>NC_057804.1:670023103-670377290 GCF_018294505.1 Triticum aestivum
TTCTCGATTGTATAAAATGCGGTTTGATATTTATTTGTGTTTAAATATGTTCAAACTTGTTTAAATCATAACAGTAATATTTTTTTTATAGAAACAGTAATGATTTTTTAATAAAATATGTTCAAATTTGTTATTTGAAAATATTTATGAATATGAAAAAGGTGGAGTGGAGGGTTTGGTGGGTCATCGGCGACGGTGGATTGGGGGAGGGTGCGGGCCGGGGGTCGGCGGCGGCCGCCGGTGGAGCGGGGGAGGGTGCAGTTGATCGTCGACTGCGGTGGAGCGGGGGAGGGTGTGGTTGATCATCGGCGGCGAGGGGGACGTTGATGTCCCATGAACACGGTTTTCGAAGACCCGAGATCTCTATCTAGCTGGCGATACGTTGTGTCATCCATCCACCTTACGCATCCACCTTACGCATCCACCGAGATAGTCGTGTAGTAGTGCAAAATATATATATACTAATGGCGCACCGCGTAGTTGTGCGCCATTACTAGTTTAAACTAGTAATGGCGCACTATGAAACGGTGCGCCATTAGTAGTTTTGCAAAAAAAAGAATTAAAAAAAGAATACAGTACTGGCGCACTCTGTGGTTGGTGCGCCATTACTAGTTAGAACTAGTAATGGCGCACTTCGGCCGGGTGCGCCATTAGTATGTATGGAGAAATGAAAAAAAAATTATCACTAGTGGCGCACCTTTTGTCTGGTGCGCCATTAGTGTCTTCCACACTAATGGCGCATCACCAACTGGTGCGCCATTAGTATATAGTAGTGGCGCACTACTTCCCTGGTGCGCCATTAGTGTGCATCCCATCTTTAGCCCTTTTCCTAGTAGTGTCTCTCTCTCCCACTCCTTCCTTCCCCCTCTTTTCCCCAAGTAGGAAAACCTACTAGGAATCGGATACCTAGTAGGAATCCCACAAGGAGCGCGCCTTACGAGGGTCGGCCGGCCTCCCCCTCTCCTCCTTTATATACGGAGGGGGGCACCCCTAGACACACAAGTTGATCCTGGAGATCATAGTTTTAGCCGTGTGCGGTGCCCCCCTCCACCATAATCCACCTCGGTAATATTGTAGCGGTGCTTAGCGAAGCCCTGCGTCGGTAGCAACATCATCACCGTCACCATGCCGTCATGCTGACGGAACTCTCCCTCGGCCTCAACTGGATCAAGAGTACGAGGGACGTCCCCGAGCTGAACGTCTGCAGATCACGGAGGTGCCATGCTTTCGGTGCTAAGATCGGTTGATCGCAAATAACGTTCGACTACATCAACTGCTCTCTTGACGCTTCCGCTTAGGGTCTACGAGGGTACGTAGACAACACTCTCCCCTCTTGTTGCTGTGCATCACCATGATCTTGCGTGTGCGTAGAATTTTTTTTTAAATTACTACGTTTCCCAATAGTGGCATCCGAGCCTGGTTTATGCGTAGATGTTGCATGCACGAGTAGAACACAAGTGAGTTGTGGGCGATACAAGTCATACTGCTTACCAGCATGTCATACTTTGATTCCGCGGTATTGTAGAATGAAGCGGCCTGGACCGACATTACGCGTACGCTTACGCGAGACTGGTTCTACCGACGTGCTTTGCACACAGGTGGCTGGCAGGTGTCAGTTTCTCCAACTTTAGTTGAATCGAGTGTGGCTACGCACGGTCCTTGCAAAGGTTAAAATAACACTAACTTGACGAACTATCGTTGTGGTTTTGAATCGTAGGTAAGAACGGTTCTTGCTAGAAACCCGTAGCAGCCACGTAAAACTTGCAACAACAAATTAGAGGACGTCTAACTTGTTTTTGCAGGGTATGCGGTGATGTGATATGGTCAAGGCATGATGAGATATAAGTTGTTGTATGAGATGATCATGTTTTGTACTATACAATGACAGCCGACAGGAGCCTTATGGTTGTCTCTTTATTGTATGAGATGCAAGCAGGATGTAAATGCTTTACTTTGCCGCTAAGTGGTAGCAATAGTTGTGGAAGCAAGAGGTGGTGAGACGACTACCCGACGACACGCTGATGAAGATCAAGATGATGAAGATCATGGTGTCGTGCTAAAGTGACGATGGTGATCATGACAGTGCTTTGGAGATGGATATCAAAGGCACAAGACAATGATAACCATATCATATCACTTACATTGATTTGCATGTGATGTTTATCCTTTATGCATCTTATTCTGCTTTGATTGACGGTAGCATTATAAGATGATCTCTCACTAAAATTTCAAGAAAGTGTTCTCCCTGAGTATGCACTGTTGAAAAGGTTCGTCGTGCCGAGACACCACGTGATGATCGGGTGTGATAAGCTCTACGTTCAAATACAACGGGGTGTAAGCCAGTTTTGCACGTGCAGAATACTCAGGTTAAACTTGATGAGCCTAGCATATACAGATATGACCTCAGAACACTGAGACCGAAAGGTCGAGCGTGAATCATATAGTAGATATGATCAACATGTTGATGTTCACCATTGAAACTACTCCATCTCACGTGATGATCGGACATGGTTGAGTTGATATGGATCACATGATTACTTACATGATTATAGATATGTCTATCTAAGTGGGAGTTCTTAAGTAATATGATTAATTGAACTTAAATTTATCATGAACTTAGTACCTGATAGTGTTTTTGCATGTCTATGTTGTTGTAGATCAATGGCCCGTGCTACTGTTCCTTTGAATTTTAATGCGTTCCTAGAGAAAGCTAAGTTGAAAGATGATGGTAGCAATTACATGGACTGAGTCCGTAACTTGAGGATTATCCTCATTGCTGCACAGAAGAATTACGTCCTGAAAGCACCGCTAGGAGCTAGACCCGCTACAGATGCAACACCAGATGTTTTGAACGTCTGGCAGACCAAAGCTGATGACTACTCTATAGTTCAGTGTGCCATGCTTTACGGCTTAGAACCAGGACTTCAACGACGTTTTGAACGTCATGGAGCATATGAGATGTTCCAGGAGTTGAAGTTAATATTTCAAGCAAATGCCTGGATTGAGAGATATGAAGTCTCCAATAAGTTATACAACTGCAAAATGGAGGAGAACAGTTCTATGAGTGAGCATATACTCAGAATGTCTGGGTACTATAATCACATGGCACAATTGGGAGTTGTTCTTCCCGATGAAGCTATCATAGACAGAGTTCTTGAATCACTGTCACCAAGCTATAAAGGCTTTGTGATGAACTATAATATGCAAGGCATGAACAAAACCATTGCCGAGCTCTTCGCGATGCTGAAGCATGCGGAAGTAGAAATCAAGAAAGAGAATCAAGTGTTGATGGTCAATAAGACCACCAGTTTCAAGAAGGGCAAAGGGAAGAAGGGGAAATCCAAGAAGAACAGCAAGCCAATTGCTGCTCAAGGGAAGAAACCCAAGTCTGGACCTAAGCTTGAAACTGAGTGCTTCCACTGCAAAGGGACTGGTCACTGGAAGCGGAACTGCCCCAAGTATTTGGCGGAGAAGAAGGATGGCAAAGTGAAAGTTATATTTGATATACATGTTATTGATGTGTTCCTTACTAAAGCTCGTAGTAGCACCTGGGTATTTGATACTAGTTCTGTTGCTCACATTTGCAACTCGAAAAAGGAGCTGCGGAACAAGCGTAGATTGGCTAGGGATGAGGTGACGATGCGCCTGGGAAATGGTTCCAAAGTCGATGTGATCGCCGTTAGCACGCTACCTCTACATCTACCGTTGGGATTAGTTTTAGACCTAAATAATTGTTATTTGGTGCCTGCATTAAGCATGAACATTGGATCGGGAGCTTGTGTATTGCGAGACGGTTATTAATTTAAATCAGAGAATAATGGTTGTTCGATTTATATGAGTAATATCTTTTATGGTCATGCACCCTTGAGGAATGGTCTATTTTTGTTGAATCTCGATAGTAGTGATACACATGTTCATAATGTTGAAGCCAAAAGATGCAAAAGTTGATAATGATAGTGCAAATTATTTGTGGCACTGCCGTTGAGGTCATATCGGTATAAAACACATAAAGAAACTCCATTCAATTGGACTTTTGGAATCACTTGATTACGAATCATTTTGTGCTTGCGAACCATGCCTTATGGGAAAAATGACTAAAACTCCATTCTCAGGGACAATGGAGCGAGGAACAGACTTGTTGGAAATAATACATACTGATGTATGCGGTCCGATGAGTGTTGACGCTCGCGGCGGGTATCGTTATTTTTTGACCTTCACAGATGAATTGAGTAGATATGTGTATATCTACTTAATGAAGCATAAGTCTGAAACATTTGAAAAGTTCAAAGAATTTCAGAGTGCAGTGGAAAATCATCATAACAATAAAATAAAGTTTCTACGATCGGATCGTGGAGGAGAATATTTGAGTTACGAGTTTGGTCTTCATTTGAAGCAATGTGGAATAGTTTCACAACTCACGCCACCTGGAACCCCACAGTGTAATGGTGTGTTCAAATGTTGTAATCGTACTTTATTGGATATGGTGCGATCTATGACGTCTCTTACCGATTTACCGCTATCATTTTGGGGTTACGCTTTAGAGATGGTTGCATTCACGTTAAATAGGGCACCATCAAAATCCGTTGAGACGACACCATATGAGTTGTGGTTTGGGAAGAAACCCAAGTTGTCGTTTCTTAAAATCTGGGGCTATGATGCTTATGTGAAAAAGCTTCAACCTGATAAGCTCGAACCCAAATCAGAGAAATGTGTCTTCATAGGATACCCAAAAGAGACTATTGAGTACACCTTCTATCACAGATCTCCAAGGCAAGATATTCGTTGCTAAGAATGGATCCTTTCTAGAGAAGGAGTTTCTCTCGAAAGAAATGAGTGGGAGGAAAGTGGAACTTGAAGAGGTAATTCTACCTTCTCCAGAATTGGAAAGTAGTACATCACAGAAAGTAGTTTCTGTGAATCCCACACCAGTTAGTGAGGAAGCTAATGATGATGATCATGGAACTTCAGATCAAGTGACTACTGAACTTCGTAGATCTACCAGAGTAAGATCCGCACCAGAGTGGTTGGGTAATCCTGTTCTAGAAGTCATGTTACTGGACCATGACGAACCTACAAACTATGAGGAAGCGATGATGAGCCCAGATTCCGCAAAATGGCTTGAGGCCATGAAATCTGAGATTGGATCCATGTATGAGAACAAAGTGTGGACTTTAGTTGACTTGCCTGTTGATCGGCAAGCAATAGAAAATAAATGGATTTTTAAGAGGAAGACTGACGCTGACGGTAATGTAACTGTCTACAAAGCTCGACTTGTTGCAAAGGGGTTTCGACAAGTTCAAGGGATTGACTATGATGAGACCTTCTCACCCGTAGCGATGCTTAAGTCCGTCCGAATCATGTTATCAATTGCCGCATTTTATGATTATGAAATTTGGCAAATGGATGTCAAAACTGTATTCCTTAATGGATAACTTAAAGAAGAGTTGTATATGATGCAACCAGAAGGTTTTGTCGATCCAAAAGGTGCTGAAAAAGTTTGCAAGCTCCAGTGATTCATCTATGGACTGGTGCAAGCATCTTGAAATTGGAATATATGGTTTGATGAGGTGATCAAAGCGTATGGGTTTATACGGACTTTTGGAGAAGCCTGTATTTACAAGAAAGTGAGTGGGAGCTCTGTAGCATTTCTGGTATTATATGTGGAAGACATATTGTTTATCGGAAATGATACTGAATTTCTGGAAGGCATAAAGGGATACTTGAATAAGAATTTTTCAATGAAGGACCTCGGAGAAGCTTCTTATATATTAGGCATCAAGATCTATAGAGATAGATCAAGACGCTTAATTTGACTTTCACAAAGCACATACCTTGATAAGATTGTGAAGAAGTTCAAAATGGATCAGTCAAAGAAAGGGTTCTTGCCTATTTTACAAGGTGTGAAATTGAGTACGACTCAATGCCCGACCAGTGCAGAAGAGATAGAGAAAATGAAAGTCATTCCCTATGCATCAGCCATAGGTTCTATCATGTATGCAATGCTGTGTACCAGACCTGATGTGTGCCTTGCTATAAGTTTAGCAGGGAGGTACCAAAGTAATCCAGGAGTGGATCACCGGAAACCAGTCAAGAACATCCTGAAATACCTGAAAATGACTAAGGATATGTTTATTGTTTATGGGGGTGACAAAGAGCTCGTCGTAAAGGGTTACATCGATGCAAGCTTTGACATCGATACAGATAACTCTAAGTCATAAACCGGATACGTGTTTATATTGAACGGTGGAGCTGTAAGCTGGTGCAGTTCAAAGCAAAGTGTCGTGGCGGGATCTACATGCGAAGCGGAGTTCATAGCTGTTTCGGAAGCAGCTAATGAAGGAGTCTGGATGAAGGAGTTCATATCCGATCTAGGTGTGATACCTAGTGCATCAGAACCAATAAGGATCTTTTGTGACAATACTGGAGCAATAGCCTTGGCGAAGGAATCTAGATTTCACAAAAGGACCAAACACATCAAGAGACGCTTCAATTCCATCCGTGATCAGGTCAAGGAGGGAGACATAGAGATATGCAAGATACATACGGATCTGAATGTAGCAGAATCGTTGACTAAGCCTCTTCCACGAGCAAAACATGATCGGCACCAAGACTCCATGGGTGTTAGAATCATAACTGTGTAATCTAGATTATTGACTCTAGTGCAAGTGGGAGACTGAAGGAAATATGCCCTAGAGGCAATAATAAAGTTGTTATTTATATTTCCTTATATCGTGATAAATACTTATTATTCATGCTAGAATTGTATTAACCGAAAACTTGATCCATGTGTGAATACATAAGACAAAGTAGTCCCTAGTATGCTTGTCCAGATGGTCGGGTTTCCAAACCATAGACATGTGTTGTCATTTGATAAACGGGGTCACATCATTAGGAGAATGATGTGATGGACAAAGACCCACTCCGTAGCTTAGCATAGAGATCGTTTTAGTTTTATTGATGTTGCTATGTTCGTAACTTATACATGTTCCTCAGACTATGAGATTATGCAACTACCGATTACCGGAGGAACACTTAGTGTGCTATCAAACGTCACAACGTAACTGACTGATTATAAAGATGCTCTAGACGTGTCTCCGATGGTGATAGGTGAGTTGGCATGAATCAAGAGTAGGATTTGTCACTCCGATTGTCGGAGAGGTATCTCTGGGCCCACTCGGTAATGATCTAAAGGAAATATGCCCTAGAGGCAATAATAAAGTTGTTGCTTATATTTCCTTATATCGTGATAAATACTTATTATTAATGCTAAAATTGTATTAACCGGAAACTTGATACATGTGTGAATACATAAGACAAAGTAGTCCCTAGTATGCCTCTACTAGAGTAGCTTGTTCATCAAAGATGGTTGGGTTTCCAAACCATAGACATGTGTTTCCATTTGATGAACGGGATCACATCAGTAGGAGAATGATGTGATGGACAAGACCCACTCCGTAGCATAGCATAGAGATCGTTTTAGTTTTATTGTTGTTGCTATGTTCGTAACTTATACATGTTCCTCAGACTATGAGATTATGCAACTACCGATTACCGGAAGAACACTTAGTGTGCTATCAAACATCACAACATAACTGGGTGATTATAAAGATGCTCTACAGGTGTCTCCGATGGTGATAGGTTAGTTGGCATGAATCAAGAGTAGGATTTGTCACTCCGATTGTCGGAGAGGTATATCTGGGCCCTCTCGGTAATGATCATCACTATAAGCCTTGCAAGCAGTATGAATAAAGAGTTAGTTACGAGATGATGCATTAAGGAACGAGTAAAGATACTTGCTGGTGACGAGATTGAACTAGGTACGGAGATACCGACGATCGAATCTCGGGCAAGTACCATACCGATGACAAAGGCAACAACGTATTTTGTTATGAGGTTTAACTGATAAGGATCTTCGGAGAATATGTAAGAGCCAATATGAGCATCCAGGTTCCGCTGTTGGTTATTGATCGGAGACGTGTCTCGGTCATGTCTACATAGTTCTCGAACACGTAGGGTCCACACGCTTAACGTTCGGTAACAATCGGTATTATGAGTTTATGAGTTTTGATGTACCGAAGGTTGTTTGGAGTTTTGGATGAGATCACGGACATGACGAGGAGTCTCGAAATGGTCGAGACATAAAGATCGATATATTGGACGACTATATTCGGACACCGGATGAGTTTCGGATATTGCCGGAGCGCCGGAGGGTTACCGGAACCCCCCGGGGAAATAATGGGCCTTATTGGGCCATAGTGGGAAGAGAGGACGGCCGGCTAGGGCAGACCGCACGCCGCCCCATTGGGAGTCCAAATTGTACATGGTTGGGGGGGGCTTTCCCTCTCTCTCTCCTACTCCTTCCTTCCCCCTCTCCTTCCCCTAGTAGGAAACCTACTAGGACTTTGAGTCCTAGTAGGAAACCCTACTTGGGGCGCAGCCCCTAGGGTCGGCCGGCCTCCCCCCTCTACTCCTTTATATACGGAGGAGGGGCACCCCTAGAACACACAAGTTGATCCTTGAGATCAAAGTTTTAGCCGTGTGTGGTGCCCCCCTCCACCATAATCCACCTCGGTCATATCGTAGCGATGCTTAGGCGAAGCCCTGCGTCAATAGCAACATCATCACTGTCACCACGCCGTCGTGCTGACGTAACTCTCCCTCGGCCTCAACTGGATCAAGAGTACGAGGGACATCCCCGAGCTGAACGTGTGCAGATCATGGAGGTGCCATGCTTTTGGTGCTAAGGTCGGTTGATCGCGAAGAACGTTCGACTACACGTCTCTTGACGCTTCCGCTTATGGTCTACGAGGGTACATAGACAACACTCACCCCTCTCTTTGTTGTGCATCACCATGATCTTGCAGGTGCGTAGAATTTTTTTGAAATACTGCATTCCCCAACATGATCATCACTATAAGCCTTGCAAGCAGTATGACTAAAGAGTTAGTTACGGGATGACACATTACGGAACGAGTAAAGAGACTTGCCGGTGATGAGATTGAACTAGGTATGGAGATACCGACGATCGAATCTCGGGCAAGTAACATACCGGTGACAAAGGGAACAACGTATGTTGTTATGCGGTTTGACCGATAAGGATCTTCGTAGAATATGTAGGAGCCAATATGAGCATCCAGGTTCCGCTATTGGTTATTGACCGAAGAGTGTCTCGGTCATGTCTACATAGTTCTCGAACCCGTAGGGTCCGCATGCTTAACGTTCAGTGATGATCGGTATTATGATTTATGAGTTTTGATGTACCGAAGGTTGTTCGGAGTTTCGGATGGGATCACGGACATGATGAGGAGTTTCGAAATGGTCGAGACATAAAGATCGATATATTGTACGACTATATTCGTATACCGGATGAGTTCCGGAGGAGTTTTGCATATTACCGGATTGCCGGAGGGGTTACCGGAACCCCCGGGGGAATATGGGCCTTATTGGGCCTTAGTGGGGAGAGAGGAGGGCCGGCCTACGGCAGCCGTGCCCCCCCCCCCAAGGGAGTCCGAATAGGACTAGGAGGGGGGGCGGCGCCCCCCTTTCCCTCTCTCTCTCTCCCACTCCTTCCTTCCCCCTCTTTTCCCCGAGTAGGAAACCTACTAGGAATCGGATTCCTAGTAGGAATCCCACAAGGGGCGTGCCCTAGGAGGGCCGGCCGGCCTCCCCCTCTCCTCCTTTATAGACGGAGGGGGGGCACCCCTAGACACACAAGTTGATCTTGGAGATCATAGTTTTAGCCGTGTGCGGTGCCCCCCTCCACCATAATCCACCTCGGTCATATCGTAGCGGTGCTTAGGCGAAGCCCTGCATCGGTAGCAACATCATCACCATCACCACGCCGTCGTGCTGACGGAACTCTCCCTCGGCCTCAACTGTATCAAGAGTACAAGGGACGTCCCCGAGCTGAACGTGTGCAGATCACGTAGGTGCCGTGCTTTCAGTGCTAAGATCGGTTGATCACGAAGAACGTTCGACTACATCAACTGCGTCTCTTGACGCTTCCGCTTACGGTCTATGAGGCATCACCATGATCTTGCGTGTGCATAGATTTTTTTTGAAATTACTGTGTTTCCCAACACCCATAGTACTTCTTACCATAAGCTGCAGAAGCCCGTGCAAACTTGTAGTTTGCAGCAAACAGATCATCCTCTCTGCACCATCTGATACTTGACGGATGAGCATTTTCTGGCATCGGTCCTCGGACCATGCATGGAAAGAACTCTTGTTCAATGGCTTCAGCCTTGGTTGCGGGTTGAAGCTTGTGATATACTATATCTCCCCACGGGGCTCAGATGGCATTCTTTTCAGAATATTCCTTGTTAATGAAGCGATAGAAAAACCATTCCTTCGCCCAATATCGGCGAATCCATTGCAGCATGTATTTGCATCTTTCATATGACTCATCTGGATCAGTTTTATACATCTCATAAAGATCCGAAGGCAAATCAAGAGTTGTGTTGGTGCGTCTCTGCCTTCCACCCTTTCTGGTAGATTTGGTTTCTGACATTGGCTTCACTGTTGGGTATGGCTTCAAATAGCTTCCGGAATTAGCGTCAGCAGTATCCAAATGAAGCTGCAAGAAGTCTGCAAATGAATTCAGACTATGAGAACCAAGTGACTCACCCACGGACATGTACATGTGACAGCATTAAAGATGCGAGGGAAGGGGAAGAGGTCATATGCATTCTCAGAGTGTTTTGAAGCTAAAATCAGGTGTGAAGACAATGACCTCATATTGCAAAGACATTCACTTATATGTGTGTGGTTCCAGATTTGTACGAATCCAATAATAGGTACAAATGAGGAATCATAGCAGTAAGCTTATAAGTGAATAACTAGGCAAGTTATGAGATATAGACAGAGATTGATGAAGATTTGGAGGTGGGCAAACAAGTTCTGACGATAAACTGAATCTTAACAGATCTAAAGTGCGGTAAAAATTAGCTCTTATTTACCGCAAGATGAACAGCTCAACGAGATGAGAGTGGATGCTGAGCAGTTCGGTCTCCCATGCCCTAACTTGGCGGTGAGAAACATCTACGGCGACGGCCAACAGGAAGATGTCCGCGGCCGGCGTGAGTACGTCGTCGAAGAGGTTGCGGCAGCGAAGCGCTTCTCCTCCAGCGACAATGAACTTAGCGGCGGCGCTAGGGTTGTTTCGAGAGCGACAATGATAGGGTAAGAAGCATTAATGGAACCAGGGGGTTTCTATTTATAAATTTGTCGGCCCCCTGGGATAAGACAGACATACCCCTGTCGATAGCTATTCTAGCGACGCGTGGCAAGAACATGCAGTAAGTGGAACCATGCCACGACCCCATGATGTGCGTTTTGGCGGGAGGTCGTTCCACCTTCTGCGGCAGGTGAAATTTTGGATAAGTGTGATAAAACATTTTAAAAGTAGTCTCAATGTCTTCGTCTGACAAGGACTCAGTGAAGACAATCGACTAGTGTCAAGTAGAATGCATATTAAGATATAGATAGACTTGATGAGTTGAGCATAGAGAGGTTAAGGGTCCGATCACATTCACCTAGATCCGAAATAGAGTGAAGACTTAGCTATAGGTGAATGCTGTTGAGGACATAGAAAAACTCATGAAATCAAAAACATTAAAGGTTTGAAGACAAAAGAAAAACTTGAGTGAAGACAAACCAAAATCAAGAAGATTATGCATGATGTGACACCAAATGAGAAAATATACAAGAAAGATTTGGTGGTGGCGTTACCCACCATATAGGACGTATTAGACCCAGACACGGCGCACCATTATCGTGGCGCTCTGAAGTAAAATTCCATGTTAATGTATTCACACTTAGAGTGTTTGTCTTCATGAGTTGAAGAAAAACTTTACTTTGTGTGTTCTGGATGAGTTTCGGATATTGCCGGAGCGCCGGAGGGTTACCGGAACCCCTCGGGGGAATAATGGGCCTTATTTGGCCATAGTGGGAAGATAGGAGGGCCAGCTAGGGCAGGCCGCGCGCCCCCCCATTGGGAGTCCGAATTGGACAAGGTGGGGGGGCGACGCCCCCCTTTCCCTCTCTCTCTCTCCTACTCCTTCCTTCCCCCTCTCCTTCCCCTAGTAGGAAACCTACTAGGACTTTGAGTCCTAGTAGGAAACCCTACTTGAGGTGCAGCCCTTAGGGCCGGCCGGCCTCCCCCCTCTACTCCTTTATATACGGAGGAGGGGGCAGCCCTATAAGACACAAGTTGATCCTTGAGATCAAAGTTTTAGCCGTGTGTGGTGCCCCCCTCCAGCATAATCCATCCTTGGTCATATCGTAGCGGTGCTTAGGCGAAGCCCTGCGTCGGTAGCAACATCATCACCGTCACCATGTCGTCGTGCTGACATAACTCTCCCTCGGCCTCAACTGGATCAAGAGTACGAGGGACGTCCCAGAGCTGAACGTGTGTAGATCACGGAGATGCCGTGCTTTCGGTGCTAAGATCGGTTGATCGCGAAGAACGTTGGACTTCATCAACCGCGTCTCTGGACACTTCCGCTTACGGTCTACGAGGGTACGTAGACAACACTCTCCCCTATCATTGTTGTGCATCACCATGATCTTGCGTGTGCGTAGATTCTTTTTTGAAATACTACGTTCCCCAACAGTGGCATCTGAGCCAGGTTTATGCGTAGATGTTGCATGCACAAGTAGAACACAAGTGAGTTGTGAGCGATACAAGTCAAACTGCTTACCAACATGTCATACTTTGATTCTGCGGTATTGATGGATGAAGCGGCCCGGACCGACATTACGCGTACGCTTACGCGAGACTGGTTCTACCGACGTGCCTTGCACACAAGTGGCTGGCAGGTGTCAGTTTCTCCAACTTTTGTTGAATCGAGTGTGGCTACGCCCGGTCCTTGCGAAGGTTAAAACAACACTAACTTTACGAACTATCATTGTGGTTTTGATGTGTAGGTAAGAACAGTTCTTGCTAGAAACCCGTAGCAGCCACGTAAAACTTGCAACAACAAAGTAGAGGACGTCTAACTTGGTTTTGCAGGGTATGCCGTGATGTGATATGGTCAAGGCATGATGAGATATATGTTGTTGTATGAGATGATCATGTTTTGTACTATATAATGACAGCCAGCAGGAGCCTTATGGTTGTCTCTTTATTGTATGAGATGCAAGCATGATGTAAATGCTTTACTTTATCGCTAAGCGGTAGCAATAGTTGTAGAAGGAAGAGGTGCTGAGATGACTACCCGACGACACGTTGATGGAGATCAAGATAATGAAGATCATGGTGTCGTGCTGAAGTGACGATGGTGATCATGAAGGTGCTTTGGAGATGGAGATCAAAGGCACAAGACGATGATGACCATATCATATCACTTTTATTGATTGCATGTGATGTTTATCCTTTATGCATCTTATTCTGCTTTGATTGATGATAGCATTATCAGATGATCTCTCACTAAAATTTCAAGAAACTGTTATCCCTGAGTATGCACCGTTGCAAAAGTTCGTCGTGGCGAGACACCACGTGATGATCGGGTGTGATAAGCTCTACGTTCAGATACAACAGGGTGCAAGCCAGTTTTGCATGTGCAGAATACTCATGTTAAACTTGACGAGCCTAGCATATACAGATATGGCCTTGGAACACTGAGACCGAAAGGTCGGGCGTGAATCATATAGTAGATGCTCACCATTGAAACTATTCCATCACACGTGATGATCGGACATGGTTTGAGTTGATATGGATCACGTGATCACTTAGATGATTAGAGATGTCTATCTAAGTGGGATTTCTTAAGTAATATGATTAATTGAACTTCAATTTAACATGAACCTAGTACCTGATAGTGTTTTGCATGTCTATGTTGTTGTAGATCAATGGCCCGTGCTACTATTCCTTTGAATTTTAATGCATTCCTAGAGAAAGTTAAGTTGAAAGATAATGGTAGCAATTACACGGACTGGGTCCGTAACTTTGGGATTATCCTCATTGCTGCACAGAAGAATTACGTCCTGGAAGCACCGCTAGGTGCTAGACCTGCTGCAGATGCAACACCAGATGTTATGAACGTCTGGCAGAGCAGAGCTGATGACTACTCAATAGTTCAGTGTGCCATGCTTTACGGCTTAGAACCGGGGCTTCAACGATGATTTGAAAATCTTGGAGCATATGAGATGTTCGAGGAGTTGTAGTTAATATTTCAAGAAAATGCCCAGATTGAGAGATATGAGATCTCCAATAAGTTCTACAGCTACAAAATGGAGGAGACCAGTTATGTGAGTGAACATATACTTAAAATGTCTGGGTACTATAATCACATGGCGCAATTGGGAGTTGTTCTTCCCGATGAAGCTATCATAGACAGAGTTATTCAATCACTACCACCAAGCTATAAGAGCTTTGTGATGAACTATAATACGCAAGGCATGAACAAAACCAGTGCCGAGCTCTTCGCGATGCTGAAGCATGCGGAGGTAGAAATCAAGAAGGAGCATCAAGTGTTGATGGTCAATAAGACCACTAGTTTCAAGAAGGGCAAAGGGAAGAAGGGGAAATCCAAGAAGAACGGCAAGCCAGTTGCTGCTCAAGGGAAGAAACCCAAGTCTGGACCTAAGCCTGAAACTGAGTGCTTCCACTGCAAAGGTACTGGTCACTGGAAGCGGAACTACCCCAAGTATTTGGCGGAGAAGAAGGATGGAAAAGTGAAAGGTATATTTGATATACATGTTATTGATGTGTTCCTTACTAAAGCTCGTAGTAGCACCTGGGTATTTCATACTGGTTCTGTTACTCACATTTGCAACTCAAAATAGGAGTTGCGGAACAAGCGTAGATTGCCTAAGGACGAGGTAACGATGCGCGTGGGAAATGGTTCCAAAGTCGATGTGATCGCCATCGGCACGCTACCTCTACATCTACCGTCAGCATTAGTTTTAGACCTAAATAATTTTTATTAGGTGCCTGCGTTAAGCATGAACATTGTATCGGGAGCTTGTTTATTACGAGACGGTTATTCATTTAAATCATAGAATAATGGTTGTTCAATTTATATGAGTAATCTCTTTTATGGTCATGCACCCTTGAGGAATGGTCTATTTTTGTTGAATCTTGATAGTAGTGATACACATGTTCATAATGTTGAAGCCAAAAGATGGAAAGTTGATAATGATAGTGCAACTTATTTGTGGCACTGCCGTTTGGGTCATATCGGTATAAAGCGCATGAAGAAGCTCCATTCTGATGGGCTTTAGGAATCACTTGATTATGAATTATTTGGTGCTTGCGAACCATGCCTTATGGGCAAGATGACTAAAACTCCATTCTCAGGGACAATGGAGCGAGCAACAGACTTGTCGGAAATAATACATACTGATGTATGTGGTCCGATGAGTGTTGATGCTCGCGGTGGGTATCGTTATTTTTTGACCTTCACAGATGATTTGAGCAGATATGGGTATATCTACTTGATGAACACTACTAGGGAAAAGCCTAGCAGCAGCACGGGTTTTGGCCCTCTCAGTAGCGTGGGTACCGGCGCTACTAAGAAGGCGCTATAGCTAACATATAGTAGTAGCGCCTTTGACCCACGCTACTGCTACTGATGAATAGCTGTAGCGCTCTTTGGAAAACAGCGCTACTGATATTATCTGCAGCGCTTTTCAGCAGGAAGCGCTACTGGTAAGTCGGCGCTACTGCTAAATTTCCCTCCCTCGCTACTACTAGTTTTATTAGTTTTTTTCCTGCATATTTGTTTTTTATTTTTTTTGTATTTGAATAGGCTTTATACAATAATCTTTAGCATATCATCCACATACAAATGTAATCATAGCATATACATACAATTAGTCTCATCAAATCATGTCATCATCATAATCATCATCCAACACAAAGTGGTCTCTCGTCATCAATCTCGAAAATAGCGATACAAGTCTCGATTACTTGCAAATACATCGTCATCCATCTAAACAATGATATACGCGAGAATAGCTATCACTTTGAGTACATGAGTTCGTATCCCTCTCTCGCATTAGCGTGAACCTAAACTAAGTATTGCGTGTCGCTCGGAAACCGAAAACCGGTACACCTGGGCCTGACACTCCGGCCACTTGTCGTATATATACTCCTGGCATAGCACTTCTTCTCCATCTATGATCTATGCACCTGCATCGTCACATGAGTCGATGATATGCAACATATATAGTTGAGCAACAGAAAGAGATAGACTTGGCAAAAATAGAAACAACATATCATAAGCATAAATAACAAAGTTCATCGTACCCAAAATGACCTAACTAGAGTGATTTTCGCTAGTCGAGGAGGAGGATGGTTTAATTACATCACAAATAAAGTTTCACCATGCATAACTCAAAGTTTTGTCATAAAAGAAAGTATGGACTAAACGGACACACTGTCATATATCGACAATCACTCCATCATGTCGTGCCATCCATCCATGTCACGGAGATAGTCATCGAGCTTAGTGAAAGGCTTCATGTCGAGACGCTGAGAGGCTATCCATGTTCGGACGTCTTCCCGCGACATTTGTCCTTCTGCATGGAACATCCCTGTTTTTCCGACGACCCCATTCATGATGATTTGAGCAAGTTCGCACTGGATGTTATAGAACTCAGCTCGAAGTCGATGATCCTCGATATCTCCTATGTCCTTTGCCCATTGCAGAATATGGGCATCGCCAGATCTGGGCCAATAGCTCCTGTGCGACACATTTGAGGTGAATTGGCTTGTGTGTGACGTTGTTCGAGCGAATGGCTGTTGTGCGACACATTTGAGCAGGCAAATAGCCCAGGGCCACATGGGGTGTTAAATGTGGTTAAATTGGTCGTCAAAGAAGCTCGTTTATGTTAGGACATGTGGGTCTAACTTAATTGCTCCTCAAAATAGCTGACCGTGCCCGGCCGCCCGACCGTGTAGGGCCCGCCACTCTGCCCCCTCCCCCCCTTCTTCTCCGGTGGCGGCGGATCTTGCGTTCTCGGTGGCGGCGGCGGAGCACTCGTTCTCAATGGCGGCGGAGCCTTCGTCCTGAAAAAATGGTGAGTGAGAACCATAGTCCCCCTCCCATTCCTCTCTCGTCCCCGTAGATCTCAGCTCATTTCCTCTGTTTTCGCTTGTTGAGTCGATAGGTTGTGAGGGGAGCCCGTGGGCATATTGAGATGGAGCCGCCAGATTCAACTTCGAATAGGTAATGCGCCTCTCTCCGATCCAATTTTGCATGCAATTAGGGCCTAGTCTGCTCTTTCTCACGGGCTCACACTGTCCGCCACTGACAGAGGGGATGCAGCCGCTCGGACCTTCGAATTTACGTTCAACTTCTTTCCATCAAAGGCAAAATTAGTTGATGGTAGCATTCAGAACATTGAGAGAGACACAATTGTTAAATGGGAGGTTGAGTTTACAGAGATTGATCCACAAGTTCTACAGAACATGGGAGAGAAGGCAGTGAAGAAATGGGTGGAAAAGATTGGGGAGAATGTTGTTTGGGGTCCAGAGCAAGAAGTATCACTGTTGCGGTTTGATGATTGGAAAGAAGAGTATGTGAGAATGGAAGATGGTGAACAGATTGTTGATGAAATCGATCGGCAAAACGGCTGGACAAGCAAACGAGCTAATTTTTTTGCTGAGCTGGTTGATCTGAATATTTTTTCGAAGGTTGGATATGTGCCATCACAATTGGCTGCGCAGATGGTAGATGATGATTGGGCTACACATAGTCCATTGATTCCCATGTGTATTGAACTTACAGTAATAGCCGAAGAGGGACAGGTGACTGGAACTGAAACTGCAACTGCAGCAACTGTTGATTGGAATGTAGTTGAATTAGATGAGTCTACTGATTTGGTCATTGCACCAATGCCTGACATTGAGATGGCCAAACTTTTTGGCATTCCAGTCGATGACAGAGATAAGCAGGAGAGGGGCAAATCTAGTTTGCCTGCTAATGCTGATGAAGATGTAGATGGACAATTGATGGAACAAGCTGCAGATGAAGTAGATGATGCACATGATGATGAGCTGGTGCATGTGTATGACAAAGAAAACCCTGTCATTGAAGTAGGCAAGTTGTTCCCAAGCATGAAGGATTTTAGGATGTGTTTCAAGACTTATGCAGTGAAACATGAGTTTGATGCCAAGACTGTTTGGACTGATAGAAAGAAGTTTTATGCGAGGTGGAGAGGATTTGATGGTAGTGTCAAGCCTTGCAAGTGGTACATATCTGCTAGACTGCAACCTGATGGAAGTACTGTCAGGGTTAACCAAATCCCCAATCAACATACTTGTATTACAAGTTCACAAAGAGTATCAACCATGAGATCACAACTTTGGGTTGCAGAAAAGATCACCCCAATTTTAGCCAAAACACCAAACACTACTGCCAAGAAACTCAAAGTAGACTTGGAAAAGATGTACCCCATTAAACTGAAATATACCACAGTGTGGAAGGCAAAACAAAGGACAATGAAAAATTTATATGGTGATTGGGCAAATACATTTAGGATGCTTTACAACTTCAAAGCAGAGGTGGAAAAGAGGTCACCTGGTAGTGTTGTGGAGATAGATACAGAGGTATCATCCAAAGGTGAAGTCAAGTTCTCCAAGTTTTTTATGGCTTCGAAGCCTTGCATAGATGGCTTCAAAGCAGGGTGCCGTCCGTATTTGAGCATAGACTCATCATTTTTGACAGGCAAGTGGAATGGTCAGTTGGCAGCATGCAATGCTCTAGATGGACACAACTGGATGTTTCCTATTGCTGTTGGCTTGTTTCAGTCAGAAACAGAGGCTTCATGGACATGTTTCATGATCCAGTTGAAAAGATGCCTAGGGCCAGTGTCACCTTTGGCTATACACACAGATGCATGTAAGGGGCTTGAAAATTCAGTGAAAAATGTTTTCCCACATGCTGAGCAGAGGGAGTGCTTCGGTCATTTGTGGATGAATTTGATCAAAAAAATTAGAGGAGAAGAATTTGGGCGCATGTGGCCAGCAGCAAGATCTTACACTAGACAGACACACAAATATCATCTTGATAAGAGAATGGCACCATGTGATGAGTTTGGTCCATGGCTGAACACCTACCATTCTTTGTTATGGTACAGGTCGGCATTCAACACTGCCATCAAGTGTGACCACATCAACAACAATTTGGCAGAGAGTTTCAACAACAAGGTGAAGGATTTAAAAGATTTGCCTGTGCATGACATGGTTGACCAAATCAGGATCATGCTCATGCGGTTGTGGGAATTGAGAAGAAGGATAGGTGATTGTCTGCAAGGTGATAAGCTTCCAGCAGTGGTACAACAGGTGGTCAATAGGAGCAGAAGTCTTTCACATTTGTTTGTTGAAAAATCTTCACCTTGGGGTGCTCAAGTTAGAGATAACAAAACTAGAAGGAGACATGTTGTTAACACTGAATTGCATGATTGCACTTGCCTCGAGTGGCAACACACTGTTAACCATGTGAGCATGCCATTCTTTTCTTAGCATCCCAACCGAGGATAAACATGCACCCATATCTGCATGAATATTATTCGGTAGCAAGATTCAAAGCTGCATATGCTGCTCCAATTCCAGCACTTACAGATCAGTCTCAATGGCCTGAAGTGGACATTGAATTTTCCATGTGTCCTCCCTTGACGAAAAGAAAGGCTGGCAGGCCTAAACAGAGTAGATTCAAGGCATGGTTTGAGAAAGGTGGGAGTAGTAAGAAGGGAAAGAAAGATGAAAAGCCAAAAAGGGCCCAAAAAGGTAACAAAAACAGATGCAAGTTGTGCCAGGAACTTGGGCACAGAGTGGGATCTGTCAAATGCCGTTACACTCCTGATAAGACAAAGTATGTTCTTGTTTATTTGTCTGTGTTTTGATTTGGTGCTTTTTTCCAATTACTATATCTAAAACATTTTCTGCACAGGAGGAAGCGAGCAAATCAGCCCCTTGTTGTTGAACAGTGTTGGCCAACAAAAAAAGTAAGAGTCAATGGCGGTAGAAAGAAGAGAAGTGTGCCTGAGCCTGAGCAGACTGAAGAAAATCCTGCTGCAGTCAACATTCAGACTGAACAAACTGATGTGGAGGTGCACATCAAAGAAACTGAACCTGAGCGTGTCGAGGTTCAGACTGGAGAAAATGAACCTGAGCGTGTTGAGGTTCAGACTGAAGAAACCCATGTTGAGGTACACACCACAAAAACTGAAACTGGTGTCAACATTGAGACTGAAGACACTGATCACGAGGGTATTGGCAAGCTGTTGAAAAGACCAGTGAAGAAAACCAAGATGATCAGTGAACTTGTGTGTGTAGTAGAACCAAAACCAAGAAGGCTAAGGCGAAGAAGGGCACACGACGTGGTAGGAAGAAGTAGAACAGAGAACAGTTTGAAAATTTGGGGCATGTAATAATATTTGTAACACTGTGCGTACTGGTAGTCACTATGTATCCCCATATTTCTATTCGAACTTCTTTGTCTAAACCAGCCAAATAAAATTCAAATTTAAATTCAAATTTAAATTCAAATTTAAATTCAAATTTAAATTCAAATTCAAATTTAAATTTGGGCTATTGATGTTTTAGTGCTATCTAAAGTACCTCAACTGAAATATGTTTGCTTGTTGATCATTCCGAGCCCTTTTGGTAAGTTGAACTCATAGTCAGGAAAAGTGTGTTTCAAATGACCTCCAAAGGTATGGTATATGGCTTCACATTTAAGAAAGTTTTTTTGGCACCTTGTCTAAACCAGCCAAATAATTTTTGTACACATCTATTCTACCTATATAGTGTAAATCTAAATTCTCACTATTTATTGAATTAATTTTCTATTATTTTCTTTTCTTTTTGAAAAACAAGGTTAAATAGAAAATTATATATAAAACAAGTTTAAAACATGAAAATGAGAAAAGTAAGTTCAGATCTTTCTTAGTCAATCCAAAATGAAGTTTTGGTGAGGTTTTCACACTTTTCATTTTCAAAACCCCACCTACTCTCGGGTGCCCACTACTCTCTCCCTTGAACTCCATACTACATTGTTTGGGGAATGACAATTTTGTGAAGGATTTTTCGTAAAAATGTATGTAAACCATATTTATATTTTTTTTCTCGTTACTATACGACATAATAAGACTATGTGCGCAAGTTTTATATTTTTTTGATTTTTTTTGAATTAGTTATGCTCAACCCTAATCAGTCAAAACCTCTCAAAACCCCTCTCAAAACCCATCAAAACCCCGCACACTACCTGGTCGTCGATCGTTGTGCGTGGACGGTTGAGATTAGGCGCTAGGGTTAGCTACAGTGTGCAGCGATCCGCATGAGACGTGCTGATTGGTTGACGCGGTGGGGTTTGGATCAGCCTCTCTCGTTGGGGCATCAGGACCGTTCATTTGAATCGAACGGCAAGAGTTGACGCGGTGCATGGACCAAGCCTACGCAGTGCCCTTTCCATCGTTGCATGTGTGCCCGTGCCGGCCGCAGCATGCATGCCCACCCGCAGAACTGCGCCCGTGCGTTGCATGCATGCCTCGACGTAGCCCTGCTCCGCCACCCCTATCGACGCAGTAAGCTGTCGCATGCCTACCATTAGAACCGATGCAGCGTCGCATCAAAGCATGCAGCCGGCCACAATGTAGCAGCCCGATGAAGACAACCAAAAAGCCAACGCTGCATGGCGTGGTGTGCATGTTGTGCATGGCGTGCTCCTCTTTGAGGACGCAATACTGGCATGGGGTATCGATGTGGGTATCGATGCAGTTCAAATGGCGTGCTGCCCGTTACAAGATGGGCAAAAGAAGGTGTCCATTATTGTCACGTCTCCCATCGACCGAACCTTTCCCTCTAGCCAGGCCCTAGCAAGATGATCAAATTAATGGGCTACGGCATGCATGCACGGGCGGCACACGCAGAGAACCTGGGGAAGGCGTGTCCCCTTGACCCACGATGGCACAGACGCGTGCGTGAGCCCATCCCCCTTGACCCGCGACCGGTGGCATAGAAGCATCGCACTCCATTTCCCATGGCCACGCTCGTGTACACACTTTCATGGGGCGCCACCAAACGCCGCCCGCCCATTAATTCTAGGGTTTCGACGGGGTGAAACCACGCCGCACTTGGGCTGTTTAAGCCGGGCACTATCGTCCTCTCCCTCCTCATCCATCATACCCCATCCTCTGCCTCCTCTGCCCTTCTTCCTCCTTCTTCTCCATCAAACCCGACCGAGCACTCGAGCCACCCCGCCACCATGCAGTACACCGCCCCCACCTACCGTTTCCCCCCAACCGTGCCGAAAAGGCTCTACCCGGCTGGAGTGTATGTAGAGAGAACCCTTAGGGTTTGGGCGATCTCAAGGTGGAGGGGCGCAAGGGAGTTAACGGAGTTCTTCCTTGCGGCCGGCTTCCGCCACCTCCCCCGCGGCTCTCCTCGGATGTACCATGTTGAGGAGGTCAACCACAACGGCGTTGTGGTTGGGCTCCTCGCCACGTTCACTAACCCTTTTGATGCTTTCCATCTCCTCGGGCGAGCGTATTGGGTTGGTTGTGAGTTCATAGCTTTCACCACCTACAATATCTTCACCGACTTCCAGAGCATCTTCCCAAACAACGGCGTTATGCACATGCTTCCGTAACCCACCAACAATGGGGAGGAGTGAAGGGCGGCGCCCGGAGGAGCGAGGTGGCGTTGTTCCCCCGGAGGAGGGGGCGCCCCGGAGGAGGAGGAGGATAAGAGCCCGAAGAAGAACCCGTGTTTGGTGCCCCCCGATCTATCTAGCTTATCGTATTAGTTTTTTTAAGTAGTAATCGTTATGCTACTATTATTAAGTTGTATTAGTATTTTAAGTTGTAAGGCTATCATGGAGTTGTAAGGCTATCGTGGAACTATGGGTTGCAATCGTTATGCTACTATATATATTGTGTGTTTCGTGCTATTATTTGAAGATTGCTATGGGTTGTTCTTGCTTATTATTTGTGTATTGCTATGGGTTGCTACGAGCCCGGGTTGCTACACCTCAATCTCACCACACACACCATCTTCAAAATATTGGCCAAACCATGGACATGCAACTAGGAGCCCCTTGCAAACCCATGGGCCCGCAAACGCACTATGGACATGCAACTAGGAAATGGAAACTAATTTACTTCATGCAACTCATTTAGTTCATGGAACCGTAGACATGCATAAAAACAATTAACATTTGGTTTTATTGCATCAAAAAATGATCCATCACAAAATTTAGTGCAAGAAAAAGGCCAAAGTAAAAACAAGTAACATTTTATTTGCAGAAGTTAGAGGTGGGCTAGTGCCGCTACGCGGGTGGGCTGGTCTCCTTGAGCCCGGTCTCCTTACGGCCCAACATCTATTCGGCAGCCCAGTTTTGTTTTTTACTAGAAACTGAATTTGGGTGTGTACTCTTTTAACTGAAGAACAAATACAGGGGAAACAGAGCATGAACACTGAATAATCTGTGTTCCAAATTGCTGCTTCAATTCAGATACATTACTTGCGCACAGATCACCTCCTCTACCCTGACAGGCCTAAATGCCCATTCTAATGACGGATGAACAACAAATCAAACAAAAACAGAGCAATGATACAACAATAGAACCCCCCTGCCATGATATTTGCTTGCTTTTGCAAATCGATCATCTGCATTAGATATTTCTTGATCTTCTTGAGTTCCTCGGTCAGTTCGGACTCCGCATGCAGTTCAGCATTGCGCGCATACATCACCATCGGCACGACTCTGCCCGCCCCTCCGCTCGAGCTCCCCGTATTCTCCACAGCAATCGGCGGCACCTGTAGCGACCCGACCCGAATGGATCAAGTCTCTGTGCTCAGGTGTCATCCCTGGATCAGTAAAGCTGACACCACACAGTACTTCGAAGGATTTATAACAGAGTAGCAATCACACACTTATTACATCGTTTGTCTAGAAGAGGACTTATTACAATAACTATGGCTTAAGGCCATCTAAAAACGATAACAGCGGAAGACTTGGAAGATAAGTGAGTCCATCAACTCCAGCGGCATCACTGAGTATAGAACCACGACCTAAAAACACCTTACTCGTCGTCTGAAAAGTCTGCAACATGAAAAGTTGCAGCCCGAAAATGGGTCAGCACATGGAATATGCTGGCAATGAAACACATAGAGAATAATGAATGATAAGCCTGTACTACATGCATATGTGGCTGGTGGTAAAGCTCTACGGTTACAGTTTTGCATAAAGCCAGTTTTTCCCTACTTCAAAGGAATAAATTTGTTTAACTATCATGGTGGTTGTTAAACATTGAGAATGGTTGACAGCATCCTCAATCCCAATTAAAAGTACTCATTAAAACCCAACAATATTAATTAGAGTAACATGTTGAGATTCAACAGGATAATCCAAGTACTAGATACTCAAGATGTCCATAACCGGGGGCACGACTAATCATGATTAGTTTGTACACTCTGCAGAGGTTTGCGCACTTTTCCCCACAAGACTCGATCGCCTCCGTTTGGTTTCTCGCACTACATGGTGTTTGAGAGACGGATGACCGAGACATAGTCTTTCAGAAGCGCTAGCACCTTACGATGGGTGGACCGGTACACCTACATCCCCTACATCTGCTAATCCACCACTATAAGAGTTCGCACGACTTAGTCAACTATGCCAGAGCCCATAATGGCTTGTGGCTGCACACGTAAGTTACTAGTATGAATTATCTTATGATCCCTTTGAGCCTGGGTGGCGGTCCAAAAAAACAGGCAAGTCCTTCTTGAAAACAGGTGCCTCAATCCACCCAGATGTGTGTTTAAGTTGCCACCTTAAATAAACCTTTAATTACAATCTCACATCTGTCATGGATATTCACTCACCCAATCCACGTCTACTAGCATAGCAGGGCATAATAGGCAAACGTAGAAGTAACTCCCAAAGGTTTCATAAGTAAAACAGGTAATAGGTACTACCTCAATCTACTTCCCATCCCACAATTTAATTACATCCTAATTATGCAAGTGTTTGAGGATTGATCTAATGCATAAAAACTGGGTATGAGAAAGTATGATCAAAGTGTTACTTGCCTTGCTGATGATCCGCGAAACCTAGAGACTCGAAGTAACAAGCGGCGCACTCCGGGTGATCTATCGCAGACAAACAACAAGCATACCATAAGTACTCATCTAATGCACAGGTAAATCTCGAATAGAAGATCTAACCAGAAAGTTCAACTTAAGAACCCTGGTTGCAAAAAGAATCGAATCAAATAAAGCAACGAAAGTCAAACGACGAAAGAAAACAACTCGGTTCTAGCAAGTTAAAACTAAGTCAAATTTTACAGTAGCAAAACTTTGTTTAAGTTGATTAATCGGAACAGCGGTTTCGAAACGAAACTCCAGGCGCTTGAATCACCCGATTCCGATAAACGAGCGAGAAGATAGACTAGAAAGAAAATCGGATCTGAAATCAGTATCAGAAAAATAGCGGAATAAATCCGATGAGAAAGAAAACGACGAACGGTTGAATGAACGGACGTTCATTAACCGAAGCAAACCGGTGATCACGTTCGTTAGGACGAATGGTCAGGTGAACGATTGCTAAACAAAACCGGAAAGAAAAACCGGCGAGAAAAACCGATCTAGGGTTTCGGAAAGAAAACCGAAACGAAAAACCGATCTAGAAAATGGAACGGAAATCGGATCGGAAAAGAAAAGGTGACGCGGCGCTGGGCTAGTACCTCAAAGAGGCGAGGGGCTCCGGTGGCGGCGGCGTTGGGTGGCGGCGGCGGTGAGGGGCGGCGGCGGCGCTGGTGAGGGGCGGCGGCGGCGTAGGGCGGCAGCGCTGGGTGGGGCGGCGGCGTAGGTGGTGGTGAGGAGAGGAGAGGAGAGGAGTTGATTTGATGTGTTAGAGGGGGGGTGCTTGGGTATTTATATTGGGGAGGGGAGGGTTTTGCTTGGGGTAGGGGACAAGAAATAGATTAGGATTAGGAAACAAGAGGAATAGATCTAGGAATAGATACGGAATAAACGAAGTAGGAAAAGAGTCCTACTAGGACTTGGGAAAAGGAGCAGCTCCCTGGCTCCCTTGGTGCGTGCGCGCGCGATGGCCTTGTGGCCTTGGCCGGCCGGCGGCTAGCGGCTTGGGCCTTTGGCCCAAGGCGCTGCAGTTTTTTTTAAACGGTTTCGCGCGCAGAAAAATAAATAAAAAAAATCTAAACGAACTCCAAAATTAATAAAGTAAACTTTTCCCGACTCCTAAAAATGAGTCGAACAAAATGAACTTTAACACGGGGCCAAAATGCAATTTTTGAAAACAAGCATTTTTCCCTAAGGCAAAATAAACTCCGAGAAAATCCAAAATTTGATTTATTTATTAAATCTTCATTTTTCCTAAATTTTGGGAAAGTCATATTATTCCCTCTCTTATTTTTGATTGGAAAAATATTTGAAGATAAAATAAATAATCCAATGATCCTCTTTTCATAGTTTTGAGAGAACTCAAATACGAAAATTTCAAAATCTCCAACTCTCTCCGAGGGTCCTTGAGTTGCGTGAAATTTCTAGGATCAACAAAATGCATGAAAATATGATATGCATGATGATCTAATGTATAACATTCCAAATTGAAAATTTGGGATGTTACAAACCTACCCCCCTTAAGATGAATCTCGCCCTCGAGATTTGGGTTGGCTAGAAAATAGGTGAGGGTGGTCTTTGAGCAAATCCTCTTCTCTTTCCCAGGTGGCTTCATCCTCAGTGTGGTGGCTCCACTGAACCTTGCAAAACTTGATAACCTTGCTGCGAGTAACTCTGCTGGCATAATCGAGAATCTTGACTGGTTTCTCCTCATATGTTAAATCATCCTTCAACTGAATTGCTTCAAGTGGTACTGTATCTCTGAGTGGTACTTCCGCCATCTCGGCGTGACATTTCTTCAGCTGAGAAACATGGAATACATCATGAACTCCTGACAGTCCCTCTGGCAATTCCAGCTTATAAGCAACTTCTCCCGTGCGTTGCAAAATCCTATATGGTCTAAGGAAACGTGGCGCCAATTTTCCTTTAACGCCAAATCGCTTAACTCCTCGAAGTGGGGATACTCTAAGATAGACTCTCTCTCCAACTTCATATTCTATCGCCTTGCGTTTTGAATCCGCATAGCTTTTCTGTCTGCACTGGGCTACCTTGAGCCTATCGCGAATCAACTTAACCTTCTGTTCAGACTCCTTAATCAAATCTGGTCCAAACAACTGACGGTCTCCAATTTCGTCCCATGATAACGGTGTCCTACACCTCCTTCCGTACAAAGCCTCGAAAGGTGCCATCTTCAAGCTGGTTTGGTAACTGTTGTTATAAGAAAACTCTGCATACAGCAAGTTATCGTCCCAACTAGATCCATAGTCTAGTGCACAAGCTCTCAGCATATCCTCCAAAATCTGATTGACTCTCTCAGTCTGTCCATCTGTCTGTGGGTGGAAATCTGTACTGAATTCCAGCCTGGTTCCTAACGTTTCATGCAACTGATTCCAAAACTTTGAGGTAAATTGGGTTCCTCTATCTGATACGATACTCCTTGGAACTCCGTGCAAACACACAATTCTGGTCATGTATATCTTTGCCAACTTAGCACTGCTATAGGTAGTCTTGACTGGAATGAAATGTGCTACCTTCGTCAAGCGGTCGACTATAACCCAAATCGAATCATAGCCTGAACGAGTCTTTGGCAAACCCATGATGAAATCCATGCCTAGTTTATTCCACTTCCATTCGGGTATCGGCAATGGCTGCAACAATCCTGCTGGCTTCTGATGCTCTGCCTTCACTCTCTGACATTCATCGCAAACTGCTACATACTCCGCGATATCCTTCTTCATTCCGGTCCACCAGAATGTTTCCTTCAAATCTAAATACATCTTGGTATTTCCTGGGTGAATCGAGTAGGGTGAATCATGTGCCTCTTGCAGAATCAACTTCCTGATCTCCGGGTCATTTGGCACGTAAATACGGTCCTCAAACCATAGGGTATCGAGCTCATCCTCACGAAATCCCTTAGCTTTTCCTTCGCTCATTTTCTTCTTTATATCCGCAATCCCTTTGTCCTTTTTCTGAGCTTCCCTGATTTTATCCATCAAGGTAGATTGAATCTCCAATGCTGCTAAGTAGCCTCTCGGAACTATTTCCAAACATAGCTCCCGAAGATCTTCTGCTAGCTCCTTTGGTATTTCTCCCGTCAATAGCGTATTTGACATCGCTCTTGCGGCTCAATGCGTCAGCTACTACATTAGCTTTCCGGGATGATAATGCAAAATCATATCATAATCCTTGATGAGTTCCAACCATCTCCTTTGTCTAAGGTTTAACTCCTTCTGCATGAAAATGTACTTCAAACTCTTGTGATCCATGTACACCTCATAATGATTTCCAATGAGAAAATGTCTCCATGTCTTCAAGGCATGCACTACGGCTGCTAACTCCAAATCATGTGTGGCATAATTTAACTCATGAGGCTTAAGCTGTCGTGAAGCATACGAAACAACTCTTCCTTCCTGCATAAGCACTGCTCCAAGTCCTCGACGTGAAGCGTCGCCATACACCTCATAATCCTTGGTCTGATCTGGCAAAATTAGCACTGGTGAGGTAACCAATCTTTTCTTCAACTCCTGAAAACTTGCCTCACAGTCCTCAGTCCACATGAACTTGGTATCCTTCTTCAACAACTCCGTCATAGGCTTTGCAATCCTTGAGAAATTCTCAATGAATCTCCGGTAGTATCCTGCGAGTCCAAGGAAACTCCGGATCTCTCCAACTGTCGTTGGTGCTTCCCATTTGGTTACGGTCTCAACCTTCGTGGGGTCAACTGCTATCCCTTCTCCGGATATAACATGTCCAAGAAATCCAACTTCCTTTAGCCAAAACTCACATTTGCTGAACTTGGCATATAACTGATGTTCCCTTAGCTTCTACAAAACCAATCGCAAATGTTCCTTATGTTCTTCTTCATTCTTCGAGAAAACCAAAATATCATCTATGAACACCACGACGAACTTATCCAAAAACTCCCTAAACACTTTGTTCATCAGGTTCATGAAATAGGCTGGCGCGTTAGTCAGTCCAAATGACATAAAGTATATTCATACAGTCCATATCTCGTGGTAAATGCTGTCTTAGGTATGTCCTGCTCCCGAATCTTCAACTGATGGTACCCTGATGGCAAATCGATCTTGGAAAACACTTTAGCTCCTTGCAACCGATCAAACAGATCATTTATCATAGGTAGTGGGTACTTGTTCTTGATTGTTACTTCATTCAATCCACGATAATCAACAACCATCCTTAACGATCCATCCTTCTTCTCCACTAACAGTACAGGTGATCCCCAAGGCAAAGAACTTGGGCGTATATAACCTTTATCCAACAGCTCCTTAATCTGCTTCTTGATTTCCGTCAAATCCTGTGCGGGCATCCTGTATGGTCGCTTCGATATCGGGCATGTTCCTGGCAACAGCTCAATCAAAAACTCAATGTCTCTATCCGGTGGCATTCCTGGCAACTCTTCTGGAAATACATCAGGGAAATCCCTTACCACTGGTACTTCTTCCTGCACAACTCCTGATAAGGAATTTATTCGTGCTCTCCTCGGCTCATGCCGTGATATATACTTGATTCTCCTCCCTTCTGGGGTGGTAAGCAAAATCGTCTTACTTGCGCAATCGATGTTTCCTCCATACATCAACAATCAATCCATACCGAGAATCACATCAAATCCTTGGGATTCCAAAATGATCCAATCCGTCGGGAACACATGCCTTCCTATACTTAATGGCACTTGAAAACATCCTTGTCTGGCCATATACTCCGCTCCTGGTGAGCTTACTAGCATAGGGGTTTTAAGAATCCAAGTAGGCAGACTATACTTCTCTACAAATCCCCTTGATATGTATGAATGCGATGCACCAGTATCGAAAAGAACTAGTGCAGTAAATGACTTAACCAAAAACTTACCGATTACTGCATCGGGCTGATCTTCAACCTCCTCCACATCAATGTGGTTCACCTGTCCCCTGTTGAAAGGGTTTGCCTTCTTTCCAGAGCTTCCATTTCCTCCTTGGCCTTCGGGACACTCATTTGCATAATGTCCGTTCTTGGAACACTTGTAACAGGTGACATGACTCAAGTCTTTCTTGGTCGGGGTTGTTGGTGTGGTCCGGTTCTGGCCGTTGCTTCCTCCATTCCCATTACCATTCTTGTGGCCATTATGGTTGTGCGAACTACCTCCTCCGTGAGTATGCTGAAACTGAAGTCCCTGCTTAGGGGTATATCGGGGCTTCTACTGGGCTGCAGAGTTATACTTCCCCTGCCCATACTTCCTCTTGCGATTCTTAATTTGCTCCTGCTTTCCTTCAATCATGAGGGCATGGTCTACCAACTCCTGGTAGTTATTGAAACTTGCTACCATCAACTGCATGCTTAAGTCATCGTTCAGTCCTTCCAGAAACTTCTCCTGCTTAGCTGCATCTGTAGCAACTTCATCTGGGGCATAACGTGCTAACTTACTAAAATCATCCACATATTGGCCAACAGTCCTTCCTCCTTGGCGTAAGTTGCGAAACTCATGCTTCTTCATGGCCATAGCTCATGATGAGACATGGGCGGTGCGGAAAGCTTGCTGAAACTGATCCCATGTGACAGTGTCTACAGGGTAAGTGGCTTTGAAATTCTCCCACCATGCTGCTGCGGGTCCTTCAAGCTGGTGTGCAGCAAACTTCACCTTTTCTCCATCTGTGCATCCTGCAGTGGTCAACTCCCTTCCTATCTTGCGGAGCCAATCATCTGCTACTATCGGCTCGGTGCTACTAGAAAACACCGGCGGGTTCAGCCTTAGGAAACGAGTCAAGTGATCCGCAGTTGGTGGTGGTGGTGGGTTGTTGTTGTTGTTGTTGCCTTGGTTCTGTACCAATGTTTGGATCAAAGTGTTCTGTTGCTGGATCAATTGGGTCATCTCTGGCGGGAAAACAAACCCGGGGTCGCGTCTCGGAGGCATCTGATGGGTTTAGAAAAGATGAGAAATTAAGAAATAGAGTGAGGTCTAAGGAGAAAACACTACCCAAATGCACATGAGCAAATGCACACAAAATCACTTCATTCACTTCAAACAAAGGGCTTATAATGGTCTAACTATCGCAAAAGTGCGTGTACTATGATGTTTACATGGAGGTAATACTAGTAATATGTGGGGGTCATCTACTAATTTGAACCGGTGGAAGACTCCATAATGTCTGCTCCAGCTTTGTCTTCAAAGTCGGGTTCACTTGGATCTGAATCGGTGTCGTCGATGATGATGTAGTTGCTCGGACAGCCGACGTACTTGTCTTCATTCTTGAGCGCCAATTTCTTCTTGAGTTCTTCAATCTCATACTTAAGATCGTTATTGTGTCTTGCTACAGCTACGATCTCGTCCATGTAGTCCTTGCGTGTAGACTTCAGTTCTCCTTCAAGTTCGATGATCCTTCCCTTTGCATTCTTCAACTCTATCATGTCATTGCACATCTGATTCTCCTGGCGTCGAATGTGCTGGTTTAACTCCTGGATGAAAGCTGCAATGGATCTGTCCTTCTTGGTGCTGACTATCTCCCATTGTTCATTCCGGCGTCCGCAAATCTGGTAGATAGTGTCCTTGAGATCTTCTTAATAAACTTCTCCAATGCGTCCCATGGTGATATGAGCTGCCATGCTCTTTCCCAGACTCCAGGTTGGTGCACTGAAAACTCTATCTATAGGCTTGGTGATTGGGGCGAATGTCCTTCCCGGAACGTGAGCTTGAATCTTCCAGCGCTCCTCTTCAGGTGGAGTGGCGTTGAAATTCCCGGTGAAACTTGGTAGTCCAATGTTTAGGTACTTGGTAACTTCCTTCAAGTGAAATCCAAAAGGTGTGCCTTCATCTGGTTGGGCGTACTTGATCTTGGTGTCCTTCATCCTAAAAGAGTAGAAAAGATGAGGAGTTAGAAAATGGGAAGAGAGTAGTGATCTATGGCTTTAACTTAGTGGTCGTGTCCTACAGTCAGCGTGTGCTCTGGTACCATCTCTGTAGCGACCCGACCCGAATGGATCAAGTCTGTGTGCTCAGGTGTCATCCTTGGATCAGTAATGCTGACACCACACAGTACTTCGAAGGATTTATAACAGAGTAGCAATCACACACTTATTACATCATTTGTCTAGAAGAGGACTTATTACAATAAATATGGCTTAAGGCCATCTAAAAACGATAACAGCGGAAGACTTGGAAGATAAGTGAGTCCATCAACTCCAGCGGCATCACTGAGTATAGAACCACGACCTAAAAACACCTTACTCGTCGTCTGAAAAGTCTGCAACATGAAAAGTTGCAGCCCGAAAATGGGTCAGCACATGGAATATGCTGGCAATGAAACACATAGAGAATAATGAATGATAAGCCTGTACTACATGCATATGTGGCTGGTGGTAAAGCTCTACGGTTACAGTTTTGCATAAAGCCAGTTTTTCCCTACTGCAAAGGAATAAATTTGTTTAACTATCATGGTGGTTGTTAAACATTGAGAATGGTTGACAGCATCCTCAATCCCAATTAAAAGTACTCATTAAAACCCAACAATATTAATTAGAGTAACATGTTGAGATTCAACAGGATAATGCAAGTACTAGATACTCAAGATGTCCATAACCGGGGGCACGACTAATCATGACTAGTTTGTACACTCTGCAGAGGTTTGCGCACTTTTCCCCACAAGACTCGATCGCCTCCGTTTGGTTTCTCGCACTACATGGTGTTTGAGAGACGGATGACCGAGACATAGTCTTTCAGAAGCGCTAGCACCTTACGATGGGTGGACCGGTACACCTACATCCCCTACATCTGCTAGTCCACCACTATAAGAGTCCGCACGACTTAGTCAACTATGCCAGAGCCCATAATGGCTTGTGGCTGCACACGTAAGTTACTAGTGTGAATTATCTTATGATCCCTTTGAGCCTGGGTGGCGGTCCAAGAAAACAGGCAAGTCCTGCTTGAAAACAGGTGCCTCAATCCACCCAGATGTGTGTTTAAGTTGCCACCTTAAATAAACCTTTAATTACAATCTCACATTTGTCATGGATATTCACTCACCCAATCCACGTCTACTAGCATAGCAGGGCATAATAGGCAAACGTAGAAGTAACTCCCAAAGGTTTCATAAGTAAAACAGGTAATAGGTACTACCTCAATCTACTTCCCATCCCACAATTTAATTAGATCCTAATCATGCAAGTGTTTGAGGATTGATCTAATGCATAAAAACTGGGTATGAGAAAGTATGATCAAAGTGTTACTTGCCTTGCTGATGATCCGCGAAACCTAGAGACTCGAAGTAACAAGCGGCGCACTCCGGGTGATCTATCGCAGACAAACAACAAGCATACAATAAGTACTCATCTAATGCACAGGTAAATCTCGAATAGAAGATCTAACCAGAAAGTTCAACTTAAGAACCCTGGTTGCAAAAAGAATCGAATCAAATAAAGCAACGAAAGTCAAACGACGAAAGAAAACAACTCGGTTCTAGCAAGTTGAAACTAAGTCAAATTTTACAGTAGCAAAACTTTGTTTAAGTTGATTAATCGGAACGGCGGTTTCTAAACGAAACTCCAGGCGCTTGAATCACCTGATTCTGATAAACGAGCGAGAAGATAGACTAGAAAGAAAATCGGATCTGAAATCGCTATCAGAAAAATAGCGGAATAAATCCGATGAGAAAGAAAACGACGAATGGTTGAATGAACGGACGTTCATTAACCGAAGCAAACCGGTGATCACGTCCGTTAGGACGAACGGTCCGGCAAACGATTGCTAAACAAAACCGGAAAGAAGAATCAGCGAGAAAAACCGATCTAGGGTTTCAGAAAGAAAACTGAAACGAAAAACCGATCTAGAAAACGGAACGGAAATCGGATCGGAAAAGAAAAGGTGACGCGGCGCGGGGCTAGTACCTCAAAGAGGCGAGGGGCTCCGGCGGCGGCGGCGTTGGGTGGCGGCGGCGGTGAGGGGCGGCGGCGGCGCTGGTGAGGGGCGGCGGCGGCGTAGGGCGGCTGCGCTGGGTGGGGCGGCGGCGTAGGTGGTGGTGAGGAGAGGAGAGGAGAGGAGAGGAGTTTATTTGATGTGTTAGAGGGGGGGTGCTTGAGTATTTATATTGGGGAGGGGAGGGTTTTGCTTGGGGTAGGGGACAAGAAATAGATTAGGATTAGGAAACAAGAGGAATAGATCTAGGAATAGATACGGAATAAACGAAGTAGGAAAAGAGTCCTACTAGGACATGGGAAAAGGAGCGGCTCCCTGGCTCCCTTGGTGCGTGCGCGCGCGATGGCCTTGTGGCCTTGGCCAGCCGGCGGCTAGCGGCTTGGGCCTTTGGCCCAAGGCGCTGCAGTTTTTTTTTTGAAACGGTTTCGCGCGCAGAAAAATAAATAAAAAAATCTAAACGAACTCCAAAATTAATAAAGTAAACTTTCCCCGACTTCTAAAAATGAGTCGAACAAAATGAACTTTAACATGGGGCCAAAATGCAATTTTTGAAAACACACATTTTTCACTAAGGCAAAATAAACTCTGAGAAAATCCAAATTTTGATTTATTTATTAAATCTTCATTTTTCCTAAATTTTGGGAAATTCATATTATTCCCTCTCTTATTTTTGATTGGAAAAATATTTGAAGATAAAATAAATAATCCAATGATCCTCTTTTCATAGTTTTGAGAGAACTCAAATACGAAAATTTCGAAATCTCCAACTCTCTCCGAGGGTCCTTGAGTTGCGTGAAATTTCTAGGATCAACAAAATGCATGAAAATATGATATGCATGATGATCTAATGTATAGCATTCCAAACTGAAAATTTGGGATGTTACAGCACCCCGCCCAAATTGAGCTCCCAGGTTGCGGCCACGCTCGAATCAACATAGCCCTCAAACTGAATCCTATCGACATATTCATCAATCCACTCGAAATGGTAACATTTCTTCAAGATCTGAAAAGAACAACATGAACCCTAAATCCCAAATTCGAGGAGAAAAAACAAAATATGGAGAAATCAGAGCGAAAGACAGCGAAAGAACGGGCTAAGAACTGAGATCTAACCTTGCCATCCCTTCCTACCATTGGTTTGCTCAAGTATTTCACAAATTCCCGCCCAAGATTGCCATTGTCATCCCTTTTAGTGACCAATCGTTTAAGAGGGTCTGGGCGTGGGCATTCAGGGCACCATGTTAGCAACACTGGTCCATACTGTCGCCATTTTGATTGAGTGGCGGAGGAGGTAGACATTTGCGCTAGGTCGCCGGAGAAGAGAAAGATTGGGGAAAGGGGATGAATGGGTGGCGGCGGGCGGACGGGCACGGGTGCTCTTCTCTTCTAGCTGCAAGGAGGTGGGTCCCGCGAGAAGACAAGTGGTGGGTCCCGCGCTTAGGTGGATAAGTGGTGGGTCCAGCGCTTACGTGGATAAGTGGTGGGTCCCGCCCCCAACAGCTTACGAGGGCATCAGTTCAGTTTAACAGCCATGTCGTGTGTGGGCTATTTACCAGCTCAAATGTGTCGCACCACAACCATTCGCTCGAACAATGTTGCACACAAGCCAATTCACTTCAAATGTGTCGCACAGGAGCTATTGGCCCGCCAGATCTAGGTGCCATGTGAAGGTTCTGGTGATGCCGTCTGTACTCCAGCATGTGGTGTACGACATAGAATCCATCATTAAGAGAATCGTTCAGTTGCTGGATGCAGCAGAAGTCGGTCTTATGGCTGAAGGCGTCCCTGCCGCCCCTTCTCTTCTTGTCCCTAACCTCTCCACCCCTTGCTTGGTAGTAAAACATAGCACTGTCGAGAACATCTTTGATGTGGGTGTAATCCTTTTTTTGAATGTTCTTCGACGAGTCCAAGTAAAGAGAGTGGGAGAATCGGGGGTAGAGGATGATGAGGACCGCGCGCCCGCCGCTGCGCAAAATAAGTACACCTCAAATTAATTAGCCTCCACCGTGCAAATGAATTATTGAAATCGAAGGAAGGATAGCAGCGCGGATGACTTACACGGGATGATAAGGCACGAGAATCGCCTCCTTGTCCTTATTGGCGAGCATGAAACTGACGATGTAATCCCTCGCATATTCACGATGCTGTGCACAGACTCCCAAGAAGCCCTCGTGCATGTAGTACGGGTCAGCGACACAGATAAAACGTATCTGCTCAACCCCAATGATGTAGTTCATATGCAAGGCATAAAGGCGGACAAACGTAAAATCCAGCTTCTTCACGTGAAACATGTCGAATATGTAATCGAATTGGAGGAAGAACTTATCCGCGGGGAAGCCGTCGATGTACGACATTTGCCGCGAAACGTTAACCACGTAGAGTGGGTATCCTGGATCTTTCGAGGCGATGAGGCCTTTCTCAACCAGCAGCACATCGTCATGAAGTCTCCTTAGATCGCTGAATCTGGCCCGTAGCGTTGTTTCAGGTAGGATTGGTCGACCGTGGATATGCCATTTATCAGCATCGGGGATATCTACACGGTCCTGAAGCCGAGGCTGCTGAGGCGGCTGGATCTTAGAATCAGCTTTTTTGCCTTTCCTCGCTCTCTTCCTAGGCTTCTTTACCACCGGATGGTCGTCAATAATACGTTGAGACGGTAATTCAGGCACCGACTCATGATGCTCAAACCCTGAGGAGGCGCCAGTATAGACATACTATTCAGCGCCATCGTCATCCTCATCCTCATCCATGGCGACGTCATCAGCGACTAATGGAGCCACCTGCTTACCCCGTCCGCTATCACCCAACCCGACACCCGACGCTAATTGGGTAGGTGGGGTGTTGATGTTCATACCTTGCTGAGGCTGCATGCTCGTGGGTGTGCTCCCGGCCGCCTCCAGACGAAGCAGACTCTTTGGCCACAACAGGACCCATCCATTGCAACAATCACCAAGCCGCCGCGGGGTCTCGTCGTCATCCCCCACTAGTATTAGAGGAGGCAAATTCTCGTGGCCCGGTTTGACACTGGCCACGGAAACCTTGAAGACGTTCTGGGGGATCGACCGGCTGTGGAACAATGGTTCCTTCGGCTCCATTATCGTCCCCTTCCCCACGTCCACCTTCTGTTTGCCGATGGTGTACAATATGGTGCACGGGGTTTCGTCGGCCTGCAAAGAAAAGTCTGCGACGTGAGACATCCGAAAGGCAACGAAAACGGGAGATTATACATTTATATTGAAGGGGGCTAGTGTGGCAGATACCGTGAGGGCGTCGAGCTTAGCCAAAGAGGAGGCACCACCGAGCACGTCCGGTGCGGGAGCCAGTGCGGGAGCAGGTGCGGGAGCCGGTGCGGGAGCAGGTGCGGCCAAGAAGTCAGCAAGGGGAAAGTCCTCTGCATTTTTTTCTGGATTTTGCCTTGTCCAAGTGTAAACGCCCTTCACCAAGGAAGTAGATATATCTGCAATCGCCTGTTTTGCGGCAGCTACCGCTGTTGCGACTGTCTGAGATGATTTCTTCTCAACCGCAATCTCAACCGTCTTGTCGATGCTTTCTTCAGTTAACCTCCGTCTTTCCTTTTTCTCCTTCGTGGTCTCACGGTAGTACTTCTTCCACGTGGCGCCGTCTCCGACACCGTGCACGCGTCCATACGACGGTCGACTATCCACCGGTTGTTGTTTCAATATGTTCAATGCCCGGTTGAATGGAGTGTCCCACTTGGGCCTCGCCAATGCCTCAGACAGCGAGTCGCTTTCGGCCGCAATCCGGTGCTGCTCTCTCTGCAAAAGGCACAAGGATCGTTTACAAATATGACTAACGTGTGCAGTCGAATTGATCAGAAACTAAAATTACCAGCAGTCTCATGAACTCCGTAATGACCGGTGTTGTCTCGTAAACCTTCTTCACTGGGTCCCAACGGTGCCGGGCCCTCAGGACGTCGCTCCTGCGGGACGGTGAAATCCGCCAAGGGGTCTGGGATGCCCAGACTCGCGGCTTCCGCGTCCTCCTTGGCCCATTTGGACCTCTTTCCGTCGTAACCACAGCTTCCGAGGTGGTGGGTCCCAATGTTCCTCTTTTGAAGCCCCTTCATGTACTTAGACTTTTCTTTGGCAGCTTCGGCCTCTCAAGCCTCCTTGAATATTTGAAACTACTCTTGCGTGATTGTCGGACTATCCTTTACAATCTCGGAGTAGGGTTCCCCGTCGTTGATCTTTGCTTTCACTCAATTTTTCCAGGCGGCCAACGCGTTGCTAAACTTGGTCATGGCGTGTTTGTTTATCTTCTTCATTGTTGGGTCCATGTCTGGATCTTCATAATCCTTCTCATTCCGGCCCGGGAACAAGAATATCTGGTGAAACTTCTTTAGGAGGGACCTCCTCATATTTTCTATCTTCTTTAGATTCTCATCGTTGATGGTGGCGGTTGTCCGTATGATGCAGCCTATTTGATTGCCGTAGCACGCGCGCGCTTCCTCGGGCGCCTTTGTCTCAAAATTGCCGTCGTCCACCTCCGTGGCCACCAGTCTAGTAGTCCTGAGTTTATTAGGAACCTGTTGCCTCTTTGCTTTCGGTTCTACATCGGCTCCGCTCCCCGAGGCAGCACCGGTCTCAGCGCCGGTCTCGATGCCGGTCTGAATCTCAGCGCCGGTCTCAGTCTCAGCACCGGTCTGCGTGTCGGTCTCAGCACCAGTCTGCGTGTCGGTCTCAGTCCCCGATGCCACCGGTGGGCCCAACAACAACATCTGTTGATCATCGGTAAGGCTAAAAAATTCGTCTACCGCCCGGTAGACGTTGTCGCAATCACCAGAACCCTGTCCTTCATCGTTGCTAGCCATGTTTCCTATGATTAAATCTAGTCAATTAATTCTAGACCTAATAAAATGAATAATGACATAAAAAAGGACTATTGTTTTGCAGGAATGTTGACTCCTTCCTGGTGCGGCAAATCCCGGGCACTCGATATGTCCTAGTTTGTAGCACAAGTCATGCCGAAATTCACGGGAAATTTCGGCATGACCTTTGCTAAAAAGTGGACAAATCGAGAACCTGAAATATGTCAGAACAGAAATGAATCAACATTCCGGCAACACATAGGCCACTCAGCATCATTCCCTGGAAACAACAAAGCCACTTGGGCACAATCGAACAACTTCAATGAAAAGATATAACATGACCACTTCAATGAAAAATAAAATTTGCCTAAATTCTTTTCCTTGAAAAATAGTGGTCTTTTCAAAAATCAAAAACCTTTGCCAATCTACTTAACCTAGCTTGTTAATCCAACGAACCTAATTAACCTACCTATTTAACCTAGTGAGTTAATCTAGTTTACCTAGATAATTAACCCTAATTAAACTTGTTAACGCAGCTAGTTCTCTGTCAAAGCCTAAAATAAATTTTTGCACTAATTAACCTGGATAATTAACCTAATTAAACTAATTAACCTGACTAGTTCTCTGTCAAAGCCCTAACTAAGTTTTTGCACTAACCTAGATAATTAACCTAACTACTTCTCTGTCAAAGCCCTAACTAAATTTTTGCCCTAACCTAGATAATTAACCTAATTAAACTGGCTAACCTATGCATGAGAGAGAGAGGAGGGGTGGGGGCTTACAGATGATAGCTCCGGTGGTGGCGACGGAGGCAGTGGTGGCGAGGGAGGCAGGGGCGTCTCCGGTGACGGCGAGGAAGGCAGGGGCGTCTCCGGTGACGGCGAGGGAGGCAGGGGCGTCTCCGGTAACGGCGAGGAAGGTGGCGTCGACGGCGGCTCCGGTGGCGTTGACGAGGCCGCGCGGCTCCGTGGCGTTGGAGGCGGCTCCGGTGTCGTCGACGGCGCACGGCTCTGGTGGCGTCAACGTCGGCGGCGAAGTGGCGCGACGGTGAAGCAGGGAGACGGCGGCGCGCGGGGTGGGTTGAGGGATTTGGGGGAGAAGTGGCCGGGGGGAAACGGTTTTTTGGTTAAGTCAAACTTAGCGGTAGCGCGTTTCGCAAAACGCGCTATCGCTAAGATAGCTATAGCGGTTTTTGCAAAACGCGCTGCTGCTATAGCTATGTAAATTTCTTCCTTTTTTAATTTCCTTTTCTGTTTCTATAGCGGGGGTCTAGGACACGCGTTGCAGCTATGTTAGCTATAGTGCCTCTTACAAACACACGCTGTTGCTATGCCTTCCTCCGATTTTTCTCTTTTTCGTTTATTTTGCTTTACATTTTATTTTTTTCCTTTCTCCTTTTTCTATTTCTTTCATTTTCATTTACTTTTCTATTTGTTTTTCATCTTATTTTATTTCCGTTAGTAGTAGCGCTCTTCCCAGGAAACGCGCTGCTAATTATGCCCTAGCGGTAGCGCATTTCAAATAAGCCTGCTACTGCTATACATAGCCTATCATTCTGCCAATGGGAATATTAGTAGTAGCGCTTTCGCGACTACCAGCGCTACTACTAAGTTTGTATCTGTAGAGCGGTTTCTCTTAAATCGCTACTGGTATATAGCACTAGCGCGCTTTTTTGACCCGCGCTGTTGCTAAATTTCTGTGCATAAGGTTTTCCCTAGTAGTGGAAGCATAAGTTTGAAACATTTGAAAAGTTCAAAGAATTTCAGAGTGAAGTGGAAAATCATCGTAACAAGAAGATAAAATTTCTGCGATCGGATCGTGGAGGAGAATATTTGAGTTGCGAGTTTTGTCTTAATTTGAAGCAATTTGGAATAGTTTCACAACTCACGCCACCTGAAACACCACAGCGTAATGGTGTGTCCGAACGTCGTAATCGTACTTTATTGGATATGGTGCGATCTATGATGTCTCTTACCGATTTACCGCTATCATTTTGGGGTTATGCTTTGAGACGGCTGAATTCATGTTAAATAGGGCACCATCAAAATCCATTGAGACGACACCATATGAGCTGTGGTTTGGCAAGAAACCTAACTTGTCGTTTCTTAAAGTTTGGGGCTGCGATGCTTATGTGAAAAAGCTTCAACCTGATAAGCTCGAACCCAAGTCGGAGAAATGTGTGTTCATAGGATACCCAAAAGAGACTATTGGGTACACCTTCTATCACAGATCCGAAGGCAAGATATTCGTTGCTAAGAATGGATCATTTCTAGAGAAGGAGTTTCTCTCGAAAGAAGTGAGTGGGAGGAAAGTGGAACTTGAAGAGGTAATTGTACCTTCTCCAGAATTGGACGGTAGTACATCACAGAAAGTAGTTTCTGTGAATCCTACACTAGTTAGTGAGGAAGCTAATGATGATGATCATGAAACTTCAGATCAAGTGACTACTGAACTTCGTAGATCTACCGGAGTAAGATCCGCACCAGAGTGGTTCGGTAATCCTGTTCTGCAAGTCATGTTACTGGACCATGACGAACCTGCGAACTATGAGGAAGCGATGATGATCCCAGATTCCGCGAAATGGCTTGAGGCCATGAAATCTAAGATGGGATCCATGTATGAGAACAAAGTGTGGACTTTAGTTGACTTGCTTGTTGATCGTCAAGCAATAGAAAATAAATGGATCTTTAAGAGGAAAACTGACGCTGACGGTAATGTTACTGTCTACAAAGCTCGACTAGTTGCAAAGGTGTTTCGACAAGTTAAAGGGATTGACTACGATGAGACCTTCTCACCCGTAGCGATGCTTAAGTCCGTCCGAATCATGTTAGAAATTGCCGCATTTTATGATTATGAAATTTGGCAAATGGATGTCAAAACTGTATTCCTTAATGGATACCTTAAAGAAGAGTTGTATATGATGCAACCAGATGGTTTTGTCGATCCAAAAGGTGCTAACAAAGTTTGCAAGCTCCAGCGATCCATCTATGGACTGGTGCAAGCATCTCAGAGTTGGAATATACGATTTGATGAGGTGATCAAAGCGTATGGATTTGTACAGACTTTTGGAGAAGCCTGTATTTACAAGAAAGTGAGTGCGCTCTGTAGCATTTCTGGTATTATATGTAGATGACATATTATTGATCGGGAATGATACTGAATTTCTGGAAAGCATAAAGCGATACTTGAATAAGATTTTTTCAATGAAGGACCTTGGAGAAGCTGCTTATATATTGGGCATCAAGATCTATAGAGATAGATCAAGACTCTTATTGGACTTTCACAAAGCACATACCTTGATAAGATTTTGTAGAAGTTCAAAATGGACCAGTCAAAGAAAGGGTTCTTGCCTGTTTTACAAGGTGTGAAATTGAGTAGGACTCAATGCCCGACCAATGCAGAAGAGATAGAGAAAATGAAAGTCATTCCCTATGCATCAGCCATAGGTTCTATCATGTATGCAATGCTATGTACCAGACCTAATGTGTGCCTTGCTATAAGTTTAGCAGGGAGGTACCAAAGTAATCCAGGAGTGGATCACTGGACAATGGTCAAGAACATCCTGAAATACCTAAAAATGACTAAGGATATGTTTCTCATTTATGGGGGTGACAAAGAGCTTGTCGTAAAGGGTTACGTGGATGCAAGCTTTGACACCGATCCGGATGACTCTAAGTCACAAACCGGATACGCGTTTATATTGAACGGTGGAGCTGTATGTTGGTGCAGTTCAAAGCAAAGTGTCGTGGCGGGATCTACGTGCGAAGCGGAGTACATAGCTGCTTCGGAAGCAGCAAATGAAGGAGTCTGGATGAAGGAGTTCATATCTGATCTAGGTGTGATACCTAGTGCATCGGAACCAATGAGGATCTTTTGTGACAATACTGGAGCAATAGCCTTGGCAAAGGAATCCAGATTTCACAAAAGGACCAAACACATCAGGAGACGCTTCAATTCCATCCGTGATCAGGTCAAGGAGGGAGACATAGAGATATGCAAGATACATACGAATCTGAATGTTGCAGACCCGTTGACTAAGCCTCTTTCACGAGCAAAACATGATCAGCACAAGACTCCATGGGTTTTAGAATCATTACTGTGTAATCTAGATTATTGACTCTAGTGCAAGTGGGAGACTGAAGGAAATGTGCCCTAGAGGCAATAATAAAGTTGTTATTTATATTTCCTTATATCGTGATAAATACTTATTATTCATGCTAGAATTGTATTAACCAAAAACTTGATACATGTGTGAATACATAAGACAAAGTAGTCCCTAGTATGCCTCTACTAGACTAGCTTGTTCATCAAAGATGGTTGGGTTTCCAAACCATAAACATTTGTTGCCATTTGATGAACAGGATCACATCATTAGGAGAATGATGTGGTGGACAAGACCCACTCCGTAGCTTAGCATAGAGATCGTTTTAGTTTTATTGTTGTTGCTATGTTCGTAACTTATACAGGTTCCTCAGACTATGAGATTATGCAACTACCGATTACCGGAGGAACACTTAGTGTGCTATCAAACATCACAACGTAACTAGGTGATTATAAAGATGCTCTACGGGTGTCTCCGATGGTGATAGGTTAGTTGGCATGAATCAAGAGTAGGATTTGGCACTCCAATTGTCGGAGAGGTATCTCTGGGCCCTCTTGGTAGTGATCATCACTATAAGCCTTGCAAGAGGTATGACTAAAGAGTTAGTTACGAGATGATGCATTACGGAATGAGTAAAGAGACTTGCCGGTGACGAGATTGAACTAGGTATGGAGATACCGACGATCGAATCTCAGGCAAGTACCATACCGATGACAAAGGGAACAACGTATGTTGTTATGCGGTTTAACTGATAAGGATCTTCATAGAATATGTAGGAGCCAATATGAGCATCCAGGTTCTGCTGTTGGTTATTGACCGGAGACGTCTCTCGGTCATGTCTACATAGTTCTCGAACCCGTACGGTCCGCACGCTTAACGTTCGGTGACGATCGGTATTATGAGTTTATGAGTTTTCATGTACCGAAGGTTGTTCGGAATTCCAGATCGGATCACGGACACGACGAGGAGTCTTGAAATGGTCGAGACATAAAGATCGATATATTGGACGACTATATTCGGACACCGGATGAGTTTCGGATATTGCCGGAGCGCCGGAGGGTTACCGGAACCCCCCGGGGAAATAATGGGCCTTATTGGGCCATAGTGGGAAGAGAGGACGGCCGGCTAGGGCAGACCGCACGCCGCCCCATTGGGAGTCCAAATTGTACATGGTTGGGGGGGGCTTTCCCTCTCTCTCTCCTACTCCTTCCTTCCCCCTCTCCTTCCCCTAGTAGGAAACCTACTAGGACTTTGAGTCCTAGTAGGAAACCCTACTTGGGGCGCAGCCCCTAGGGTCGGCCGGCCTCCCCCCTCTACTCCTTTATATACGGAGGAGGGGCACCCCTAGAACACACAAGTTGATCCTTGAGATCAAAGTTTTAGCCGTGTGTGGTGCCCCCCTCCACCATAATCCACCTCGGTCATATCGTAGCGATGCTTAGGCGAAGCCCTGCGTCAATAGCAACATCATCACTGTCACCACGCCGTCGTGCTGACGTAACTCTCCCTCGGCCTCAACTGGATCAAGAGTACGAGGGACATCCCCGAGCTGAACGTGTGCAGATCATGGAGGTGCCATGCTTTTGGTGCTAAGGTCGGTTGATCGCGAAGAACGTTCGACTACACGTCTCTTGACGCTTCCGCTTATGGTCTACGAGGGTACATAGACAACACTCACCCCTCTCTTTGTTGTGCATCACCATGATCTTGCAGGTGCGTAGAATTTTTTTGAAATACTGCATTCCCCAACATGATCATCACTATAAGCCTTGCAAGCAGTATGACTAAAGAGTTAGTTACGGGATGACACATTACGGAACGAGTAAAGAGACTTGCCGGTGATGAGATTGAACTAGGTATGGAGATACCGACGATCGAATCTCGGGCAAGTAACATACCGGTGACAAAGGGAACAACGTATGTTGTTATGCGGTTTGACCGATAAGGATCTTCGTAGAATATGTAGGAGCCAATATGAGCATCCAGGTTCCGCTATTGGTTATTGACCGAAGAGTGTCTCGGTCATGTCTACATAGTTCTCGAACCCGTAGGGTCCGCATGCTTAACGTTCAGTGATGATCGATATTATGATTTATGAGTTTTGATGTACCGAAGGTTGTTCGGAGTTTCGGATGGGATCACGGACATGATGAGGAGTTTCGAAATGGTCGAGACATAAAGATCGATATATTGGACGACTATATTCGTATACCGGATGAGTTCCGGAGGAGTTTTGCATATTACCGGATTGCCGGAGGGGTTACCGGAACCCCCGGGGGAATATGGGCCTTATTGGGCCTTAGTGGGGAGAGAGGAGGGCCGGCCTACGGCAGCCGTGCCCCCCCCCCAAGGGAGTCCGAATAGGACTAGGAGGGGGGGCGGCGCCCCCCTTTCCCTCTCTCTCTCTCCCACTCCTTCCTTCCCCCTCTTTTCCCCGAGTAGGAAACCTACTAGGAATCGGATTCCTAGTAGGAATCCCACAAGGGGCGTGCCCTAGGAGGGCCGGCCGGCCTCCCCCTCTCCTCCTTTATAGACGGAGGGGGGGGCACCCCTAGACACACAAGTTGATCTTGGAGATCATAGTTTTAGCCGTGTGCGGTGCCCCCCTCCACCATAATCCACCTCGGTCATATCGTAGCGGTGCTTAGGCGAAGCCCTGCATCGGTAGCAACATCATCACCGTCACCACGCCGTCGTGCTGACGGAACTCTCCCTCGGCCTCAACTGTATCAAGAGTACAAGGGACGTCCCCGAGCTGAACGTGTGCAGATCACGTAGGTGCCGTGCTTTCAGTGCTAAGATCAGTTGATCACGAAGAACGTTCGACTACATCAACTGCGTCTCTTGACGCTTCCGCTTACGGTCTATGAGGCATCACCATGATCTTGCGTGTGCATAGATTTTTTTTGAAATTACTGTGTTTCCCAACACCCATAGTACTTCTTACCATAAGCTGCAGAAGCCCGTGCAAACTTGTAGTTTGCAGCAAACAGATCATCCTCTCTGCACCATCTGATACTTGACGGATGAGCATTTTCTGGCATCGGTCCTCGGACCATGCATGGAAAGAACTCTTGTTCAATGGCTTCAGCCTTGGTTGCGGGTTGAAGCTTGTGATATACTATATCTCCCCACGGGGCTCAGATGGCATTCTTTTCAGAATATTCCTTGTTAATGAAGCGATAGAAAAACCATTCCTTCGCCCAATATCGGCGAATCCATTGCAGCATGTATTTGCATCTTTCATATGACTCATCTGGATCAGTTTTATACATCTCATAAAGATCCGAAGGCAAATCAAGAGTTGTGTTGGTGCGTCTCTGCCTTCCACCCTTTCTGGTAGATTTGGTTTCTGACATTGGCTTCACTGTTGGGTATGGCTTCAAATAGCTTCCGGAATTAGCGTCAGCAGTATCCAAATGAAGCTGCAAGAAGTCTGCAAATGAATTCAGACTATGAGAACCAAGTGACTCACCCACGGACATGTACATGTGACAGCATTAAAGATGCGAGGGAAGGGGAAGAGGCCATATGCATTCTCAGAGTGTTTTGAAGCTAAAATCAGGTGTGAAGACAATGACCTCATATTGCAAAGACATTCACTTATATGTGTGTGGTTCCAGATTTGTACGAATCCAATAATAGGTACAAATGAGGAATCATAGCAGTAAGCTTATAAGTGAATAACTAGGCAAGTTATGAGATATAGACAGAGATTGATGAAGATTTGGAGGTGGGCAAACAAGTTCTGACGATAAACTGAATCTTAACAGATCTAAAGTGCGGTAAAAATTAGCTCTTATTTACCGCAAGATGAACAGCTCAACGAGATGAGAGTGGATGTTGAGCAGTTCGGTCTCCCATGCCCTAACTTGGCGGTGAGAAACATCTACGGCGACGGCCAACAGGAAGATGTCCGCGGCCGGCGTGAGTACGTCGTCGAAGAGGTTGCGGCAGCGAAGCGCTTCTCCTCCGGCGACAATGAACTTAGCGGCGGCGCTAGGGTTGTTTCGAGAGCGACAATGATAGGGTAAGAAGCATTAATGGAACCAGGGGGTTTCTATTTATAAATTTGTCGGCCCCCTGGGATAAGACAGACATACCCCTGTCGATAGCTATTCTAGCGACGCGTGGCAAGAACATGCAGTAAGTGGAACCATGCCACGACCCCATGATGTGCGTTTTGGCGGGAGGTCGTTCCACCTTCTGCGGCAGGTGAAATTTTGGATAAGTGTGATAAAACATTTTAAAAGTAGTCTCAATGTCTTCGTCTGACAAGGACTCAGTGAAGACAATCGACTAGTGTCAAGTAGAATGCATATTAAGATATAGATAGACTTGATGAGTTGAGCATAGAGAGGTTAAGGGTCCGATCACATTCACCTAGATCCGAAATAGAGTGAAGACTTAGCTATAGGTGAATGCTGTTGAGGACATAGAAAAACTCATGAAATCAAAAACATTAAAGGTTTGAAGACAAAAGAAAAACTTGAGTGAAGACAAACCAAAATCAAGAAGATTATGCATGATGTGACACCAAATGAGAAAATATACAAGAAAGATTTGGTGGTGGCGTTACCCACCATATAGGACGTATTAGACCCAGACACGGCGCACCATTATCGTGGCGCTCTGAAGTAAAATTCCATGTTAATGTATTCACACTTAGAGTGTTTGTCTTCATGAGTTGAAGACAAACTTTACTTTGTGTGTTGCACATCAAAGTCATCAAAATGCAAATAGTTTGGCTGCATGCCCTTTTACAGGACATTTGAGGATTCCAAGATATTTAGCTCACACCGCAGCTTGCAAAATCTCTTCTCATCCAAAGGCTTTGTGAAGATATCTGCCAATTGATGTTCAGTGCTGACGTGAATGATATCAATGTCGCCCTTCATCACATGATCACGAAGAAAATGATGTCTGATCTGAATATGCTTTGTCTTGGAATGCTGAACAGGATTGTGTGAGATCTTGATAGCACTCTCATTGTCACAGAATAGAGGAACTTTCATCTTGTTGATGCCATAATCCTTGAGAGTTTGCTTCATCCATAGAAGCTGAGCACAGCAAGATCCAGCATCAATGTATTCGGCTTCAGCAGTGGATAGTGAGACGTAGTTCTGCTTCTTTGAAGACCAGCACTCCAGTGATCTACCAAGAAAGTGACAATTGCCTGATGTAGATTTTCTGTCCACTCTGTCACCAGCATAATCAGAATCTGAGTAGCCTTCCAATTCAAACTCTGAGCCCTTTGGATACCATTATCGTAGTGTTGGGGTGTGAGCCAAATATCTAAGAATTCGCTTCATTGCTAGGTGATGTGATTCCTTTGGTGCCTCTTGATATCGAGCACACATGCAAACACTAGGCATTATATCTGACCTAGATGCACATAAGTACAATAAAGACCCAATCATCACTACTAGGAAAAGGCCTACTAATGGCGCACCTAATTTGGCCATTAATCGCGCATTAGTGGTGCGCCATTAGTGCCACGCCATTAGTATATTTTACTAATGGCGCACCATTGGTGCGCCATTAGTATACCACAGTGCGCCATTAGTATGCCTCCCAGGGGGCCATGTATACCCATGTGCTTTGGCACACTAATGGCGCACAACAACGAGATGCGCCATTAGTAACTTCGGCATACTAATGGCGCACTATTTAATGATGCGCCATTAGTATCCTTTGGCATACTAATGGCACACTGTGATGTGATGCGCCATTAGTATGAATATTAGGTTTTTTTTAATTTTCTGTTTTTTGCACAGGTGACAAAATGTATAATTGGACAAAATATAGACAGCACACATCAACAACAGATTCATCGAATACAATAGAAGATTAGTCTCTGAATACAATTCATCATATTAGTCTCCGAATACAATTCATCATATTAGTCTTCGAATTGAAAAGACCAAACAAAGATAGAACATTATATTACAAGTCGCGAGACCGCGAGTAGCGAATTTGTCTTCACATTACAAGTCGATATCGATCATCTAAACTACCATCACATAGAAGAGAGCTGCGGTCATCATGATGAGCATCATCACGATGAAACTTGTCTTCATCCGGTTCCTCCAACGCTCCCTCCCCTCTCCCGCTAGATAGCGGGCGTATCTAGATTCGGCCTCGGCCCTAGTGGTGTACCCTTTGTAACTGTTACCGCTGAATCGGTGAACCTGTCTCCGACACTCCTCCCAGTCGTCGTAGACTCCGGGAACCTTACCCTTGTACACGACATACGACGGCATCGCTATGCACTAGCCAAACGAAACGTTAGTACCAATTCACAGACAATACATAAGCAATATATAAGTATGCAACAGAACGATCGGAAGAGAAAAGCAAGACATTAATAGCATCGATTACATCTAAGTTGAACGACTCTCGAAACCAAAGAGACATACTACAAGTTCATTAAAGTTTAATTACAACATGAGCCAATCGATGTTTCAGAACTAGACACAGCATCACTGCTTTCGACTCGACTCAAGGGACCGGAGCATGGATGAAGCCGCCGTCTATCATGGGAGTCATGAAATAACGGGCGTTGTCAGCCTGCATTTGTAGCATTGTGTCGATGTCACTGTTGGACGGTTGATTTCTGAGGTAGAACTGCCCCGAGGTACGAAGGACATCTTGATGGATGATTTCCGCAAACTCCGACTGGATGCGAAAGAATTCTTGTCTGATGTCCGCGTCCTAGATTGCGGACACGCTCGCGGCCCAATCTTTGAGTTTACTCGGTAGCAGAAGTTGACGATGGTCCCGTACAATCGCCCGCATGTGATGGATGGCGTAGTAGGCACCCTTCTGACCGCCAGACCGCTGCTTGACGCAGCAGAACGTCGTATTGTGGGAGAACACGTGCTTGTCGTACTTACGAATAGGCCTGGTGAAGGTGCCTCCAGATTTGGCGTAGCCGGGGAGAACATCATCAAGAACCTTCTTGACATTTGTGTACTCTATGTTCTACTGACGGTCCGGGTCGAAATACGTGGCCATGGAATATTTGGGGCTTAGGAGGAAGAGCGTGCAATGTGTGTCACTGCAGAAAACACGGAATGTTAAAAGAAAAACGATGGAAATCTAAGAATTCATATGTTACGGGCCGGTTGAGGGGAGGACTTACTCGGGAAAGTAAGGCACGAGGAAGTTATCCTTATCTTGGTTTGCCAGAATGACGCCTTCGAGGTAAGAAGTCGCGACTTGCCAGTCCCCAGCGCTGCCCAAGATCTTGGCACGCATGTACAAGGGGTCGACTATCACGATGTCCGGGGTGTTGTCGCGAATGATCCGCATCTCCATACTCAGCGAAAATAGCCGAACTAAGGTGTAGTGCAGCGGATGAAGGTTCAACATAGCGTGGATGTCATCAAACCGCAGGACGATCGTACGCCCGATGGAGTTATCCACAAAGCCCTTGCCCTCTGGCACCTTGGCCGCGAAAACCGGGTATGCCACATCCTTCTCTCTGAGACGCCGCTTCTCCAAAGAAAGAACACTGTCATGCAGACTCCGCATAGCACCGGTTGCAGCATTGAGCATATTTGTCGGTAGCATCGCCCTACCCGCCACATGCACCCTCCTCGAGATATCCTTAGGTGAAGGTGGCCCGTCCTGAGCACGGATCGTACTCGGTGCCGGCTGGCTCGCACCCTTGTTAGTCTTTCTTTTGCGTGCCTTCTTCTTCTCCTGTAATGGGACCGAGTTCTGCTCACAGACCGCCTTCTTGAGTGTGTTGGGCTGATAATATTTCGCACCTCGCCTATCTGAGGCTCGGTGAAGTCGGCAGCTGGAGGCGTCTCCTGAGAGCTGAACGGCAGACGACGCCTGTTGCAACTTGGCTTCTCCGCGGTACCAGCTAGATCGCGCACGTCTTTTGTTGGGTTGGGTTCTTGAGAAGGAGGCCCCATGAAGTCGCCATCGTACCCATGATCGGCAAAGTACTGATCGACGTTGCCAAATGTATCGTCGTCGTCGTCGTTCTGATCCTGTGCCATATGCATGTTTGGATCCAGTGGCATAGGGATGTCCGGCACCGTTGCGGCGGTCTTGCCATGGGGCCGACTTGGCGCCGGCACGACTGGCGGTGTTGTCTTTGGGGTGGTGTCCCCCGCCCCCAAACGAATCTGGCTCTTCGGCCAAAGCAGGGGCCAGCTCAGGCAGGCGCTGAGGGTCATCACGTCATCATCGTCGGCCCCGACGGGTCGAATCGGAGGTAACAACTCGTCGCAGCCTGGCAGCACCCGAACCAGTTGAACCCTAAACAAGTTGGGTGGCATCTGGGTACCGTGGAACAAGGGGTTGCCCGGTTGAACGATTTTGCCCTTGGCGACATCGACCAACTCGTTGTTCACGAAGTGCAGGAGAGTGCACGGAACGTCGGCGACGCCCTGCGAAAACATGTAGGGCGTCAGGGATGCCCAGTCAAAGGCAAGGAGATGAAGTCCTCGGCCGAGAGAGGCTTAATTAGTTACCGTGATGATGGCGTCGAGCTCGGCTAATGTCGAGGCACCGCCAACGGCGGGCGTGCAGTTGACGGAGGGGCCGCTTGCTGCAGAGGTGCCGGCCGGCGTACACCCGGGTGCATTAAGCTCCCGTGCCGGCGTCGGAGACACCAATGCCGCCTCCGCCGGAGGCACCAATGGCCCCGCCATCGCATTCTGCGAGTTGCTGGCCGTGAAGCTAGGAATCGGGGGCGGGCCCTGTTGGCCGCCCGCAATCCACGCACTCAACCCCTCGATCAAGGTAGGCACAATGGCGGTGATCGTCACTCCGAGTTGTTGTTGCACTTGCTCTTGGACAATCTCCGGAATCCGCGCCACCTGTGCCTTGAGTTCTTGAACCTCGCGCGCCTGGCTTTCCGAGCTGGTCTTTTTCTCCTTCCGCACACCAGCGGTTATAGTATGACCCCCATTTTGTCGACAAGCCTTTGCCGGCCACACGACCAGCTGACGTCGGCTTACTGAGCTTATCCTTGTTCTTCATTACATTCAACGCCCTATTTAGAGTGGTGTCCCAAGGGTTGCTCTTAGTCGACCCCGCGCTACTGCTTTCAGTCGCCTGCGGAAGGAATGTGAACCATTTAGAAATTGGCTTCATTAATTAGAATGCAACCATATGGAGCTAATTACGCGGGGGTGTATTCCTTACCAGAACAAGCTCAAGCGCCCTGGTCTTCGGATCCGTGGTAAGCTCCTTTGTTTTCGGGTCCTTCTTGTACCGGGCCCTGACAAAGTTCCTGGTCTGCTTGTCACCGTATTTATCGAAGAGGGGCGGTAGGCCTTGCTCGGCACGGTCCGCCTCCTCCTTGTCCCATATAGGCTCCGCCACTCTGTAACCGCCGGGACCGAGTGTGTGTTCCCCTATGTTCAGCTCCCGCATTTCTTTCCCCCACTGACTTGATTGGGAGTTTGCGGTGCTCGAGCAATTTATCTTGAAGTCGTTGTAGTCATCTTCGGTGATCGAAGGATTTTTCTCCTTGATCTTCTCATAACTCTCATCTTTCTCGATCATTCTCTTCACATTGCTTTTCCAAGTAGACAGGGCCTTGCTCATCTTTGTGAGGGCAGCATTGTTCACTTTATTCCCTTTGAGGCTTGTGTTTTCAAATTCAGCGGGGAACTTGTATCGTTCGTGCAGCTTCGTGAAGAGGAGGTTGCGCAAATTCCCTCGGTCAGGATGCCTCAGGTTCTCGGTGTTGATCGAGACGGTGCTCCGGAGAATGCACCCGAGCTGAAGCGAGTACCCCTTGACTATTCGTTCGGGCGCCGTTGGATTCTCGTCGGAGTCCACTTCAGTAACTTCCTCCTTGAGGGTGAGGAGCACGATCGGGCGCCGGTCCTTCCGTTGCCTCTTCGGTTGGCTGCCATCTGTGCGTGCGCCGCCATCATCAGTGGTGGCATCCTCGGCGGCACCATCAGTGGTGGCATCAGTGGGGTCATCCTCGGCGGTACCATCAGTGGTCTCAGGATCGGTGGGGAAGGCGGCGTCCTCATACAAGTGAGGTTGTTCCTCCATCTCCTGGGACAGCTCCCAGAATGCCTTGCCGCCCGAACCCCCGGCCTCATCGTTGTTGGCCATGTTTCTCTCTAAATAGGAACAAAGTTTGGTCAAAAAGTTGGTTATTGTCAAGGAACAAGATCATGGTCTCATCATTTAGGGTTTGTCGACACCGAGGCATCCTAAAAGCTAAGCTTTTATCATTGAGGGTTTTTCGACGCCGAGGCACCCTAAAAGCCTAAGCTTTCATCATTAGTCACAGCTACCAATGTCCTTTAGCAAGCATGCTAAAATTCACGGAAAATTTCAGCATGACCTTTGCTGAAAATAGGACATATGGAGTACCCGAATTTGCTGGAACGGAAGTTAATCGACATTCCAGCAAACTCAAGGGCCTCTCGGGTGGACAAGGCAAAAAAGGCCTCCATCACAACATGGAAAATACATTGGCATGTGAAGAGGTGAAACAATATATGCATCTCCAAGTAGTATCATTCAACATTTTGGACAAACCACTACAAGCAATACTGGATCAGATACAAGAAGAATGTGAGAAAATGCAGACAAATACTAACAGATTGAGGTGTTTAACTTGTGGTGCTCTTTGTGCTATTAACATTTCAAGTCAAAACCTTTTCTGGTTAGTAAGTGTTTCTTGAGCATATGTATGTAGTAAGTGTTTCTGCTCTCAGTATTTCAGAACACATATTTTTCTTCTTCATTAACTGTACTAGCAGTTTTTCTTCTTTTTCATTAACTGTATTAGCTATTTACTAGCAGTACTAGAACTTGGATCATATGCTAACGCTACATTGATACATCATCATGCTGGGTAATATTAAACCCAAGCAACTTTATAATCAACCCAAGATACATCAACTACTGGACTGTCTTGCCTAATAAAAACAGTCATGCCAGCATATTGTATATAAATCTGAATTTGTGTTTACAAGAAGAGTGCCCATTGCAATGTAAACCTGAGAACACAACTCACCCCAAGTGCAGGATATAGCAGACACCTACTTCTTCAGTCAAGTGCAGTAAAAGACCATTTGCAGAACCTGTTTAGTCAGAGTTGAACATTAGAATCCATACTATGATCTACTATGCTTGTGAAGGAACACCTGCTAGCTAGCTGCTATCGAGTTGCCAGCATTCGTCGTTAGTGAAAAAAAATGAAGAAGAAAAAAGGCATGCATGCACTGGTTTGCCAAAACAGAGCACTTTAGTCCTCTGTTTTTGCTAACTGCTACACATACCCCCAAGTGAACCACCACAACATCTACAAGCTAACAATTGTTTTCGCTTATATAATTAGACTTTTTGTGATAAAAAAACCATAGAACAACTGCTCCAAATTTCTAAATAAAGTGCCATTTCATTTTATTCAATAATGAACTGTACTCTTTATGGGTTTTTTAGTTAAATGCAGAAAATCCAAAGTTAATTCCGCCCACGTTATAGGTTCCGGAACTAAAAACTTGATGAGCTCGATGATTTGGATGATGTTAACCACAAGGACATGACTGAATTTATCGGGGACAAAAAACCAAACAACTGAAGATGCACAATTCACAAAAACAAAAAAAGCAAAAGAAAGGGTCTCTCTCAAACACCTACAACTGTAGTGTGTGTACTCTAGCAGGCAGCTCTCGAGATCTTCAGTACTGAAAATGCCTTACAGAACTTGCTTCACTTATAAACCCAACCGGAGATCTTCAGTACTAAGAAAGGCAAAAATGCCCCTGGCGCACTTAATTCTTGAATACATTGCTTAGAATACGTAGAGAGATTATCGTCTGCTGCCCTCAAGCATCAATTTGGAGTTTAACTATCATTGCAAAAAAATGATGGGTACCACTACCAGCAGAAAGGGCATGTCTGCAGAAACTTAGACACATTCATTGCAGACTGCTACGTACTGCAAATTAATTGATGACTGCTAAAATCGAAATTTAACTGCAATATATATAATATATCAACAGTATATTGATCTGTGAAAGACTGTAATCATATATAACAGCATCCAAATCATCGAGCTCATCAAGTTTTTAGTTCTGGAACCTATAACGTGGGTACATGACTGAATCTGAATGTGACTGAATCTGAATGTGACTGAATCTGAATGCGAGGGGGAGACGGGGAGAGGAGGAGGGGGAGCTCACGGGGGCGATGGTGTGGACGGGGCGACGAGGTGGGGCGACGAGGTCCGGGTGGTGGTGGTGAGACGAGGTCCGGGAGGCGACGAGGTCCGGGTGGTGGTGGTGCTCCGGCGACGGTGGTGTGGACGGGGCGGCGTCCGGGCCACCGGTGACGAGGGCGGCGGGGCGATGGCGTCCAACGAGGTGGGGTGACCGGGAGAGCGGCACCGAGGAGACGAGGACGATGGGGCGGCAGGGCGGCGGCGTCGGGAGAGGAGGGGGCGGCGTCGCGGCGTCGGGGCGGAGACGAGGTCGACGGGGCGGCGTCACGGCGTCGGGGCGGCGTCGAGGCGGCGGGGCAGTGGCGTCGGGAGAGGAGAGGGGAAGGGGATTGAGGGCGAGGGCGAGGGAGAGAGAGGGGATAGCCGGGGAGGAAATATGGATGGGGGCGGCACAATACTAATGGCGCACCACCCCTCGGTGTGCCATAAGTACATCCATACTAATGGCGCACCTCACCCTGGTGCGCCATTAGTATTTTTTTTGATTTCTGCTCGAGCCAACAGGTTATCTTCCACCTGACCTGATCCACACCAAGTTCCCTCTACTAGCTCGACTGGTCAACAACCAGTTCTCACACCAGGAGGTCCTGGGTTCGATTCCCAGGCTCCACAATTTTTTTATGCATTTAAAATGCTGTTTGATACTTATTTGTGTTTAAATATGTTCAAACTTGTTTAAATCATAACAGTAATATTTTTTTAATAAGACAGTAATAATTTTTTTAAAAATATCATCAAACAGTAATGCCGGTGGAGCGGGGGAGGGTGTGCGGGGTGCGGGGGGTCGGCGGCGGCGGTTGAGTAGGGGAGGGGTGCGGGGGGTCGGCGGCGGCGGTTGAGTAGGGGAATCGAGGGTGCGGCGGTGGCGGGGGTCGGCGGCGGCGGCCGGTGGACCGGGGGGTGCTCGGTGGCGAGGGGGACCGGATCTGGCGAGGTGGGATAGCGATCGAGATGGAGGGGGATCGAGATCGAGTGTCCGTCGATCTTAGCTAGCTATCTGTTCACAATCTTCTTGCCCTTCTTTTTCGCAAATGGAGTTCTTCTGTGGAACGGACGTCCTTTAGGTAGGGTGGTCCTGCTTGTTCTTGTGGTGTATGCTGCTACTTCATCATCGCCGTCATGTTCGATCCTCGGGTCGCCGTACTTGTCGAAGTCTTGCTCATTGGCTACTCCATCCATTCCGATGATCTTCCTTTTGCCTCTCCTCACGACAACACGACTGGGCTTTGACGGGTCGGTAATGAATAAGCATTGGTCCACTTGGGAAGCCAGTACCCATGGCTCATTTTTCGCGGTGATGTTTGCGCCCGCGGTCTTGGATTTGGCTTCGGGTATAACCATGGTGGTGAAATACCGGTCTTCTTTTAGGACGCTCTTCGCCCATCTGACACGGAAAATCGGGACCTTCTCTCCAGTGTAGCCCAGCTCCCAGATCTCCTCGATCCTTCCGTAGTATCTGTCCTTGTCGTTACCGGTGTAGGATTCCATCGTTACCCCGGAGTTCTGATAACCATCGCTCTTCATGTCCTTGGCCTCGGTGTAGAATGTGTAGCCGTTGATATCGTATGCCTCATAGGTCATCAGGTTGTGCTCGGCGCCCTGTGACAAGGCGAATATGAGTTGTTCTTCTGCGGAAGAATCCTCATGTAAAGGGTACGACAGAAGCTTCTTCTTGAACCAACGCGTGAAACATGAGTTGTGCTCTTTGATTATATCTTCGCCCGTCCTCTGTTGACCTCGGTCATTGTACGTCTTCTTAATAAAGGTTTTGTGCTCTACCACCCAAGGATCGACCACGTCTATGTGTTGTAGCGTGACTAGGTTTGCTCTTTCAAAGTCAGCGAGTCGACCCTCTAAGTTGACATGCATTTCGCGGCGACCCTCACGGTGACCCCATCCAGCGAGCCTGCTGAGGTGCCTGTTGACGGGCAGACCAACGGGGGTCTCGATGCCTAGATAATTCGTGCAGTAGGAGATGCACTCTTCGGTCAGAAAGCCCCTGGCTATACTTCCCTCTGGACGTGACATGTTGCGAACGGCATCATGCTGTGCAGGAACGTCGGCCCGAGTTGGATGATATCCTCCACTATATGGACCAGCAGATGCACCATAACGTCGAAGAATGCAGGCGGGAAGTACATCTCAAGCTCGCATAGTATCACCACGATCTCTTCCTGTAGCCTTCTGAGTTGCCTCACGCCAATCGACTTCCGAGAGATGACGTCTAAAAAGTTGCATAGGCCAAATAGCGTTTCACGGACGTGCGCGTCCATGATCCCATGGATTGCAACTGGAAGTATCTACGTCATCAGCACGTGACAGTCGTGAGACTTCATCCCACTGAACTTCTGCTTCGCCGGGTCTAGGTATCTGCTTATCTTCCCCGCGTAATCGTAAGGAAGTTTTACTCCTAGGAGGCAGGTGAAAAACTGCTCGATCTCCTCCTGACTTAGAGTGAAGCACGCGGGAGGGTAGTCATTTCCGGTCTTCTTGGCCTTTTTGCCTTTGCGACGACTTTCTGTGTCCTGCTTCGCCTCATCATCATCATCATCATCATTAGCGTGAAGCTCCTGCCTGATGCCCATTGATTTCAAGTCTGCCCTTGCTTTCGGCCCATCTTTGGTCCTCTCTGCCATGTTGAGCAGGGTACGAAGCAGACTCGCGCACACGTTCTTCGTGATATGCATGACATCAAGGCTGTGAGGCACACTGTGGATCTTCCAGTACAACAAGTCCCAGAAAACAGACCTCGTTTTCCATACCTTCAGCAGCGGCTCTGGCGCCTTTCGCTTCTTTCCCGGCTCTGGCGCCTTTTGCTTCTTTCCCGGCAGTGGGCAGTCTTTCCAATTTTTCAACAGCTTGTCTATTTCCTCGTCGCTCCTCGTACACGGGTGTTTTCGGGGTTCGGTTTCACCATCGAACAGATCCTTGCGTTTCCTCCACGGGTCATCGTCGCGAAGCCACCTTCGATGTCCCATGAACACGGTTTTCGAAGACCCGGGATCTCTATCTAGCTGGCGATACGTTGTGTCATCCATGCACCTTACGCATCCAGAAAATCCGTGGACTACCTGCCCCGCGAGATATCCGTAACCGAGATAGTCGTGCACCGTCGTGAGCAGTGCGGCTCTCATAGGGAAATATTCTTTCTCTGCGGCGTCCCACGTATTGGCTGGCATTTTCCACAGCGTGTCAGGCTCCTCTTTCAGCAGCCCCAGATACAGATTGATGTCGTTCCCTGGTTGTTTCGCCCTTCAATTAGCATACTCATGTGAATGTACTTCCTCTTCATGCACAACCAGGGGGGAAGGTTGTACATCCACACAAACACAGGCCAGGTGCTATGTGTGCTTCTCTGGCTGCCAAACGGATTGACTCCATCGGTGCTCGCGCCCAGCACGATGTTCCTTGGATCCTTCCCAAATTCTGGGTCTTCGAAGTTCAACACTTGCCACTGGCTCGCATCCTTAGGGTGACTCAGCATCTTGTCTTTTTTATCCATCTCCGGATCATTTACGTCATCTTCTCGCTTCTACTCCTCCCTATCCGCGTGCCAACGCACGAGCTTTGCTACCTTAGGGTCCGCGAAATACCGCTGTAGACGAGGAGTGATCGGAAAGTACCACACCACTTTTCGAGGAGCTTTCTTCCTCTTCTTGTATCGAGTGATGCCGCACACTGGACATATGGTAGACTCCGCATGCTCGTCCCGATAAATGATGCAATTGTTCATGCACACATGGTATTTCACGTGCGGTAAATCCAGAGGACACACGATTTTCTTCGCCTCCTCCAAACTAGTCGGGAACTTGTTCCCCTTGGGAAGACGTTCGTGCCAGAATGACATGTTCTCGTCGAAGCATGCGTCGGTCATTTTGTGTTTTACCTTCAGAGCCATGAGCGTTACTTTCAGGCGGGTATCCTCGGGCCTGCATCCTTCATACAATGGAGTAACCGCGTCTAACTCAAGTTGATCCATCTTGGCTTTCTCTCGGGCGGCAGCTCTTGCGTTATCCGTCTGCTTGAGAAGCAGCTCTTGAATATGAGGGTCCTGCACCCATCCCATCGATGGTCCAGCGTCGTCTGCTCCGCCGGCATCATCATCTTCATGATCATGCCCATCGTCTGCTCCGGCATCTTCCTCATCATCATGTCCTGCATCTTCTACATGATGACTGTGTACAGCATCACTGTCATGATCATCCATTGGGGATTCTTCGTCTTCTCGCCCGCCCGAGCCGCGGTGGTTGTCTTGCTGCCCTTCCTCATTTATTGCCCGGCCCCCACGGATGACTTCGTAGTCATCTTCATCACCTTGCCACCGATAGCCATCCATGAAACCACGCAAGAGCAGGTGGTCCCGCACCTGCCCGGAATCCGGGTCCGCAATAAGGCTCTTCAGCTTGCATCTTCGACACGGACATCTTATCTCCGTCTCGTTCTTTTGAAGCATCTCGGCCTTCGCGGACCTCAAAAACCTATTCACGATGCCTTCGGTCATCGTGCGGACCATGGTCGCCTGCGGGGTAGAGCAAAATGATATTTTAGAACCAAGAAAAAATTTGGCATGACTTTCCCTAAAAATAGGACCAAAAAGAATGCTTAATGCCAAAATTCTCGCCGAAACGGAAATGAATCAACATTCCGGCAAAATATTGGCAACTATCGCATTTCAAATACCGGTACACCTCCAAACACAAACACATATGCAACACCACAAACATATGCAACACCACGAACATACATAGATCTAGCTAGGCCATAAAAAGTGCATGTGCACATTGTTGTAGGGAGAACAACATAAATATAGCTTCCCCCCTTACTTACCTATCAAAACAAGGTAGTTTAACCACTTAATTTGAATGAATCTATGGTGGAAATGAGGTGAAAAAGAGGAGGCACCCGAGACAAGGAGGAGGGTGGAGAGAATGAAGTGGGGAGAAAGTGAGTGTGGGTAGGAGAGGCTGTCCAAAATATCTTGTTGCTGCCCACTTACTAATGGCGCACCAACTCTAAATGCGCCATTAGTAATCCAGGTTACTAATGGCGCACCTTCTGGTGGTGCGCCATTAGTAGTTTTGCAAAAAAAACATACTAATGGTGCACTGTTCCACAATGCGCCATTACTAGTTTAAACTAGTAATGGCGCACGGTGGAACAGTGCGCCATTAGTAGTTTTGCAAAAAAAAAGGAATAAAAAATATAATAAAAAAACAACATTAGTGGCGCACATTCCGACAGGTGCGCCATTACTAGTTACAACTAGTAATGGCACACTGAGTCTGGATGCGCCATTAGTATGTTTGGACAGGCGCACTAGTTCAAAAAAAAATTTGATACTAATGGCGCACCTTGGGCCAGGTGCGCCATTAGTAGTTTCAACTTTAATGGCGTATCAGAGGGTGGTGCTCCATTAGTATATACTAATGGGGCACTGCTTGTCTGGTGCGCCATTAGTGTCAATCCCATCTATAGCCCTTTTTCTAGTAGTGCATGGAGCGGTATACCTTTTGATCAAACTCTTTACCATTGTCGTCAGTACTCAGATGTCCATTGGTTGACATTGGCGTCTTGTATCCCTTGCAATCTTGCATTCCAAACTTCTGCAGGCAGTCTTTGAGATACTTCTCTTGTGAAATGAAGATGCCATTGTGTTGTTGACGAATTTGAAGACCAAGGAAGAATTTGAGCTCTCCTATCATAGACATTTGATATTGCTCTTGCATCATGAAGCTAAACTCATCACTATATCTTGTGCAGCCGAAGATAATGTCATCCACATAAATTTGGCATATGAACAGTTCACCATCATATGAATTGGTGAAGAGAGTAGTGAGGGAGTCCCTCATTAGGGGGTGTTCGAATAGCCGAACTATCACCTTCGGCCGGACTCCTGGACTATGAAGAAACAAGATTGAAGACTTCGTCCCGTGTCCGGATGGGACTCTCCTTGGCGTGAAAGGAAAGCTTGGCGATTCGGATATGTAGTTCTCCTACCATTGTAACCGACTCTGTGTAACCCTAACCCTCTTCGGTGCCTATATAAACCGGAGGGTTTTAGTCCGTAGGACGAACAACAATCATACCATAGGCTAGCTTCTAGGGTTTAGCCTCTCTGATCTCATGGTAGATCTACTCTTGTACTACCCATATCATCAATATTAATCAAGAAGGAGTAGGGTTTTACCTCCATCGAGAGGGCCCGAACCTAGGTAAAAACATCGTGTCCCTTGTCTCCTGTTACCATCCGCCTAGACGCACAGTTCGGGACCCCCTACCCGAGATCCGCCGGTTTTGACACCGACATTGGTGCTTTCAGTGAGAGTTCCTCTATGTTGTCGCCGTCAGGAAGGATGCCTCATCCCGCCTTTAAAGACGGCACCGTTGCTAAAGGAGCTTTGGCCACCGGCCAAACCCTCCGGCTAGGCGGTTTTCTCATGACCGCCTGTTCGGTCGCCACGCCGACGATGACTTCTCTGGTCATCAAAAGCAATCTTCACGTTAACTCGGAACTCGCCGAGCTGTTAGATCCGATGGAGCTCTCTTCCTTAAACGAGCTCTTGGATCGCATCGCCGTCCTGGGAGTCGCTACAGACTATGATCAAGTTGGGCCTAAACCCGATCTGAGAGAAATCAACTCTCCATAGGCTACCCACCACATTGTTGTGGTAGAGGAACAATACAGCGACCCTTCTTCTATCTTAAGGACTGGCTATGTCCGGATTCCCGACCCCTCTATGCCGGATTCCCGCAGAGGGACGAACGTCACTCAAGCCCTGAACCTAAAGTCAGGCAGTGGGCCAGATTCATTGGACAACATCCAAAAACCCAAGCTTCCAAGTTCGGAAACTTCTTGGCCCCTGAGTCTTGGACTGGGCGGGGCTCCGAATTTAATTCCACCCGCCCACCCAAACATAAGTGATCTATCCCAAATCTGGCAAGAGCCCGCTGAAACAGTACACCATTACTGGGCCAGATTCCTCCTGGTTATGGACAAGATAAAGGATTATCGCGAGGAGGACGCAATTTCATTCTTCTGCAAAAATTGCATGGACAAGGGAATCCTAAACGCCATAAGTCGTCATGAAATCACACGCTTTACTGACTTGGCGTCCATAGTATGAAAGTACTGTGCAATGGAGAGCGTCTGGAAAACCGAAATCAAATTTTGGGATACTCCGGCCCTTAATACAACCCTAGTCCGAAATAAAAGGGTGCATCATCACCAGGCACCTGGGTTAAATACCAAAAAGCAAAAACCCTCTAAAGGGCATGGAACCGTACTGGAGGGATGGCTCAACGGAACCTACAAAATTCATAGTACAGAGGGCGCCACTCCAACTCATAGCCTCAGAACATGTTGGATACTACGGCAGGTGGCCAAAAGTGGCGAAGAACTTCTAGCTCCAGAGCACCAGCCCAAGGATACCAGTACGGTATTAACAGTCTTTGAGACTTTCGCATCAAATAATATGCGAAAACGAACACTCCGCAGCCTTGCCGAATTCTACCAGGTTGCAACAATAAACCCATGGAGTGACACGGCTATTACCTTTAATGCCAGTGACGAACCTAAATTCCGAACAACCCGAGCACCAGCCGCATTGGTCCTCAGTCCAATAGTGGACGGCTTTCGCCTTACCAAGGTAATCATGGACGGCGGCAGCGGACTGAACCTCATTTACGAGGAAACCCTCTGAAAAATGGAAATAGACTGGAGCCGCATTGAGCGAAGTAGCACAACCTTTAGAGGAATAATCCCCAGTCGGGAAGCATGCTGTACAGGAAGAATCACACTGGATGTGGTATTCGGCACGCCGGATAACTACAGGTCCGAGGAGGTCACGTTCCAAGTGGCCCCGTTCAGCAGCGGATATCACGCTTTATTAGGGCGAGAGGCATTTACAATTTTTCAAGCTATACCCCATTATGGGTACATGACGCTCAAAATGCCCGGGCTCAACGGAATCATCACTCTTACCAGTGACCCGGACATAGCACTCCGCGCCGAAAACAAGACAGCCGCACTGGCCCTTGAGGCACTATCCGAAGCCCTAGCGGCCGAGGAACTCACTGCACTGTGCTCCATGGTGAATAGGGACGATGTGATACTCGATAAGAGATCCAAGTCCACCTCTTTTAAACCGGCGGACGAAATAGTCCAATTCCAAGTCCATCCAACGGACCCTACAAAAACGGCCTCCATCGAGGCACAATTAAACCCTGATGTAGACGCCGCACTATGAGAATTCCTACGCGAAAATTGGGACATTTTTGCCTGGCACCCTTCAGACATGCCAGGAATCCCACGCCGGCTGGCCGAGCACAGCCTAAATATCCTGAAAGGATTCAAGCCAGTCAAACAGGCTCTTTGGCGTTTTTCCAAACCCAAGAGACAGGCCATGGGAGAGGATTGCCAAATGGGCCATCGAGCTCCTCCCATTCGACATAACCTATAAGCCATGGCGAGCTAATAAGTCGCAAGTTTTGGCCGACTTCGTCACCGAATGGACTGAAGCCGAACTCCCTAAAGAGTACGGTGCATATTCCAATTGGATCATGCACTTCGATGGCTCCAAAATGTTGGCCGGCCTGGGGGCAGGCATCGTTCTGACGTCCCCAACCGGAGACACAGTTCAATACGTAGTCCAGATAATGTACACGGACTGCAACAACATAGCCGAATACGAGGCCCTTCTACATGGCCTCCGGATGGCAGTCTCCATGGGCATTCAACGCCTAGAGCTGTGCGGGGATTCAAACCTCGCGATAACCCAAATAAATGGAGACTTTGATGCTAAGGATCCGAAAATGGCAGCTTACCGCAATGCCGTCCTAAAAATGTTAGCTCAGTTTGAAGAGCTCGAATTTCACCATATAGCCCGGGATAATAACCAGGCGGCAGACGTAGTGGCACGCATTGGCGCAAAGCGCGATGCCGTCCCTCCCAACATCTTCATGGAGCGGCTGCTCAAGCCATCCGTACTATGGGAGGGGGAGTCCGGAAACAACAATCCGAACCCAACCGTACTGCCCGACACCAAACACTCTGACATAATCGGTCGGTCTGCCAATGAAGTAACACCTTCAGCCCATGAAATAATGGCAGTCATCGCCCCATGGACGGAACCATTCATAGCCTACCTAACCAGGCAGGAAGTCCTCGAGGACCAAAACGAGGCACGCTGCATAGTGCGGCGCTCTAAAGCCTATAAAGTCCACGAGGGAGAGCTTTATAAGAAAAGCACAACCGGAGTCCTTCAAAGGTGTATCTCCGAAGAGGAAGGGCGGAATCTTCTGGCTGAAATTCATGCCGGACTGGGTGGGCACCACGCCGCAGACCGGGCCCTTGTAGGCAAGGCCCTCCGTATAGGATTTTATTGGCCAACGGCTCGGTCAGATGCTCAGGACTTAGTCCAACGATGCGTCGGTTGCCAGCTCTTTGCTAATCAAAGCCACATGCCACCCACCGCCCTCAAAACTATACCCATCACCTGGCCGTTTGCGGTCTGGGGGCTTGACATGGTTGGACCCCTTAAAGGAGGAACCCACAAGCAAAAATACCTATTGGTCATGGTGGATAAATTCACCAAATGGATAGAGGCCAAGCCTGTTAAGACGGCCAAATCCAGACCGGTGATAGACTTCATATCAGGGGTAGTACACCGTTACGGAGTCCCCCATAGCATCATTACTGATAACGGCATGAACTTCACGGCCGACAAGGTTAAACTCTGGTGCAAAAACATGGGCATCAAGCTCGACTACGCTTCAGTCTATCACCCTCAAACTAACAGTCAAGTCGAGCGAGCAAATGGTCTAATCATGAGCGGCATTAAACCCAGATTAGTGCGGTCCCTCAAGGAATCTAATACGCACTGGGTAGAGGAGCTCGACTCCGTACTCTGGGGGCTGCGGACCACGCCGAATCGCACTACCGGATTCACACCATTTTTTATGGTATATGGTGCAGAGGCAGTATTGCCCTGTGACATAATTCATGACTCACCTCGCGTGCGCATGTACGAAGAAAGAGAAGCCGAGCTCGACCGGTCAGACAGTTTGGATGCCTTGGAGGAGGAGCGCGACGTGGCAAAAGCTCGTTCCGCATTCTATCAACAGCAGGCTCGAAGATATCAAAGCAGAGAAGTACGGGCCAAAGCTTACAATGTCGGCGAATTAGTTCTACGCCTACTGGACAAGAAAAAGCACAAACTCAAGCCCAAATGGGAAGGTCCCTTCATCATCGACCAAGTCCTGACCGGAGCGTATCGTCTGCGAAACGCATCGGATAACCGACTCGAGCCGAACCCATGGAACGCAGCCCGTCTCCGAAGATTCTACGCCTAGCGCCGGATTCTGAGTTCGTCTCCTTCGTCTATATTTTATACATTAGCTGTCTTTTATTCCTCTCCTTCTCCCTCCCTTTTCTTGCAGCCTTTGGAGACTCATCTGCGCATTGTCCGCACACACTTGACGCGCTACCCGCGCTCATTATACCTGGGGGCTTCTTTAATAGAAGCTTATTAATACGAGCTTTATGCCCAACACATGTGTCACACTTCCGCATGTACCTTTTATTCACCATTATATGCATCGATATGACTTAAGTTTTGGCCAAGCTGGGTTGCCTGGCTCCTGTGCTTACCCCTACGTTCCCGATTGTTCGGCTAGGTGGTAAAGGGAGCACCTCTGCGATTGTTACTGCCGGGTCAGCCGGATGTATACCTCAGACTGGGTGAAGCCGAAAGCTAGCGTTCTTAAGGGAATATTCGGTCGGTGAACTAAAAGATGATTTCTTACCTATTCATTTACCTGCCCCCAGATGTTTTTCTGCTCTTTTCGCAGTCCGGACATGCACTTTAGGGCATGCCTCCCAGGGAACAGAACCCCTAACAGAACTATTCTCCCTGGAAGATGTTTCTTACTAACCATGTAATATAACATAACTAGTTGGGCACTTGTCTGATAAAGCACTAATGACCCCTACGCCTGGTCTCCGCGCATGCCCCGGTTTTTATAACCGCGAGGGTATTCAGACACACTCCGGACTATTGGGTCCAGAGGTTGAAGCGAAAAGGCCCGCTACGACAAACGATCTACAATCCGGCTAGAAGGGATTTTACATGTCACCTTACATTATATAGTCAACTTGACTGATTGTATTCCTCTTCAATGCCATCTAATAGGTTGTCTAGTTTATAGTCCTGCTGGGAATACTTTGCGGCCAATTCTACTTGGCCGTACACTAAGCTCACAGGGATCTCCTTCCCATCGGGTCCGACAGGTCCGACCTCGGCCATGTGGTTTGGGTCAGCCTTCGTGTACCGCGTCTTCACCATGGCCCAGGCCTCCCTGGCGCCTTGAAGGCAGGCCGATATCTTCCATAACCAGAAGCGTCGCCGTGCTCCCTGAAGCCTCTCTGCAAGCTCTCCAAGGCTTTCGGGCAGGGAGATAGATGGCCACAAGGCCTAGGCGACGCCTTTCATCACCTACCGAACTCGTTCGTGCAGTTGCAACAGCTCGAGAAGAAGGTCACCCGTAGAAGCGGGCATTTCCTTCGTAGGACGACCTGTGAGCATACCTACAGACATATCTCTGTTAGTCGACTTCCTCGCCGAACTCTTTTTCAAAGTTCGTTCAAGCACTTACTAAAAATGCCGCGACAAAGCCGCCGATTCTCCTTAACGGAGTCAGACAGCTGGGCACGAACATCCTTTAGTGCCTCACCCAGCTAGGTGTTGGCATCTTGGAGACTATTTTTCTCTTGCCTCACCCTGGTAAGCACACTCTCGCCGGCCTTTAACTGGCGTAAGAGTTGTTGCTTGTCCGGATCTATCCCAGCGCCATCTGCAATATTATTGTCAGGTTTATACACACGCCGCACTTCACAAACTACTTATCTTTTGAAGCATATATTACCAGAGGGGGTCTTCGTGGCTTCCCCTGTAGCGGCTAGTGCAGCCTCAAGTTGGGCCTTGCACTCTTGAAGCTCCTGGGACAGACGGGTATTCTTTTCTGTAAGATCCTGCATAACATATGATCCTTAAATCAGTTATTCTAACTATTTTAAGTCTCGGGGGCTACTGGCATATATAACTGTCAAAATTCCTCACCCGTATGTCTTTTACATACTGCTCCGTGGCTCTGGCTAGACCATCTTGAGCGGGACAGAGGTGCGCATCTCCCGAATTAAAGGCATTCAATGCCTCTTGGGAGAAACACGCGTCACGAAGAACTGTCTGGCGGCGCCTATGATTCATGGCACTGTCCACCTCAGAGTTGGTGGCGGACAATCTGTCGGCATCCTTTGTTGGAGGAGCATCCGACGCACGCCTCGTGTTCGCCTCCGCTTCTAGACCTAGCTTTGGAGCCTGGCTGGCGGAGGCTCGATTGGCAACCTCTCCGGACACAGTCCGGCAAGCGCTCTTTTTCCTGAAAAGATCACAAGCGTTAGTATGCCTTCCAGGAATCAAACCTTGGAACACGGTGGCACGCCATACCGTTGCGGCGGCGTTTCAATCCGGACCGCACTTCTTTTTAGCCTGCTGGGCCGTGCTGCCCCTTGTTGGCCAGCCGCCGCGGGCTCGGCTTCCCTCCTCAAAGGCACCCCCTGCGAAACACCATTGGTATATGGTGATCATAAATAAGCACGGATGGGTCATGGTATTGGGACTTCGGTCGCAGTTACCTGTGAGGCTGGAAATATTCCGGGGTAATCGGCCGTAGTGGCGACCAAAGCATTGTCGATGCTAAGTTGGTGAAATACCCCATCGATCAGCTCCACCTTTATGTCCGGGTCTTCTTTGGAAGCCGGGTTGAGGGACCGTTCCAGATCCTCGGGTTGTGGAGACGGGCTGTTTATATCTTTTACAGCCCAGCGTAGTTCCTACGTCGAAATCACAAAATGAGATACTTAACCATGGGAATATGGATCGGATGGGCAGAAAGAAATGTCCGCTTACCAAGCTTCGAGGATTGTTCATAGAAAATCCGTTCAGTGGACTGACGTGGAGAAAATCCTCCTCTTCCCCTTTGTACAACGCGGACAAGATCTTCACCAGATCGGCGACCGATCCCGGCCCCTTACGGCCGTGATGGGTGGCATCATCCTCCCCGTTGAAATCCCACATGGGGTGGCCCCTATACTGGAGCAGCTGTACCCCCCGCATAACGCATATGGCCATGACCCCAATCATGGTCAGTCCGGAATGAGCCAACAACCTTATTCCGCTCATCAGGTAAAGGACGTCCCTGTCATTTTCCCTCTGGGGGCTCCGCGGACGCCAACTGAGGCGTTTCTTCAAGGGAGCATTACTTAACTCCGGGAGGCCGATCCGAACAGGATCCGGCAGCTGGACGTCTTCTATATAAAACCATTCCAAAGGCCAGTCTTTGGACACCTTCTTCAGGGTTCCGGATAGATATCCGGTCCCAGCGATGCGCCATAGCTCGGCTCCGCCCACTTGATATATTGACCCCTCGTGAGAGCGGGGTACAAGCCAGAACAATCTCTTCCACAGCGCGAAATGAGCCTCGATGCCTAAAAACAGCTTGCAAAGGGCCACGAAGCCCGCAATATGCAAAATGGAAGCAGGCGTGAGGTTGTGCAACTGGAGGCCGTAGAACTCCAGGAGCCCTCGGAGAAACGGATGAATTGGAAATCTGAGCCCTCTTATCAAATAAGAGACGAAGCATACCCGCTCCCCTTTGGAGGGATCGGGGACGCTCTCCGCTTGCTTTCCGCCCTTATAGGTGGCGAGTCCGGCTCGAACCGGAACCATGAAGGCTGGGGGAAGAAATCCCTTGGTTTGGAGCGTCACTAGCTCGCTATGCGGGACTGAGCATCTCTCCCAATCTCCGGGCTGAGGGCTGGGAGCGCGAGAGGAGGAGCCGCGTCGACTGTCCCTGATGGACTGGATTTTTGTCAGAGGCGTACCGATGAATGCTCGCGGAGGGAGGATGGTGTGATTCGGATCTGGATCCTCGTCTCTTTTATAGACGGCTCATTTGCGCAGCTAGGGGGTAAAAGTAAAGAAACCCTGGCTTTTCGCATTCATTCAACACGTGGAAGGTGGCCATTATTGGGCGTAGAAGCCAAGGAGTGCGATATTATGAGAAGCTCGATGCTATTCAATAGGTGCATAGGATTTGGAGAAGAACCCGCCTTGCAATGCTGAAGACAATCTACGCGCCAGACTCATCGTCATTGAAGCCTGGTTCGGGGGCTACTGAGGGAGTCCCGGATTAGGGGGTGTCCGGATAGCTGAACTATCACCTTCGACCGGACTCCTGGACTATGAAGATACAAGATTGAAGACTTCGTCCCGTGTCCGGATGGGACTTTCCTTGGCGTGGAAGGCAAGCTTGGCGATACGGATATGTAGATCTCCTACCATTGTAACCGACTCTGTGTAACCCTAACCCTCTTTGGTGCCTATATAAACTGGAGGGTTTTAGTCTGTAGGATGAACAACAATCATACCATAGGCTAGCTTCTAGGGTTTAGCCTCTCTGATCTCGTGGTAGATCTACTCTTGTACTACCCATATCATCAATATAAATCAAGCAGGAGTAGGGTTTTACCTCCATCGAGAGGGCCCGATCCTAGGTAAAAACATCGTGTCCCTTGTCTCATGTTACCATCCGCCTAGACGCACAGTTTGGGACCCCCTACCCGAGATCCGCCGGTTTTGACACCGACAAGTAGGATCAAGGGAACCAGGTTTGAAGCCTTTGCTTTTCAGGAATTCCTTGACTGTGTCATACCAGGCTCTTGGTGCTTGTTTGAGGCCATACAGTGCCTTGTTGAGCCTATAGACCATATCAGGATGCTTTGGATCTTCAAACCCTGGTGGTTGAGCAACATATACTTCCTCTTCACATCCATTTGATACAACAATATGTTGTGATGATTTTCATATGCTAGCAAGATGTGAATCGCTTCAAGTCTTGCTACAGGAGCAAAGGTTTCTTCGAAGTCAATTCCTTCCACTTGAGTGTAACCTTGTGCGATGAGACGAGCTTTGTTTCTGACAACTAGTCCATTTTCATCTTGCTTGTTGCGGTAAATCCACTTTGTTCCAATGATATTGTGCTTGCGAGGATCAGGACGTTTAACTAGTTCCCACACATTGTTGAGTTCAAACTGTTGAAGCTCTTCTTGCATGGCTTGAATCCATTCTGGTTCCTGAAAGGCTTCAGTGACTTTTGTATGTTCAACAATGGAGACGAAAGCAAAGTGTCCACAGAAATTTGCCAGTTGAGTGGCTCTTGAACGGGTGAGAGGACTAGGTGCATTGATGTTGTCAATCATCCGTTCAAACTGAACTTCATTAGCAACACGAGGATGAGCAGGGCGAAGATTTTGCTGTTGCTGAGCATTGACTTCAGCAACATTAGCTTCAGGCTCAGCATTGTCTTCAGTTTCAGCATTGACTTCGCTCTGTGGTTGAACGGGTATCACAATCTCTTCCTCTTCTTGATTTTCAGATGGGATGATGTCTCCAGTTCCCATTAGCTTGATAGCTTCACTTGGAGGCATTTCATCTAGCACATTAGGCAGGTGCTCTCTTTGCGAGCCGTTAGTTTCATCGAACCGCACATCTACAGTTTCAACCACTTTATAGTGAAAGAGGTTGAAGACCTTGTAGGTGTGCGAATCCTTTTCGTAACCAAGCATAAATCTCTCATGTGCTTTCGTTGCAAATTTGGAAGTGTGATGTGGATCTCTTATCCAGCACCTAGCACCGAAGACTTTGAAAGAACTTCCATTTGGCTTCTGACCAGTGATCAGCTCATATGATGTCTTCTTTAGGAACTTGTGAAGATATACTCTGTTGATGATGTGGCATGCAGTATCAATGGCTTCAGGCCAGAACTTGGGAGGTGTCTTGTATTCATCCAACATAGTGCGAGCCATCTAAATGAGAGTTCTGTTCTTGCGCTCCACGATGCCATTCAGCTGCGGAGTGTATGGAGCTGATAGCTCATGCGTGATGCCCAACGTGTCAAGATATGTATCAAGACCAGTATTCTTGAATTCAGTGCCATTATCACTCCGAATGCACTTTATCTTGACGCCATAGTTGGTCATGGCACGGTTGGCGAAGCGCCTAAAGACATCCTGCACTTCAGTCTTATATAGGATTATGTGTACCCAAGTATATCTAGAATAGTCATCAACAATCACGAAGGCATATAAATGAGCAGAGGTAGTAAGAGTGGAGTAGTGAGTAGGGCCAAATAGATCCATGTGTAGCAGCTCCAAGGGTTGCGTAGTCGTCATGATTGTCTTCGAGGAGTGTTTTGCCCTAGTCATCTTCCCAGTTTCACAGGCACCGCACAAATGATGTTTCTTGAACTTGACGCCCTCGATGACAATGATATGCTTCTACTTCATGATAGTGTGCAAGTTCCTCATGCCAGCATGTCCTAGTCGACAATGCCATAGCCAACATTCTGAAGCCTTTGCCAAAAGGCATGTAGTCATCTGTGGTCCTGCGGAGAAATCTATCATATACAGGTCACCTTTTCGATGCCTTTCAAATACTTGAGATTTATCATTAGCCATAAGCACAAGACATCGATATTTTTCAAACATCACTATCATTCCAAGATCACAAAGCATTGAGACTGACATTAGGTTGAATCCAAGGGATTCAACAAGCATCAATGTAATGTGATTTTGTCTGGATGGACGCAGTGTTGAATCCATGAGTAAGCTTCTGGCACCAGTCATGTGGTTTGTGCAACCACTGTCCAGAATCCATTCCGTTGCTTTTGGAAGCGAAGCCTACAGAAAAGTTAGTGGATAGGCTTCACGATGTCAATTGTGAAGATAAACATGTGATGTTTGACTTCATAGAATGGTAACACTATATTGTATCAGAAATGTTGTGAGGCAAAATAAGCATAATGATAATCATGCCCCACAAGTTTGCATGGGTCTCCAGCATTATCTTCAGAATATAATGCATTTTGGCTGGAGATCCAACCATGCATAAAAGGATTAGTTCTTCTTAACCACCCACATCTATAGGGCTGGTTTCGAAGCAATAAGGCGTAATGCATCTTCAGAGAACTTTGGCTTTGAAGCCCTAGCAAATAGCTTCACCAGGGGGTTAGAGTATTCAAATGAGTATGCAGAGAAATTCTTAGATTTGTGAACATAATGGTTAGAAGAATGTCTCTCATACTCAAAGTTCTGACTCCTCTTTCCCTGTAAAACATTGGCATTAGAGCGTTCAAATGAACAATATTGACCATATGAAGCTTTTGGTCCGTATGAAGACTTTGGTCTGGGGATTGTCTTATTCCTATGTGGTGTCATGATAACATTCACAGGAAGCTTCTCAATGATAGCTTTGGGGACCCAGATCCTCTTCATAGGGGAACCATTCCTGCAGTTAGTTCCAATAAACCTGGCAAACACTTCACCGTTCTGATTTATGAATAGTTTATAGTTTGAGTCAAAGGACTCATCAATCATAATGGGGTTAGCACAGGTGAAGCCAGACAAATTGGATGGATCTACTGCTGGCCCTTGTGCAGCAACCCATGTGGTGTTGGTGTACTGCTCAGGCATCCAGTAGGTTCCATCTGCATTCATTTTCCTTTCGAAGCCAACACCCCCTTTCCTAGGGTTTTTGTTCAGGATTTGCTTCTTGAGCACATCACACAGTGTTTGATGCCCTTTGAGGCTCTTGTACATGCCTGTCTCAAGCAATGTCTTCAACCTGGCATTCTCATCAGTAATAGCAATGGCTTCCTCAAGAGAGGAGTTAGTCGTCACAACAGAAGATGAAGATATTGCAGTTTCAGAGACAGCAGAGCACTCAGCAGAAGAATTAGTATTTTCACGCTCAAGGCATTTTAAACGTGGTGGCACAAATCCTTCCTGAGCGGTACTGATCTGTTGGGCCAAGAGTGAATCGTTTTCACTTCTAAAATCATCATGAGACGCTATCAGCTTCTCTAGTTCTTGCTTCCTTTGAAGATAATCATAGGAAAGCTTCTCATGATTAGCTGAGAGGGTATCATAACGAGTTACATGTTCCTCATATCTGACATTAAGATTCTTAATGTCTTCAACAAGGTATTGAGAACAAGTCATTTCCTCATCCAACAGATCATCGCTTCTGTCTAATAGTTTTGGAGTCTTTTCCATAGTAGTTTGTTGTATAGTGGCAATCTTAGCAAGTTTCTTGTAACTAGGTTTGGATTCACTTTCAGAATCGTCTTCACTTGATGTTTCAAAGTAGGCAGCTTGTGAAGTTACCTTGGCACCACGTGCCATGAAGCAGTAGGTTGGAGTAGGGTCATCACCATCATCAGCGTCGGAGATATGAGCATTGTCTTCATTATTGAAGATGGACTTGGCGACGAATGCAGAAGCCAGAGCCAAGCTAGCCACGCCTGAATCTGATTCCTCCTCTGACTCCTCCACTGCCTCCTCAGTATCAGATTCCTCTTCTGAATCCATTTCCTTGCCGATGAATGCTCGAGCCCTGCTTGAAGAGCTTGACTTGTGTGACGAAGACTTTGATGAAGACTTTGAGTACTTGTTCTTCTTCTTGTCATCAGAATCATAGTCCTTGCTCTTCTTCTTCTTTGATTCCTTTTCCCACTGAGGACAGTCAGCAATGTAGTGGCCTGATTTCTTGAATTTGTGACAGGTTCTCTTTGCACTGTCACGAGAGGAAGCTTCACTTTCCTTGGAGTCATATCTTGACGACTTTCCAAATTGTTTCTTCTTGGATAACTTTTGGAACTTCTTCACAAGTATGGCAAGTTCTCTTCCAATCTCTTCAGCATCATCAGAGGCACAATCAGAATCTTCGGACAACGAATCAACCTTTGCCTTCAGTGCACGACTACGACCATAGTTTCTTGAATCATGAGTGTCAGTGTGTCGAATGAGCTATCCAGAGATCTCATTAGCTTCTTGACTACTTTGTGCTTGGTAATGTCTGCAGCACCAAGAGCGTGAAGCTCATTGGTGATATCGGTGAGGCGGTCGAAAGTGAGCTGGACGTTCTCATTGTCATTCCTTTTGAAGCGATTGAACTGGTTGCGCAACACGTCAATTCGAGAGTCATGTTGTGAAGATACACCCTTGTTGACCTTGGACAACCAGTCCCAGACTCCAGTGCGCTCACTCGGCCATACTGCCCTTTGGTCAGATGCCCACAAATGATATTCTTGGTAGTTGAGTCCGGTTGAGCGAATCTCTTAATATCAGCGGGAGTGACACCTTCTTCATCCTTAGGAACGCCTTTCCTGATGATATACTAGAGATCATTGTCAATAGCCTCAAGATGAATATGCATCTTGTTCTTCCAGTATGGGTAGTCAGTGCCATCGAACACGGGGCACGCAACGGAGACCTTGATAATCCCTGCAGTCGACATAGCTAAAACTCCAGGTGGTTAAACCGAATCACACAGAACAAGGGAGCACCTTGCTCTGATACCAATTTAAAGTGCTAGTTATCGACTAGAGGGGGGTGAATAGGTGATTTTAACTAATTTAAACAAAGTCTTCAAAGATAGCAAAGTCTTCAAAGAAAGCGAAAGCGGTATAGGATTAAAAAGTTGCTAGAATCATGCGAGGTAGATAGTATAGCAAAAGACTTCAGACATACAGGCATGCATTGAATATAAACATAAGAAGCATGAATATAAAAAGATGATGAAAGACTTCAAGGAATATCCTCAAAGCAGGCAAGTGGGCAATGTCTTCAGAAGTAAATGAGAAAATGAGAAAGTGATGATGAAAGACACAAATTTGTTTGACCTGTTCCAACTGCTGTGACAGTTGTACGTCTGGTTAGGGAGATTGAGATTTAACTTAGAACACCACGTCTTCACCTTATTCCCCTTGAGCTAAGGTCACTCAGTCCTCACCCAATCACTCTGGTAAGTCTTCAAGGTAGACTTCCAAACCTTCACATACTTCGTTCAACGGCAATCCACAATTACTCTTGGATGCTCAGAATAGACGACTATCCGACTGGTGGATCACAGTCCTCAAGTGTAACAAGTCTCAGTTCACATAGAACAGAAACACTTCAGTGATGCTCGATCACTTTAACTCTAGGTTTATCCTCTCAGGATAGCCTCTCTCAATGGCTTCAAGGATGGGTTGCTCACACACACGACAACAGCCATTTTTCTCTCTGGAGCAGCCACACCAAATAATGGTGTAGCGGGTGGGGTATTTATACCCAGCGGGCAACCCAAGGTGATTTGTCCGAAATGACCCTTGGTCATTCAGGAACTGACATGTGTATAACGGTCAGATTTTGAAACCCACGCGGCAACTTTGCTTGGGCTACAAGAAAAGCTGACTCGACCGGCTCAGGACGAGTTTTTCTCTCTGTTTGTCTTCGCTCGAAGACATAGGATTTTAGGTAGAGCATCACATCAGTTTCTGACCATGTTTACCTTGACCCTACTTGACAGTTCGGAGGTTCCTATGACTCAGGAAGATAAAAAGAACCTAACCGAAGACTATGTCTTCACGACTCAATGTCTTCAAGGAATGTCTTCAAGACTCATTATCTTCACAATGACTGTCCTCAAGACTCATTATCTTCACGATGAATGTCTTCATGAACCACCACTGTCGTCAATGTCTTCGTAAATTTTTAGGGGTCATCTTCATGGGTAAACCGAATCAATAGGGACTTCTACCTGTGTTTTCCTGTGAATCTCACAAACAGATTAGTCCCTCAACCAAGTTTGTCTTCAATGCTCCAAAACCAACAAGGGATGACACTAGATGCACATACACCTTGACAACAATAATGGCTTCTCCCGCACGCTTCCAAGTGACTACAAATATTATACGGTAATAATCTGTGCTTCAGAGTGTAATTTATGTTTTTTAATACATTTTGACTAGTGTATCCCTTGCCATGCGAGACCTTTTGTCCAAGACAAGTTTTTCCTCCACATTGAGATGCTTAAGAGCACTTAGGGAGCCGGTCCAAATGATGCACCATATATAGCTACCACTAGTGCACACATTAAACAAGAACAACATTTCTATAAAATGCATGTTTTGATTTTGATCGCTTTCATATATATACACATTCTTCTTTCAACTCATAGCATGTATATATGTGTTACTATATATTGCTTACTATGTTACGTACTCTATCAAGTTCAGAACAGAAACTCCCTAGATGTGTTGTACCTCACATGATGGATGACTACCACGCCGCAAGTTCAAGATTAGAGATCGTTGTGGATCTCTGTCCTAGACCATGGACATGCAAATGCAAGGGTCTCTATTCTTCAAAAAAAATCCTGAAGGAGAGGAGTATCGTGTTAGTAGTAACGATGGTTGAATGAACAAGATGTAATATATATGTGTGTGGTTAATATGTACACATGTGAATAAACGATGTGTGTGTATATATTAATGCAAGTATCTTGTCGAAATCACGTGGGACAAAAAGCGTGTTTATATAAATTCGTAATAAATGATGCTGCCTTGGCAGCGATTTTCTGTTGCCCTTGCAGCTTTTTTTTACAGCTTTCAGAAACCTAGTACTGACGCGACGTCTGAAAAGATTCATCTTATTACTATTGTTACACTATGTCACACGCCATAGATATACATAATAGTGCTGGCGTAGGCTTCAACGCCACCACTATTTTTTAACACCGGCGCCATATTGATGGCGTGAGGCTCCTACGTCAGTAAGACTGTTTTTTGCGCGTCATAGATAGGCTTTTCTCCACTACTGCGCGCGTAATGCAACAGCCAAGAAATTCAATTAAAGACGAATTAAAATCAGTCGATTGAAATTTAGCAAGTCTGTTTGATTAAGATAGTCACGGACCCAAGTACACATGTCTCTACCTAATAATAAAGTAAATTGGGTTTTTGCCCGTATGTCAAAAAAATACCCTCAAAGTTGCTATAAATTACACACTATGCCATCCACTATGTCATCCATAAGTCAAGAAAACGATTTGATCTTTCGGATTAAAAGTGACCACCTAATTACTTGTCTTATATAAGTGAGACGGGTATTAATAACAGAGCAGCCGAGTGATTGACCCATGGCTCTTCTAGGGAAGAGGCCAGGGTTCGATTCCCATCCTGTGCACTTTTTTATCTCTGTTTTCTAACGCATCTCCTCCACCTTGTATGCGTTCATGGGCCCACCCATGTGCGGTGCTTCCCTCCCCTGTTTTTTTGTCTTTTCTTTTCTCATTATGTTTTCTTTCTCTTTTAAATTAATTCGGGAATCTTAAATTTTAGAATTTGTGAGTTTTAAAAATATGTTTGAGAAATCATAAAATATATATAAATTAAAAATGTTTAAAAAACATAACTTTTTGCAGACTCAAACAAAAATGGTGGTTTTGCAAAACTGTTCGCAAATTATATAAAAAATATCATAATTTGAAAAAAATGGTCGGGAAATAAAATCTCCTGTGCACTTTTTTATCTCTGTTTTCTAACGCATCTCCTCCACCTTGTATGCGTTCATGGGCCCACCCATGTGCGGTGCTTCCCTCCCCTGTTTTTTTGTCTTTTCTTTTCTCATTATGTTTTCTTTCTCTTTTAAATTAATTCGGGAATCTTAAATTTTAGAATTTGTGAGTTTTAAAAATATGTTTGAGAAATCATAAAATATATATAAATTAAAAATGTTTAAAAAACATAACTTTTTGCAGACTCAAACAAAAATGGTGGTTTTGCAAAACTGTTCGCAAATTATATAAAAAATATCATAATTTGAAAAAAATGGTCGGGAAATAAAATCATGTTCATGATTTTACAAAAATGATCGTGTATTCAAAACATATTCGGGAGTCTGAAAAACATTTTCATGAAATTTTAGAAATGTTCACATAAATAAAAAAAGTATTTTTTGAAAACTTTCTTCCCCAATTTTTAGAAATATTCATAGATTCAAAAATGTTTTTTTGATTCAAAAAATGTTAATGAATTTGAAAAATGTTCATACATTATAAAAATATTTGTAAACAAGCTAATGTTCGTGATTTTTTGGGAAAATCCAAAATTTCAAAAAAAATGATTGTCAATTTGAAAAACTGTTCACCGATTCAAAAGTATTTTATGTGTAGGATTTGATTAGTTTTTTGAAAGTCTTTTTTATCTCTGTTTTCTAACGCATCTCCTCCACCTTGTATGCGTTCATGGGCCCACCCATGTGCGGTGCTTCCCTCCCCTGTTTTTTTGTCTTTTCTTTTCTCATTATGTTTTCTTTCTCTTTTAAATTAATTCGGGAATCTTAAATTTTAGAATTTGTGAGTTTTAAAAATATGTTTGAGAAATCATAAAATATATATAAATTAAAAATGTTTAAAAAACATAACTTTTTGCAGACTCAAACAAAAATGGTGGTTTTGCAAAACTGTTCGCAAATTATATAAAAAATATCATAATTTGAAAAAAATGGTCGGGAAATAAAATCATGTTCATGATTTTTACAAAAATGATCGTGTATTCAAAACATATTCGGGAGTCTGAAAAACATTTTCATGAAATTTTAGAAAATGTTCACATAAATAAGAAAAGTATTTTTTGAAAACTTTCTTCCCCAATTTTTAGAAATATTCATAGATTCAAAAAATGTTTTTTGATTCAAAAAATGTTTTTGGATTCAAAAAATGTTAATGAATTTGAAAAATGTTCATACATTATAAAAATATTTGTAAACAAGCTAATGTTCGTGATTTTTTGGGAAAATCCAAAATTTCAAAAAAAATGATTGTCGATTTGAAAAACTGTTCACCGATTCAAAAGTATTTTATGTGTAGGATTTGATTAGTTTTTTGAAAGTCTTTTTTATCTCTGTTTTCTAACGCATCTCCTCCACCTTGTATGCGTTCATGGGCCCACCCATGTGCGGTGCTTCCCTCCCCTGTTTTTTTGTCTTTTCTTTTCTCATTATGTTTTCTTTCTCTTTTAAATTAATTCGGGAATCTTAAATTTTAGAATTTGTGAGTTTTAAAAATATGTTTGAGAAATCATAAAATATATATAAATTAAAAATGTTTAAAAAACATAACTTTTTGCAGACTCAAACAAAAATGGTGGTTTTGCAAAACTGTTCGCAAATTATATAAAAAATATCATAATTTGAAAAAAATGGTCGGGAAATAAAATCATGTTCATGATTTTTACAAAAATGATCGTGTATTCAAAACATATTCGGGAGTCTGAAAAACATTTTCATGAAATTTTAGAAAATGTTCACATAAATAAAAAAAGTATTTTTTGAAAACTTTCTTCCCCAATTTTTAGAAATATTCATAGATTCAAAAAATGTTTTTTGATTCAAAAAATGTTAATGAATTTGAAAAATGTTCATACATTATAAAAATATTTGTAAACAAGCTAATGTTCGTGATTTTTTGGGAAAATCCAAAATTTCAAAAAAAATGATTGTCAATTTGAAAAAACTGTTCACCGATTCAAAAGTATTTTATGTGTAGGATTTGATTAGTTTTTTGAAAGTCTTTTTTATCTCTGTTTTCTAACGCATCTCCTCCACCTTGTATGCGTTCATGGGCCCACCCATGTGCGGTGCTTCCCTCCCCTGTTTTTTTGTCTTTTCTTTTCTCATTATGTTTTCTTTCTCTTTTAAATTAATTCGGGAATCTTAAATTTTAGAATTTGTGAGTTTTAAAAATATGTTTGAGAAATCATAAAATATATATAAATTAAAAATGTTTAAAAAACATAACTTTTTGCAGACTCAAACAAAAATGGTGGTTTTGCAAAACTGTTCGCAAATTATATAAAAAATATCATAATTTGAAAAAAATGGTCGGGAAATAAAATCATGTTCATGATTTTTACAAAAATGATCGTGTATTCAAAACATATTCGGGAGTCTGAAAAACATTTTCATGAAATTTTAGAAAATGTTCACATAAATAAAAAAAGTATTTTTTGAAAACTTTCTTCCCCAATTTTTAGAAATATTCATAGATTCAAAAAATGTTTTTTGATTCAAAAAATGTTTTTGGATTCAAAAAATGTTAATGAATTTGAAAAATGTTCATACATTATAAAAATATTTGTAAACAAGCTAATGTTCGTGATTTTTTGGGAAAATCCAAAATTTCAAAAAAAATGATTGTCGATTTGAAAAACTGTTCACCGATTCAAAAGTATTTTATGTGTAGGATTTGATTAGTTTTTTGAAAGTCTTTTTTATCTCTGTTTTCTAACGCATCTCCTCCACCTTGTATGCGTTCATGGGCCCACCCATGTGCGGTGCTTCCCTCCCCTGTTTTTTTGTCTTTTCTTTTCTCATTATGTTTTCTTTCTCTTTTAAATTAATTCGGGAATCTTAAATTTTAGAATTTGTGAGTTTTAAAAATATGTTTGAGAAATCATAAAATATATATAAATTAAAAATGTTTAAAAAACATAACTTTTTGCAGACTCAAACAAAAATGGTGGTTTTGCAAAACTGTTCGCAAATTATATAAAAAATATCATAATTTGAAAAAAATGGTCGGGAAATAAAATCATGTTCATGATTTTTACAAAAATGATCGTGTATTCAAAACATATTCGGGAGTCTGAAAAACATTTTCATGAAATTTTAGAAAATGTTCACATAAATAAAAAAAGTATTTTTTGAAAACTTTCTTCCCCAATTTTTAGAAATATTCATAGATTCAAAAAATGTTTTTTGATTCAAAAAATGTTTTTTGATTCAAAAAATGCTAATGAATTTGAAAAATGTTCATACATTATAAAAATATTTGTAAACAAGCTAATGTTCGTGATTTTTTGGGAAAATCCAAAATTTCAAAAAAAATGATTATCGATTTGAAAAACTATTCACCGATTTGAAAAACTGTTCACCGATTCAAAAGTATTTTATGTCTAGGATTTGATTAGTTTTTTGAAAGTCTTTATATGTCTTGGCATTGGGAGTAGTTCGTGGTCGATGAGATTTGTTTTTAAAGTTTTAAATGTTCCTTGCGCAGCATAATGATAAGTGTGGCATGCACTGGCAAGCTCATAGCCTTGGGATTTACCACGTGGAATGCATTGTAATCACGTGGACATTGCGACCATCATCGGTGAGAGTGAGAAAAAAGTAAATGGCAACATGGTGAGCCACTGTGTTAAATAAAGTACGCTCTTATATCAGGGTATTGAGTCATACTTATCTGGTTAGCGCATAATTTTTTTTGTCTCCCATTACAATGCACGGGCATATTTGCTAGTGATAATTATTTAAATTGGCCGCTGCTAGCCGTAAACCGGCTGATGTTTTTTTTTTTTAGAAAATAAACCGGCTGATGTTAAGGATTTATAAACCGCCTTGTCAGCCATTGATTTGGTTTGACTTGGGCCGTTTGATCTCTAGACCAGCTACCGGCTATGTGCACATCATCCTCGTTTCTTCAGGTTGCGGCAGCCCCGTCAAAGGTCATCTTACAGGAAAACGCCCACGAGCTCGGTATGCATGGCCAAAGGTTGCGACAACGACGCTGCTGCGACCATCTATTGAAGCACCAGCGATGCGCCGACAGTCCGACAATGTTCCAACACAACACCGGTGATGCTCCTGCCGGCAATGCTCCAACACAAGACTGGTGATGCTTCATTGCAGCACCGGCGATGCTCCGATGGCCCGGCAATGCTCAAACACAACACTGGTGATGCTTCGTTGCAGCACCGGCGATGCTCCAACACAACACAGGTGATGCTTTGTTGCAGCACCGGCGATGCTTCGGTGGCCCGGCAATGCTCGAACACAACACCAATGATGCTTCGTTGTAGCACCGGCAATGCTCCGGCGGCCCTGCAATGCTCCAACACAACACCGCTGATGCTTCGATGCAGCATCGGCGATGCTCCGGCAGCCCGGCAATGCCCCAACATAACACTGGTGATGCTTTGTTGTAGCAGCAGCGATGCTCCGACGGCTCGGAGATGCTTCATTGCAGCAATGATGGTGTTCCGGCGGCCTCGACGATGCTCTATCAAAGCACCGGTGATGCTCCGCAAAGCTCCATCCCAGTAACGGCGATATTTCGACGGCCACCGACAATGCTCCATCGCAGCACCGTGAAGCTCTGGCGTTCCGGCGATGCTCTGTCACAACAAAGGGCAGCCCGAGGATGCTCCATGGTAGCACCGGCTAGCCCCTGGTTGCAGTCCCATTCGTTCGTAGCAGCGTCTGCCGTGACATCTCACCACCTGCCATCAGCTCCCGCGATTACCGTCGAACGTCAGCTCGCAGTGGTATCGAGGTGCTCGCAAAAATGCTTTTCCCCCACTCAAAGCACTGTAGCATGGTTTGTAGCAGCGGTGCTCTCGTTGTAGTCCATGCAGCGCAAGTCAGCTTGAGCGAGGGAGTAGTGGCGGAGGAGCGCGTGGGGCGGCACGAAGAGAGTGTCGGAGTAGAGTGTGAAGACATGTCGGCGAGGTCCAAAAGGATGTAGTCAACGCGTGTGGGTGGAAGAAGAATAAGTGGAGCGGCTTCGCTGCATGAGATAAGGCAGAGGAGGTTGAGTAGTTCCTACGCCCACATGGGGACACGTGGCGATCGCTTGAGACGGTTGATTTATGGTGGAAAATCAGTCGGGCAAAACGAAGGATATTCCTTTAAAGTGTGATTAGAACAATGCCCGTGCGTTGCAACGAGATATAAATATTTTAGTACGCTTGTTTGTGATTTACCTGTCAATAATAATGCAATTGTGTAAATAATTGTTTATCAAATTCTGACCGTGAATAAACTTATATTTTGATTAGAAGTTTGGTAAGTAATTAAAGTGAATTGGTTCAGAAGAAAAGTAAATTAAGATGATTGATTATCATATACATGAAAGGTTGAACGAAGGGGTGATGAAAAAAAAGGTGAAACGGAAACTTACGTTCTTTTTAAGTAGTAGAGATTGAGATAAACCATGAACCAAAGAGGTTTTTTTATTTTAGAAACATGAACAGAAGAGGTGGGCTTATAAGTAAAAAAAAAAGAGGTGGGCTTATGGGCCATATCTTATAGGCCCTGGACATTAATGGACGATTTGCTGGACTCTCGTTTTCCTGGATACGGCTTCTCTAGTTTTCCTCGGATGGAGTTGGGATCGGGGCGTCGTCGCCTCAGGCGCTCGCCGCCGCCGGATGGGAAAGCTCCCGGCGCCAGCGCGGTCACGGAGGAGGAGCGGACCGCATCAGTAACCTCTCCGACGATATGCTTCGTCTAGTCCTCGCCCGCCTGCGCTGCATCCGCACCACCGTGCGGACCGGCCTCCTCTCGCGCCGGCGGCGCGGCCTCTGGACCAGCCTCGCTCACACGGATCTGGTCTTTGATGATGTTGCCCCCGCCACAGTCAAGGCGGCGCTCGCCTGCTTCGCCGCCTCACCGCCAGCGTCGGTCTCCACCGTCGACATCCGCCTTCCAACCACCTGCGAGTGCCCCAAACAAGTTAACGCCTTGCTACGTGCCGCCATGGCGTTCTCACCGGCGGAGCTAGTCGTCATCCTCCCGCAGTCGTTTGCGGAATGTATTTTCATGGACATCGAGCTGCCTTGCTTCCAAAGCACCACCTTAATCGAGCTCGACGCCGTGCCCACCCGCATCACGCCGACGCCCATGGCTGATTTCACCGCGCTGGAGAGGCTGTCCCTCAAGGGGAAAATCGACAACCTTGGCGCCATGCTTGACCTCCGTCCATGCCTACGCGTGCTCGCAGTCGCCTTCCGCCTTGTGGACTCCGCCTTGGTCGAATCGGCACTAGCCTTGATCGACGTGATGAGGCCCCGTCTCACGGTGTCTCTCCTCGACATCAGCATACCTCGGCAAGACATTATCAATGCGGCCCGGTTCGCCTCCCTGATCCACGCCGCGGTGAGGGTCTCACCACAGGAGTTCATGTTCTCCAACTTTAACCAACACGTAAATGGTGTGAGGAAATTAATCAATGCACGTCTGCCATGGTTCCACAGTGCCACATCAATCGTGCTAAGCCTGCACAACATATGTTTTACGCTGCTGCCGGATCACAACTTCTCTACGCTCGAGATGTTGTCCCTTTCTGCCTGCAGCGTCATCGACCTTCCAACACTGGTTACCCGCTGCCCCCGCCTGCGTGTGCTCAAGGTGATCGCTGGTAAGTCTACACGCAACATAACAATCCACTCACCGTCGTTGCAGGAGCTACATGTCCGGGCATACATGGAATGCTCGAGCATCGATATAGTGACTCCGGTGCTTAAGCAACTGAAGCTCGGTGTACGATCCAACATGGATGTCAGCATTTCCATCTCGACGCCGATGGTGGAGAATATCTCCTTCCAGCGCAATTACACAGGGTTCCCTCTTGTATTTGATTGTTCGTTGCCTGAAGGCATAAGGCTGGAGACGTTGCCCACTAACAACGGGAAAGACATATTGTCACATCTACCTCATGTTTATGTCCTGATTTTGCACATGTCTGCTTGTGTAGGTCTCATATCTATTCCTATTCGCTTTACAGGAATCTTGCCAAGGGTGAAGATAAGGATGGAGAAATGCAGAGGAAATTGCTTCTTGAGAAGCCCAGCTTATTGGTCCTCGACGAGGGGCACACACCAAGGAACAAGAAAAGTCTAATCTAGAAAGTACTCGCAGAAGTCCCCACCGAAAAGCGGATTATTCTATCAGGGACTCCATTCCAGAACAATTTCCTAGAGTTGTATAACATCTTGTGCCTCGTTGAACCGAAATTGACGAAAGATTTTGCTTGCAAAGATCCCAGCGAGAGGGTTTGCTTCAACCAGCCAATCAAGAACAACACGAGATCAAGGTAAAGAATTCTGGAGTCCATTAAGGATAAGCAACATCATGGATGAACAAAACACTGAAATCTGAGAAAGGCTGGGCCATTAGTCCTCGTCGAGGGGCACACACCAAGGAACAAGAAAAGTCTAATCTGGAAGGTACTCGCAGAAGTCCCCGTCGAAAAGCGGATTATTCTACCAGGGACTCCATTCGAGAACAACTTCCTAGAGCTGTATAACATCTTGTGCCTCGTTGAACCGAAATTGACGAAAGATTTTGCTTGCAAAGAACCCAGCAAGACAGGATTTGCTTCAACCAGCCAATCAAGAGCAGCACCAGATCAAGGAAAAGAATTTTGGAGTTCATTAAGGATAAGCAACATCACGGATGAACAAATCCCGGAAATCCGGGAAACACTGTTGTAGCTATTCCTAAGCTCGTGCTATGTGTTGCAGGGTACTAATTGGCTTTACCATAGTTTGTCGCTCAATCGACGATGAACGTCTTCCCTATGGTTTACGGTTTAGGGTTTAGGGTGTATCAAACTCATTTCTTTCCCTACCGCTCCTTTCTTTCTGTACGACTATATATTTGATATTATCTGCCTAGTAGTGAACTATATAAGTTTATTTGGATTAGTTATTGTCATTGATTGAACCAGATTGCTTGCTTGGTCCCAAGGTCGTTCTACCTATTTAGATACTACGACATCATCCGTGATGTTGCTTATCCTTAATGAACTCCAGAATTCTTTCCCTTGATTTGGTGTTGCTCTTGATTGGCTGGTTGAAGCAAATCCTGTCTTGCTGGGTTCTTTGCAAGCAAAATCTTTCGTCAATTTCGGTTCAACGAGCTACAAGATGTTATACAGCTCTAGGAAGTTGTTCTAGAATGGAGTCCCTGATAGAATAATCTGCTTTTCGGCGGGGACTTCTGCGAGTACTTTCCAGATTAGACTTTTCTCATTCCTTGGTGTGTGCCCCTTGTCGAGGACCAATGGCCCAGCCTTTCCCGAATTTCAGTGTTTTGTTCATCCGTGATGTTGCTTATCCTTAATGAACTCCAGAATTCTTTGCTTTGATCTGGTGTTGCTCTTGATTGGTTGGTTGAAGCAAATCCTGTTGCTGGGTTCTTTGCAAGCAAAATCTTTCGTCAATTTCGGTTCAGCGAGGCACAAGATGTTATACAGCTCTAGGAAGTTGTTCTAGAATGAGTCCCTGATAGAATAATCCGCTTTTCGGTGGGGACTTGTGCGAGTACTTTCCAGATTAGACCTTTCTTGTTCCTTGGTGTGTGCCCCTCGTCGAGGACCAATAAGCTGGGCTTCTCAAGAAGCAATTTCCTCAGCATTTCTCCATCTTTGTCTTCACCCTTGGCAAGATTCCTATAAAGCGAATAGCTTAGAAGCAGGTTTTGTTGTCATGTGTGAGAGGAGGCGACTGCAGGTATGTAGTACATAAGTATGTCATCGGGCTACTCCTCCTCCTTGGCAAACATGCCAGTGGATGAGATGGTGGCGCCGGTTGTCACCCGCGCCTCCCTCCCACGCTTCCACTACCGGCCAAGAGGCGGGAAACCGTGGTTTCCCACCTCCTCGCTGGCCTTGTCTTGATCATAACACCAACGACGATGAGGAGGAGGAGGAGGATCCCGGCGACACCGACGCCGACAAGTAGGTAGGTCTCTTCAGCTATGTCGTAGTATCTAAATAGGTAGAACTACCTTGGGACCAAGCAACCAATGTGGATCAATCAATGACAATAACTAATCCAAAGCAAGAGTACTCGTGTTCAGTCAGTACCTTGAACCATTGGACCTAATCAGGGATCAGCTTACAAGAAAGCTAAACTGGACAGAAGGCAAGGAGATCCTACCGATGAGTGGAAATGTACATGTTAAACAAAGGGAAGCCTTGATGGAAGCCTTCAACGACATGAACAGCTGGTGCAATGTGTTTTCCTACTCACCTCCTTCAAACATGGTGACCTTACCATCATTGTACATCACATAGTGATACTCGTGCCATCTGCTATGAGAGTGATAGAGTTCTTGTCGACGCTGATGTGAATTATAGAGTAAAACTGCATAATCAGCTTGTTATTCCAATCACAACGATAGCTAATGATCTGCGCAAGACCCAATTTAGGCACATCGCTCTCCATGAAAAGGGGTTGCAGCGCATTCAAAAACTTGAGCGCATCTCCAGGGCCCTTAACACAATTAATGGAGGACATCAAGTCCGAAAATGAGGCCTGGATGGATTCTTTGTTGTCCCTAACTAGGAATTTGTCCCCTTCACAAGTCAATTCTGCCGGCAACGCACTTTGTATTATTTTTGTGATTGCCCAGCTTGGCTTTGGTTTAATCACAGCAGATGCAGGAAGAGAAAGCAATAGGAGCATTGCCAGCTGGTTTGCTGATTCTTTGCTTGACACGGTTCTTGAAGACATTGTTTCAGAGCTAGCAAACTGTCGTTAGTTAGCCGGAGGTTTAGTTTCCTTCTGTGGGAACTAGATGCCCAAGCAAATCCACACCTCAGGGCATATTTCCTTCAGAAATGGATGCTTGAAGCGGTCGGTGGGTGGTACGAGCGGGGGGGGGGGTCCGGTTCTTCCAAAAAGGTGAGCTTTGTGTTGGAGCCCCAGGTGTGGGTCATGTCACCACAATTCCTACTTAGGGATAACATTTTCACCATGTTTGAAGGAGGTGAGTAGGAAAACACATTGCACACAATTAACCAACTGTTCATGTCGTTGAAGGCTGATGGTAAGGTCACCATGTTTGAAGGAGGTGAGTAGGAAAACACATTGCACACAATTAACCAGTTGTTCATGTCGTTGAAGGCTTCCATCAAGGCTTCCCTTTGTTTAACAGGTACATTTCCACTCATCAGCAGGATCTCCTTGCATTCTGTCCAGTTTAGCTTTCTTGTAATTAGGTCGAGTTGTTCAACAGATGCTTCTTTGTCTGACGGTTTTCTGCTTTTGACGAGGAACAGGTGTACAAATGCAAGAGATATCTTGTATTATGCATCAAGAGAACCCTTCCCTGCACTTGTCTCCATCATTGCGATGACTTTCTTCTGACGATGAAGAGGGTTCAGAATCACAACAGATTCTCTTAATCATGGAAGAGACTTGTGAAGAATGCCACCATGATGGACGTGCACATAATGGCCCAACCTTTCCCAAATTTCAGTGATTTGTTCATCTGTGATGTTGCTTATCCTTAATGAACTCCAGAATTCTTTGCCTTGATCTGGAGCTTCTCTTGATTGGCCGGTTGAAGAAAATCCTGTCTTGCTCGGTACTTTGCAAGATAAATCTTTCGTCAATTTCAGTTCAACGAGGCCCAAGATGTTATACAGCTCTAGGAAGTTGTTTGTTCAACAGATGCTTCTCTGTTTGATGGTTTTCTGCTTTTGACGAGGAACGGGTGTACAAATGCAAGAGATATCTTGTATTCTGCATCAAGAGAACCCTTCCCGACACTTGTCTCCATCATTGGGATGACTTTCTTCTGATGAGGAAGAGGGTTCAGAATCACAACAGATTCTCTTAATCATGGAAGAGACTTGTGAAGAATGTCACCATGATGGACGTGCACATAATGGCCCAGCCTTTCCCGGATTTCAGTGATTTGTTCATCCGTGATGTTGCTTATCCTTAATGAACTCCAAAATTCTTTGCCTTGATCTAGTGCTGCTCTTGATTGGCCCGCGGAAGCAAATCCTGTCTTGCTGGGTACTTTGCAAGAAAAATCTTTCGTCAATTTCAGTTCAACGAGGCACAAGATGTTATATAGTTTCAGGAAGTTGTTATGGAATGGAGTCCCTGATTGTTGATCCCTGATTAGGTCCAGTGGTTCAAGGTATTGACTGAACACGAGAACTCACACCAAGTACGAAAATGAGGCCTGGACGGATTCTTTCTTGTCCGTAACTAGGAATCTGTCCCCTTCACAAGTCAATTCTGCCGGCAACGCACTTTGTATTATTTTTGTGATTGTCCAGCATGGCTTTGGTTTAATCACAGCAGGTGCAGGAAGAGAAAGCGATAGGAGCATTGCCAGCTGGTTTGCTGATTCTTTGCTTGACATGGTTCTTGAAGACATGTGTTTCAGAGCTAGCAAACTGTCGTTAGTTAGCCGGAGGTTTAGTTTCCTTCTGTGGGAACTAGATGCCCAAGAAAATCCACACCTCAGGGCATATTTCCTTCAGAAATGGCTGCTTGAAGCGGTCGGTGGGTGGTGCGAGCCGGGGGGGGGGGGGTTCCGGTTCGTCCAAAAAGGTGAGCTTTGTGTTGGAGCCCCAGGTGTGGGTCATGTCACCACAATTCCTAGTTAGGGACAACATTGTCATAAAACTTGATCTTGAGAAAGAATCCATTCAAGCCTCATTTTCGGACTTGGTGTCCTCCATTAATCGTGGAGATGCGCTCAAGTTTTTGAATGCGCTGCAACCCCTTTTCATCGAGAGCGATGTGCCTAACTAGGTCTTGCGCAGATCATTAGTTATCGTTGTGATTGGAATAACGAGCTGATTATGCAGTTTTACTCTATAGTTCACATCAGCGTTGACAAGAACTCTATCACTCTGATGGCAGATGGCACGAGTATCACTATGTGACGTATAATGATGGTAAGGTCACCATGTTTGAAGAAGGTGAGTAGGAAAACACATTGCACACAATTAACCAGCTATTCATGTCGTTGAAGGCTTCCATCAAGGCTTCCCTTTGTTTAACATGTACATTTCCACTCATCAGCAGGATCTCCTTGCCTTCTGTCTAGTTTAGCTTTCTTGTAATTAGGTCCATTTGTTCAACAGATGCTTCTCTGTCTGACGGTTTTCTGCTTTTGACGAGGAACGGGTGTACAAATGCAAGAGATATATTGTATTCTGCATCAAGAGAACCCTTCCCTGTACTTGTGTCCATCATTGCGATGACTTTCTTCTGACGAGGAAGAGGGTTCAGAATCACAACAGCTTCTCTTAATCATGGAAGAGACTTGTGAAGAATGCCACCATGATGGACGTGCACATAATGGCCCAGCCTTTCCCGGATTTCAGTGATTTGTTCATCCGTGATGTTGCTTATCCTTAATGAACTCCAGAATTCTTTGCCTTGATCTGGTGCTGCTCTTGATTGGCCGGCTGAAGCAAATCCTGTCTTGCTGCGTACTTTGCAAGCAAAATCTTTCGTCATTTCAGTTCAACGAGGCACAAGATGTTATACAGCTCTGGGAAGTTGTTATGGAATGGAGTCCCTGATAGTTGATCCCTGATTAGGTCCAGTGGTTCAAGGTACTAACTGAACATGATAACTCTTGCTTTCAATGGTGCACAAAGATGGATCATCTCGAAAACAAACCATGTCTTTACTTCTTCGCTCGGGTCTAGCGGTACAATCCTCATCTCGTCTTGCATCTGTATGCACGTTCCTCGTCCAAAGCACAAAACCGTCAGACAAAGAAGCATCTGTTGTGGTGGACAAGATGAAGAGTGTACGGCTTGACCCGAGCGAAGGAGTAAAGCCATGGTTTGTTTTCGAGATGATTCATCTTTGTGCACCATTGAATGAAAGAGTTCTCGTGTTCAGTCAGTACCTTGAACCACTGGACCTAATCAGGGATCAGCTTACAAGAAAGCTAAACTGGACAGAAGGCAAGGAGATCCTGCCGATGAGTGGAAATGTACCCGTTAAACAAAGGGAAGCCTTGATGGAAGCCTTCAACGACATGAACAGCTGGTGCAATGTGTTTTCCTACTCACCTCCTTCAAACATGGTGACCTTACCATCATTATACGTCACATAGTGATACTCATGCCATCTTCCATGAGAGTGATAGAGTTCTTGTCAACGCTGATGTGAATTATAGAGTAAAACTACATAATCAGCTCGTTATTCCAATCACAACGATAGCTAATGATCTGCGCAAGACCCAAGTTAGGCACATCGCTCTCCATGAAAAGGGGTTGCAGCGCATTCAAAAACTTGAGCGCATCTCCAGGGCCCTTGCACATCCAGCTGCTGCATCAGACATGGAGGTCAACGCCAGGCAGCTAGGGGCCATTAGCCGCCCATCCATATATCGGAGCCACGCCACTAGGGAGCACAACACATCGAGATGGCCAAGCCTCCCCCACCATGCACGCGTACCAGAGGACAGATCCCACTGTCGCCGGCCACCAGCGGGCTTTGCTCGGTGGCATGCGCCGACGGCAGCAAGGAGGAGAGAGGGGGTTGAGGAGTGGCGGCGCCGGGTGCTAGGGTTCCGCCCGAGCCATTATTTTCGTCATAAAAATTTGGATTTCGTTTTCCCCCAAAAGATATAGATTTTGATTTTTCACTGTGCAATATACACATATTTGACCATTCTTAATATGGATTTACTTAAAAAAACTAAATTTACACATTTGTTTCGAGAAAGAGGAAACACTCCTCCGACTTCTAAACTAAAGATGCTACAAGGTCAAAGCAAAAGAAAGTAATAATGTAAAAAATAGATCATACACTCGCGCAACTTGGAAAAGTATAAACCTTACCTCTCAATTATACTATAGACAAAGTTTGGTCCCTCAATTTTAATACAGAACATTGTATGCCCCACATATGTCAAAAACCCGTTTAAATTTTGGTTGCTTGCTCCATACCGGGAAAAAAGTGTGCCACTTAGCAAAAGAAAATTAAAAAAGGAGACAAAAAAGTTTAAATGAGATCAAAACGAAACACATGTCAGGAAAAAATATTAAAGATTCCAGAAATCTTGGAAATGGAAAACAAATCATGAGTAACCAGTGAATTTGGTAAATTTACCAAAAAATTCCATAATAAATATAACTATTTCCTTTGTAAATAGATCTCCACGTCCCTTCATTTTTGTCCATTTTTTCACAAGGCTGCCACGTGTCTCAGCCCCATCATTAAAATTAATTGAATGAGGAAAATGATTGATCATATAAACCCAAGTACTTGATCCTTGTTATCCCTCTCTTGATTTGAACACATGCCACCTCATCACACATGTCACCTCATCAAAGACCCACCACAACATGCATTGAAAAGGTTTTCCATTATTGGTCGACCCCCACTATCCTAATTACCTCAGCATGCACACATTCCACCTCATCACAAAAATACTACAACATGAAAAATGTTTTCCATTGTATTACGTTACTTATATTTAATAAATATCTTTTAACTATACTATAATAGGATACAATATACAATATGTATTTCCAGCTTTAGTTCATATATTATTAATCCACTCAGCAGAAGAGAAATTTCCACTTCTTCCTCCACAATTTCTTACATAAATCATCTTTCGGAGCCATTGGGTGCGCCATGCACCCTGGATCTCAATCTCAAATTTGCGTAGTAGCTTTACCTTCACACATGTGTCGCTGAAAAGCTTAAATAATGGAAAATGGAGAGAACAATTATTGTTGGGTAATGTTAAAAGAGTGTGGCAAAAGTCTGGCACCTACGGTGAGCAATGTCTGTCAAGGGCATGGTTTCAGTGAGGAGAGCATGTCCATGAGCTAAGCAAGAATCTGAACATGCCGGTTATAGGTGGCTACCAGGACATCCTGTCACACACTCTTTAAACGATCGCGACAGTGAACAATATATGTTTCTTGCAATATCATGACATCGTGTACACTGCTAGTTTGTGATGCATCTTTTTAGGTGTATACAGTCCCGTATCGTCCTCACTCAAACAATCTTGTTGCATCATGGAGCATGCTAGCTAATCAGATGGTTGCGGGACCAGTTGACCGGACCAGAAATAAACATAGCCCTTCACATCAGGATACGCCCAGAAAGTGTTGTATATTTTCTGCGTGCAACCTCCAAATCTATATACCAGTTTCAGTGTGACTCTGTTAAGCATTGGAGAGGATCTGAATATTAGTTTTAGGAAATCATGTTCATGCTCTTCTCCATTGAAGTTCTTGATGTGAACTTCTTCAAGACGGGTCAACGAGATACTGTGGCATCTCCAATTCTTTGGCTTGTCACAAGGACAATTTTCTGGGCATGTCCGCTCCTGAAGAAAATGAAGAGTATTAATATGTATTTTGTTTATCCCCAGAGTTGAGACATTATCTCAAGGCTACTTTGTATTTAACATAAGAGCTCTTTTAACAATTGTATTAACATAATATACAACCTCCATCCCAAATAACTTGTCTTAGATTTGTCTAAATAATGTATATCTAAGACTAAAATTATAAATACGAGTACTATATATGCCCCCGTCAAGAAGGAAAAAGAACCGTGCAACGTAATGTGTAGGCCTCTCCAAGAAAAAGAAGAAAGAAACATGTAATTTGTAATGTGTATGTCTCTGAGGAAACAAAAAGAAAAAGGAAATCATCTATTGTGTAATGTGTAAACCCCCCAAAGAAAAAGAAAAACAAGTATACTGGATAATGTGTACACCTCCCGCAAGAAAAGAAGTACATGTACTGTATAACAATGTGTGTATACTTCTTTTGTATCCCGCGAGGGACAAAAAAATTAAAACATGTACAACCTCCGTCCCAAATTATTTGTCATAGATTTGTGTATATAGACTAATTTACGACAAGTAATTTGAAACGGAGGAAATATCATATAATGTGTATGTCTCCCACAAGAAAACAAACCATATTTGCAAGATGTAGAAGCAGGGGAGGAGAGTTACCGATCGAGTACCAAGATGCTATGTCGACTATTAGCCTTTTCATGGCAGCAAAACTCTGATGCAATCCAAGGAGACGCCACACAAGTGCTCCGAAAACATGCCCGTCCGTGACAATAAATAGCTTCAACACAGAGAAGTTGATTACTGGAAGCTTCTCCATCTCCTGTGCAAACTCCACCTCGTGTGCCATCTCCAGCTCATACCCCAATTGATCCTGCAAAACAAAACAGTTTGCCAGGATACGATGCATAAAACGAAACGAACCTTGAAGGAGTACATTGGCTAAGACAGAAGAGACGTACAGTGGCCGATATCTTCAAATAGAGGACGTGAACAGAAGTGGCCGTCTGTAAATCTGTGTGCTGACCTTAAGTTTATCGTCTCGAGATGCCAACAACCAAACAGATGAGTCGTCTCTGTAAACCAGCGGTCCCACACGACCTTCTCCAGCATTGGCGCCGAGATGGACACGCTGAGGTCCGTGTCGGCGCCGAATGACAATTCCAACTGCTTAAGCTTGGGCGTCACGATGTCGATGCTACTGATCCATACGTGCTCGTTTGTGACATCAAGTGTCTGCAGCGATACCGAGTGGACCTTGATGTCGAATATAAGCCCGATGACTCTGAGCACGCGCAGGCACGGGCAGCGGGTGATAAGGGTGTCAATGCCGATGACGCTGGCGCCACAGAGGGACAGCGTCTCGAGCGCTGAGAACTCGCTGGACTGCGGCTGTTTGAAGCAGATATTGCCGCGCCAGGAGATAACGATTGACGTAGCGCGGGGGAAGCAGGGCGCACTAGTGGAAAACAGGCCTAATGTGCGATCCATTAGCGCTGGTTCGTAACTGAACCGACACTAATGTACACATTAGCGCCGGTTCCAACGGCTAGCTAGCCACCTCCCATTAGTACCGGTTCGTGGCGAATCAATAGTACCGGTTCGTGTCACGAACCAGTACTAATGAGGTGGTGGCAGGACGGCGTCAGGGTGGGGCCCCACAAGATCCTTTAGTACCGGTTCATGGCACGAATCGGTACTACAGGATGACCTATAGTATCGGTTCATGTAACCAACCAGTACTAAAGAGGTCTCTATATAAACCCTTTGTCCAGCCCGAGCCAATTCCCCTTTCATTCCTCTCCTCTGTTCTTCCTCTTCCTCTCTCGAGCTCATACTCCAATTTTGCCAAAATTCGTGAAGATTTGAAGGCCCCCAATCCATCCAAGTGATCATAAAGGTTAGCAACTTTGTCCTTTCATCTCTCATTTCTAGATTAGCTCTTCCAATGCTCTAAGTATAGTGATTTGTGGGTTTTATTTTGGGAGCAAATGATATGTGCTAATATTTGATTTATATGAAATTTGAGCTCAAAATAACTCTTAATTTGCATATGTAGGTGTTGTTTACTTAGTGCCTTCCCGTCTCCGTCCTAACCACCGTCGATCGCCCGCACCGTCACGTCGCCGGCACCACCTTGTGGTGAGACTCTTGTTTTTATATTTTTTATATAAAAAAATTCATGTTTGTGTGATTTAGATATATAGTTTCTCGTATAATTATCTTACCTGTACGTTGTTTGTTATACATAGTGCCATGGGTTTGGTATCCGTCCCCGTCGGCCCTCGTCCGGGTTATGATTCGGAGGTGGTATATTCTCTTTTAGCACTATTTGTTGCATTTCGAGTATATGACAAATTATGCACATCAAGTTGACATAGATATTTTCATCTAGGAGGTATGTGAACCGGAAATGCCAACCGACCCTATTGTAGAGATGTTAAATTTAGTTGAAAAAGAGAACGAGTACTTGAAAGAAAAATTGAAAAGAATTGAGGGGGAGAAGATGGAATTGGAGTTGCATGTTGCCGAAGTCGTCGATGATCACAAGATCAAGATGGAGAAGATGCGACTGAAGAATAGAAAGATTAGAAAATATGCCATCGATAATGAGGCTTGGTATCATTATGTTGTTGGATCAATTGTTACCTTAGTTCCGGTCTTGATCGCATTTGTTGTTGCATTTAAATGCTTTAGCTAGAGAGTTATTTCTATGTTGTTTTATGAGAATAAGTGTTGTAAGAACTTTATGTATGAACTTTGTATTAATTTGGTATTTTAGGTGTTGTGTAATGAAGATGAGTTAGCAATGGATGTACGATGACCGATGCTCTCCCCAGTTCACTAATGGCGTGCATACGTTTCTGCTTGCGGCTGAGGCGAAAAAGGGGACAGATGGTTTTATGCCTTGTCCATGTGCTGGATGTAAGAATGATCAGAATTACTCTAAGTCAAGGACCATTCACGTCCACCTGTTTGAGTCCGGTTTTATGCCCCACTATAATGTTTGGACCAAGCACGGAGAAAGAGGGGTTATGATGGAAGGCAATGAAGAAGAAGAGGAAGACGATAGCTATCCTGGCCATGGGTTCTATGAAAACAATGGTACAACAATGGGGGAAGAAGCTGAGCCGGCAATGCGGGAAGAAGCTGCAGAGCAGGCTTCAGATGAGCCCGCAGATGATCTTGGTCGGGCAATTACTGATGCAAAGAGAATGTGCGCAGGTGAAAAGGAGAAGCTGAAGTTGCAGAGGATGTTAGAGGATCACAAGAAATCGTTGTACCCAAATTGCGAAGATGACAAGAAAAAGCTGGGTACCACACTTGAATTGTTGTAGTGGAAGGCAGAGAATGGTATATACCTAACAAGGCATTTGAAAAGCTACTGAAAATAATGAAGAAGAAGCTTCCAAAGGATAACGAATTGCCTGACAGTACGTACGAAGCAAAGAAGGTTGTCTTCCCTCTAGGATTAGAGGTGCAAAAGATGCATGCATGCCCTAATGACTGCATCCTCTACCGCGGTGAGTACGAGGATTTAAATGCATGCCCGATATGTAGTGCATTGCGCTATAAGATCCGCCACGATGACCCTGGTGATGTTGAGGGCGAGTGCCCCAGGAAGAAGATTCCTGCCAAGGTGATGTGGTATGCTCCTATAATACCACGGTTGAAACGTTTGTTCCAAAACAAAGAGCATGCCAAGTTGATGCGATGGCACAAAGAAGATCGTAAGGAATACGGGAAGTTCAGAGTACCCGTTGACGGATCGCAGTGGAGAAAAATTGAGAGAAGGTGGAAGAAATTTGCAGCTGACGCAAGGAACGTATGGTTTGGTTTAAGTGCAGATGGCATTAATCCTTTTGGGGAGCAGAACAACAATCATAGCACATGGCATGTGACTCTATGTATCTATAACCTTCCTCCTTGGTTGTGCATGAAGCAAAAGTTCATTATGATGCCAGTGCTCATCCAAGGCCCCAGGCAACCCGGCAACGACATTGATGTGTACCTAAGGCCATTAGTTGAAGAACTTTTAGAGCTATGGAGCATAGAAGGTGTACGTGTGTGGGATGAGCACAAACAGCAGGAATTTAACCTGCGAGCGTTGCTGTTTGTAACCATCAATGATTGGCCTGGTCTTAGTAACCTTTCAGGACAGACAAACAAGGGATACTATGCATGCACGCATTGTTTAGATGATACCGACAGTACATATTTGGATAAATGTAAGAAGCATGTGTACCTGGGCCATCGTCGATTTCTTCAGAGCAGGCATCCCATTAGAAAGAAAAGCAAGCATTTCAAAGGTGATCCAGATCACGGGCAGAAACCTCCCCACCGTACTGGTGAAGATATACTTGATATGGTCAAGGATTTATATGTAATCTTTGGAAAGGGTCCTAGCAGACAATCTGTTCCGAATGATGCTGATGGATGTTCACCAATGTGGAAGAAGAAATCCATATTTTGGGACCTACCTTACTGGAAAGACCTAGAGGTCCGCTCTGCAATCGACGTGATGCACGTGACTAAGAATGTTTGCGTGAACCTGCTAGGCTTCTTGGGCGTGTATGGGAAGAAAAAAGATACACCGGAGGCACGGGAGGACCAGCAACATATGCACGGAAAAGACGACATGGATCCAAAGAAGTTCCAAGGTCATGCAAGCTACGCTCTTACCAAAGAAGAGAAGGAAATCTTCTTCGAATGCCTGCTCAGTATGAAGGTCCTATCTGGCTACTCGTCGAATATAAAGGAAATAACAAATATGGCAGAGAAAAAGTTCCAGAACCTAAAGTCTCATGACTGCCACATGATTATGACACAACTGCTTCCGGTTGCATTGAGGGGCCTTCTACCGGAAAACGTTCGCTTAATCATTGTGAAGCTATGTGCATTCCTCAATGCAATCTCTCAGAAGGTTATCGATCCAAAAATCCTACCAAGGTTACAGAGTGATTTGGTGCAATGCCTTGTCAGTTTTGAGTTGGTGTTTCCACCATCCTTCTTCAATATCATGACCCACCTTCTAGTTCACCTAGTCGAAGAGATTGCCATTCTAGGTCCTGTATTAATTTCTACACAATATGTTCCCCTTTGAGAGGTTCATGGGAGTCTTAAAGAAATATGTTCGTAATCGTGCTAGGCCGGAAGGAAGCATCTCCAAGGGTCATCAAAATGAGGAGGTCATTGAGTTTTGTATTGACTTTATTCCTGACCTTAAGCCAATTGGTGTTCCTGAATCGCGGCATAAGGGCAGACTAGATGGAAATGGCACGGTAGGACCAAAACAAATAATATGTATGGACGGGCATTCTCTCACTAAAGCATACTACACAGTTCTGCAAAATTCCGCCTTGGTGACTCCGTATATGGAGGAACACAAGAATTTTCTACGCTCCAAACACCCGGAGAAGTCTAAAGACTGGATTACATGTGAACAAACGGGGACTTTCGCCGGTTGGTTGCAGACACGTGCCATGCATGACGCCGATGTTGAAGAAGACCTTTACTTGTTGTCCCAGTTACCATCTTCGAATATAATGACTTTCAAAGGGTACGCGATAAATGAGAATACATTTTACACGATCGCCCAAGATAAGAAGAATACCAACCAAAATAGTGGTGTCCACTTTGATGCACCAAACCAGAGTGGAAAAGACACATATTATGGTTACATAGAGGACATATGGGAACTTGACTATGGACGTGGTTTGAAGGTCCCTTTGTTTCGGTGCAAATGGGTCAATATGGCATGAGGCGGGGTAACGAAAGACCCGCAGTACGGAATGACAACGGTGGATCTCAACAATCTTGTGTACGCAGACGAACAATTCATCCTAGCCAATGATGTGGCACAGGTTTTCTATGTGAAGGACATGTCTACCAAGCCGAATAAAAGAAAATATAAGGAAGCGAATACATCAGACGATGAGCCAAAGCGCCACATAGTTCTCTCAGGGAAAAGAAACATCGTGGGAGTGGATGACAAGACAGACATGTCAGAAATTATGAAAAGTTTGATGAAATTTCTCCCTTCACAGTGAATGTTGACCCGAGCATCTTGTTAAATGATGAAGATTCTCCATGGTTACGGCACAAAGGGAAACAAGCGAAGAAAAAGTTTCGCACCCAAAGATCCCACTCTGGGATGTGACCGACTTCACTCTCCCACTTCGGACAAATCGGAGGTAATCTTTGTAATAGTTAATTAGGGTACTTTATGTGTTTTGGCATTTCAAACGCGGAGAAATATTATGTCCAAATCCACTTTTGACTTCATTTGCTATCTCCATCGATTTACTGATTTTTTTAGCTAAATGACCCTGAAATTGAAAAGCACTACAAATGAACTCTGAATAGGTTGAAACTTGGCATGGCATCGTCATTTCACCCACATAGCATGTGCAAAAAAGTAGAGATGGTTACAGCAAAAACTGGATGCACTTGGTGTACAAAATGGACAATCTCTTTCGAAGTATCAGGGTTTCACACGAAAACGAGTCTGTTACACAGGCTTTTCATTTTTCTTAACTTATTATAACTCCACACTTTTTGTGCATTCAGTATGCACCATTCAGAGCCACGTCATCAACTTTCAACCCTTTCTGACTTCATTTGCTATTTTCCATTGATTTACTGAATTTTTTGAGCTAAATGACCCTGAAATTGAAAATCACTACAAATGAACTCTGAATAGGTCGAAACTTGGCATGGCATCGTCATTTCACCCACATAGCATGTGCAAAAAAGTAGAGATAGTTACGGCAAAAACTGGATGCACTTTGTATACAAAATGGACAATCTCTTTCGAAGTATCAGAGTTTCACATGAAAACAAGTATGCTACAAAGGCTTTTCATGTTTTAAAAAAACCTAAGTTTTACTAAATTGAATATAATGATAAAACACAGTAATATTAAACATAATAAAAAAGACTCACTTAAAATTATATTTTCAAAGTTAAGTTATTCCCGAACTTGTGATTCACACAAATTTCAAATAATTCAAATTTAAACAATTCAAATTTGAAAACTACCGGCACTAACAGAAAGTTTGTAATTTTTTGTACGTAAAGAAAAAATATTCACAAAGAAACTCTAAATACAGCAAAAAACAACTCAAAAATAAATAAACCAAAAATAAATTAAGAAAAAAATAAAAAAGACCACCAACTAGGCCAGAGCGGCCTGCATACGACTAGAAACCCAACCTGTAGTTGGGCCAGGATGCAGGCCCGCAAGCCCAGTAGGCCCACAGGCAGAGTAGGAGAGGTAAGCCCAGAAGGCCTGCTTTTGAGAGGAGCTCAATGCAATGCCCGCGCCGGGGCTTATAAACAGATCTTGGCGCTCCTCAACTAGCGAGGTGGGACTAAACTTATGTGTCTCTCATCTGGCAGCGCACCTCCTTTAGTACCGAGTCGTGGCTCAAACCGGTACTAAAGGGGGGTCTGTAGTACCGGTTGGAGCCACCAACTGGTGCTATAGGGTTGCGCTTCCCGCCGCTCCGCCTGGCAAAATTCTACATATAGTACCGGTTCATGGCACGAACCGGTACTATAGGCCCCTCCTATATATATCACGCTTACGAAATTTTCAGTTTCTTCTCACTTTCTCCCATCGCACGTCCGCCCGTCGCCGCCCCCGCCCGTCGACGCGCCCCTCATCGTCGCCTCCCGTTGCCGCGCCCACCGTCGCCGCCCCGCTCCCATCGTCGCGCCGCCCCGCTACTGTCGCCGCGCCGCCCGTCGTCGCCCCCATCGCCGCCTCCCTTCGCCGCGCCGCCCGTCGCCGCCATCGCCGCCCGTCGCCGCTCGACTTCGCCGCCCCGGCCCCGTCGCCGTCTCGCCGCCCCTCGCCTCGCCGCCGCCCCTCGCCTCGCCGCTGTGAGCCCCCACTGCCGCGATATGCACACACACACACGCGCGCGCGCGCGCACACACACACACACACACATTTTTTTAGATGAATTTGTTTAGATATGAATGTCGTTAGATGATTTTTTTAGATGAATGTTAGATAAGTTACATGCATTTTTTAGTTTTTAGATGTTAGATGCATTTTTTATGAATGTTAGATTAATTTTTTTAGATGAATGTTAGATATCGATGTTAGAAGCATTTTTTAGTTGTTAATGTTAGATGCATTTTTTAGTTGTTAGAAGATAGATGCATTTTTTAGATGATTGTTACATGAAATTTTTAGCTAGGTGAATATTTTAGATGAATGAATATGTTAGATGAATTTGTTAGATGAATATGTTAGATGAATATATATATATATATATATATATATATATATATATATATGTGTGTGTGTGTGTGTGTGTGTGTGTGTGTGTGTGTGTGTGTTAGTTAGATGAGAGAATAAGAATGCCGACTGTTGTCGTGAAGGTCTCTTCTTCTTGCTTCTCATGGTGCTAGGCCTTTGTTATGCACTAGGAGAAGGAGGGAGAAGAGACCATCACTGACGGTTGAAAAATCAGTGAGGATTGTCGATCCACCATATATGAGAGATGAAGAATGCTGACTGTTGTCGTGAAGGTCTCTTCTTCTTCCTTCTCCTGGTGCTAGACCTTTGTTATGCACTAGGGGAAGGAGGGAGAAGAGACCATCACCGGCGGTCAAAAAATCAGTGAGGGAGTGTATCCACCATATATGAGAGAAGAAGAATGCCGACTGTTGTCGTGAAGGTCTCTTCTTCCTCTTTCTCCTGGTGCTAGACCTTTGTTATGCACTAGGGGAAGGAGGGAGAAGAGACCATCACCGGCGGTCGAAAAATCAGTGAGGGGGTGTATCCACCATATATGAGAGAAGAAGAATGTTGACTGTTGTCGTGAAGGTCTCTTCTTCTTCGTTCTCCTGGTGCTAGACCTTTGTTATGCACTAGGGGAAGAAGGGAGAAGAGACCATCACCGACGGTCGAAAAATCAGTGAGGGAGTGTATCCACCATATATGAGAGAAGAAGAATGCCGATTGTTGTCGTGAAGGTCTCTTCTTCCTCTTTCCCCTGGTGCTAGACCTTTGTTATGCACTAGGGGAAGGAGGGAGACCATCACCGGCGGTCGAAAATTCAGCGAGGGAGTGTATCCACCATATATGAGAGAAGAAGAATGCCGACTATTGTCGTGAAGGTCTCTTCTTCCTCCTTGTCCTGGTGCTAGACCTTTTGTTATGCACTAGGGGAAGAAGGGAGAAGAGACCATCACCGGCGGTCGAAAAATTAGTGAGGGAGTGTATCCACCATATATGAGAGACGAAGAATCTCGAGCAGAGAGTTTTCAAGAAAAGACACGGCAGACCAATATATAGTGAACCGGTCGTGATGAATAATTATTATCTAATTTAGATATTGTAGTACATATTTTTAATTGTACAAGTTTAATCTCTTTGAAACATATATAGGAAATGTCGTCTTCCGACGATGATAGGATCCCGGAGTGCTACTGGTGCGGTGACGACCGGGGTCTGTGCGACTGACCTCACCTGGAAGACGGTCGTCGCTTTAGTATTAAGCTCGACGAGACCTTCGATGTCGAAATGGTACGCAACGACATGTCTTTTTTCGTAATTAATTAAGCACAATTTCTACTACTTCGACGTGTAATTAATTAATTTTCGTCTTTTACAATGCGACTAGTTTATCCCATGCCATGCAAGACGCTATGTCTTGGAGAGGATGGGATTTGAAGATCATGAAACTACGGAGACAAAGCAAATTCACCTAAGGACCATGCATAATATTGATTTTGAAGTAGATTTGTACAATTCAGATAGCGTAACCAATTTTGGTTGCAAGAAGTGGGAAGCATTTTGCAAGACATATGGTTTTCATGAGGGTATGCTTGTCACCGTGGATCTTGGTAATCCTAATCGCATCACCGAAGACGATTTGGACATTTGGGTCCTTGTTGACGATATGACACCAATTCTACCGAGAGGTGAGTTTCTTAAACATAGTTACTTAGTAATTTATATTGTTTATTTCAAAATAGTTGACAGCTTATTTCCATTGACAGGTTATTTTAGTTGTTCAAATAATGTGAGGATGATGGTAGACAAAACCTACTACACCCCTGGCTCAGAATTTACTTATAATTAAGGAGAAAGAGCAGCTGATCTCATTTTATTCCTTTCTTGAGGATTACATTCAGTATCGTAATATTCCTCCACATTATGGTCAATACGTCCCACTAGTGCACGTGTTGAACTACGTTAATATCCATAGAGATACCATGATAAGATTTTTTTACTATTACGACATTCGTGCATGTTTTGCATTAATTCTTCTCGAACTGAACTACAATGCTAACTACGAAGTCATTACTATGTTTTGCAACAGATATTCCCTAGTGATTAGGTGCCTCATCTCATGTTTTGATATGGTCGACTACAAGTTTTGAACATTCTGCCAGGTTATCCTACGAATCACACGTGTCCATATCGGATTTCTTCATCAGGTGAAGGAATGAAAATCAAAGAACGAAAAAAAATAATGGACACTCATAAGGAGATACTTGAAAGCAAAACAGTGAGAAAGGCAAGAATTGGAGACAGGATAATCTGCGTTCTCCATAATGGACAGTTAGATCTACTTGATGGAGAGTCAAACGCCATCTTATTTTATGCTATTTTACGTAAGAAATTGGTACGTATTAGCCAAAGGTCGACTTGATGATCATGTGTACTAAGAACAAACTAAGTATGATTGTATTAGATGACTATGAGATGATGATGAGTATTTGACTTCTTATCAAGTAGAAGTTGTATGGTCGATGATGATGAGTATGACTTGTTATTTGATACCAATGTTGAGTTTTTATTACTATTATGATCGACGATGCATGATGCTAAGTTAATTGTTCTATGAGCTATTATATATATAGATTCTAATACATTCGATGTGCGTATCATATATATATATATATATATATATATATATATATATATATATATATATATATATATATATATATATACAGACGGTCTATTCTGCTAATATTAGCAGAATAACTATTCTGCACACCACTTCCGCACTGCACGCTGAACGCAAGTGCACTGCATCTTCTTTACGTTGAGCACTGCAATGCTTCACGGGAGAACTGCTTCATTTTCCGGTTTTCCGCCCGCGCGTTCTATGTGGAATCGGGTGTCGCGGGATGATTCAGTTTGTGTCTGCATCTCATTTTAGCTTTATTCTTTCTGATTTACAGGAAAATATACTAGAGTGCTTGCAAATCGATGGATTTGGCGGATGAGCTTTCTCTGTTCATTCGTGTTCGCGTCAGATGCAATTTTTTTGTGCTCAGATGTTGTTATTTAGTAGGAATTCTTTGATTGCGTTCGTTTTAATCGGTCCGTTCACTCTATAATTCGTTAATTTTTAGGAGTTAGTTTTCAATTCTTGATATGTTGGTTGTGCGGGCGGGTGAGCTTCGTCCGCTCCTCTGTTCTTGTTGATTTTTTTGATTTTTGCCCGTCCACGCGTGTTTGAATATTGTAATTACTGTTGCTGTAGGATTGAATTCATTGTATTGCGGGTATAATTGTCATTTTTTGAATCGCGTTTTTTAAATGAAAGGCGATGCTGTCCGTCAAGTTGCCATATCTTCCATGTAAATTTTTGCGGGTGTATTTTTCGATGGTTTAGTGGCTGTAGAATTTTTAGGCGAGTTATGGAAGTGCGAGTGAAATTGACACCTCTATCAGTCTATCACATTGTCTGTAGTTTTACTGCTTTAATTTTATTTGTTGTAGTCGCGGCATATGTTGTAGTGCACTGCATTTTCTTTGGTAGCGTACTTCGTTGTAGTTTTATTACAGTGGTTATGGCTGTTTTACTACATTCTGTGTTCTAGATGACTGCATAATATGCATTTTTGTACTGCATTAGCAGTGTTGTTAATGTTCTATTCTGCTATTAGAAGGGATGGTCCATGATACGCTTGTGTTAGCTGAATAGTTATTATAAGAATTTTGTTGAACTGCATACTATGAGAATTGTTTTTGAGCATCATATGTTAACTGCAAAGTTTCGACCATTTGCATTTCCTTTTTACTGTTCGGAGGGCTGCCTTTTGTTATTATTAGTACCACACTATGTGTTTGAGAGAACTGCATTACTGCCAACAGCAACTTTGTCTAAAAAGAATGATAAAATGACGTAGTTGAGGTTGCATACTTTAAATAGGCATTGTTCAATTTGTCTGATTGACATAATTTTAAAAGCATACAGCATAAGCAAAGCATTAGAAATATTGGTTGCTTCATATTAGACAGCCTAGAGTGCAAATATTGTAAACTTGATGGAGTCTTCTTCTTTGTAGAAAAAGACCATGGCCACTTCTCCGGCCTCAAAGCCATTGTGGGAGACAAAATCTTTCCAACCAGTAGTTATGTTGATGCAGTCTTCAGAGTCGATGTGGTAGTCAGCTTCCATGTCTCCATAGCCATTTTTGTGTTCTGTCTCCAAAGTAAGCTTCCCTGAACTCGGAGCATGAATTTTTATTGCGGATGGCAGTTTCTGCATATTGTAATGGGTGGATAAAGAATTTATAAGTAAACAGCAAATGTTTTTGTTTTATACTTAGTATGATTTGTTTATGTTTACTTAAATAGTTACATACATATGATTGTATTTTGTAAAGTAGTTGCAATGTATGAACAAACTTATGTACGCAATTGACTCCTAGTTTTACTGTGATATATATTATACTGCAACATGTGTGCACTGCAATGTCAGTAACAGTGTACTTCTCCAGCATGTTAATATAACTGCAACGCTTATCTACTGACCCTTTTTTTGTACATATGTCGATACATGGTGTGGTACTGAAGAAAGATAGGTGGAAGCATCTAGTCTTAATAGCTAACAGATCTGAACAACAATACAAATTCTGTTTTGTATTTTTTGTTGATATTACTTAACAAATTGATTGAACTATATATTCAGATGTGTATTTGCAGTCTAGATTATGTCCAAAAATTGTGAGTGGAAAACATACCCAACTTTCCTGTAGATCTGTGGTTGTGAGGCGATGAAGAAATGGCGCACGAAACCCCCTGTTGGGTATCATCAGGCAGCCGAGCATGCTGCGCCACTCGGTGTTGGTGAGCTGTAGGCCTTCTGCGTAGACGCATGTGTCCGCTACCGGCGCCATCCTTGCCAAGCACCCGCACTTGCAGTCCATGGCGGGTTCAGTGGAATTCCAGAGAAGAGCTGTGGATGTGATGAACCCTAGATCTACGTTTTGAGGAAAATGAGGAACGGGGGGAGGAGTTGTGTTAGTCTGTAGCACGAATGGATAAGTTTTTATGCAACCAATCGAGCAATGGAAGTAATAAATGTTGTGGTTGGCGTTAGGTGGTGGATTGGGTCTGATTCAGTGAACACGAATGCATTCAAGAAGGAACAGTACTGCTTACTTCAGAATAGCGAACTGCATTGTCATATCACGACGAACTGCGAACGCGTGGTTGGGCCTGTGTTTGTGTATGGTATGTGGCATTTTTTTAAATTTTCAGTGGCCTCTTTTTTTTTTGTTGGCCCTGTGTTCTGGTAGTGAAGACGCAATTGGGCCCAGGTCGGCCTGTGAGCACACGGCTGGTTCCTGTTTCGCTGTGTGTGAGTCCTAATGTTTAGTCCCACCTCGCCCGCGGAAGGCGTGCCGGACCTGTTTATAAGCGTTGGCGAGGCATACTGGTCGAACTCCCCTGTATACTTATCTGGGCGCTTATACACGGCGCTCGCTGCTATATGCTCTATGACCTGTGGGCCCATGTGCAACCGGACCCATGCACTGTGACTCAGAACGACTCGCCTTCTGTGGGCGTAGACCTATTACGAGACTGGCTGGGGCCGGTGCCACCTGGGTGGTCACATTTTTTTTTCTTTTTATATTTCTGCCCTGCGTGTTTTTTTTTCAATGTTGGAGTGTGCACTGCATTGATCAGTGTTCTGTACTGCATTGTATACGCACTGCGTACTGCATGTACAGTTGTCATTTTTTTGTTTCCGTCTTTTTGCTATCAGTTAATCTTTTTACCGAATGTATGGGAGTTCACTGCTTTGTAAATCATACCTGTACTTCACTCATTATGGTTCTGTGTTGTACTTTCGTGTACTTCCATACTGTATTGAATTATTTTACGTGTTTTGCATTTTTCTGTTTGTGTTTTTGCTCTTATGTATTCCTTTTTTCAAATTTATGTTCGTGCACTGCTTTGTTGGGTATGTTAAGACTTCATTCGACAAATTCAGTGTACTGCATTCGTGCGCAACTTGCACTGCATGCGTCCTGTTTGCATTCTGTACGACAATTTCATCACCAGCAAGCTAAGTTGAACAGAAAGCAAACTAACATAATCTTAGTTCATCATTACAGGCGATTGTGCATGGCAAGCAAACTAGGTTCAGCACACAAGCAAACTAACGATACATAAGCAAACAACACAAAGCAAATTTGATGATAATTCTAAAAGAACGCTGGCATTCTTGGCTCCTGGCCGGCACCATCTTCTTCTTCACCAGTCAGGCTCTCCCCATCCCCAGCTGCTCCTGGCGCGCTTCTTGGGTGGCTCCTCCTTCTCCAGCTTTGCACGGCGAAGGCCGTCCTGGGTGAGGGTGATGCGGTTCCATATCTCGTACGCTGCGTAGGCGTCCTTTGCCGCGTACTCGATGTGCCTCCTGGACAGAGGCAGGATGGCCCAGCGCTGGTGCTCGGCGTCGGTGATCTTCTTCTTCATGTTGTTGTAGTAGTCGTCGATGAGCACGCCGGAGACGTCTCCGAGGGAGTCCAACGGCTTGGTTGCGTCGGGCACCCTCCACTCCTTCTGGATGTCGACGAAGTTGGCGACCTCCAGTTTGACGCGCTCGAGCCTGGTTTTGTCGCCGTCGATGGAGAAGCCTGCAAAGGTGTACCTGGGGTCGGCGAGGAAGTTGTCGAAGACGGTGCACCTTTCAGTGTCTGCTCATTTGGAAGAGCAGCACCGGGTGATTCTTGCCGATGGAGAGCTGGCAGAGGGCGGGTTTCTGCGTCGCTTCAGGGTCGTTGTCGTACTCGAGATCAATGCCGACGATCTTGTGGCGCTGGAGGCTGAGGTGGCGCTCGTACTGCGCGAGGGTGATCGCCATCTGCTTCTTGTCATTGGTGTGGATGACGTGCAACTTGGTGTTGCCGTGCGCCTCCACGGCGTTGTCGCCCTTATACTCATCGGTGAACGTCATCGCCGGTGGTGGGAGCGAAATGGATACTTGTGTTGTTGTGGATGAGAAGGCCTTTGGCAGCGGTCTGAATTTAAGGGGAGGGCGCGGGGTGGGATGGCCTCGTCGGATGAACTGCACGATCGCGCTGATGATGCGGTTGTGCGGATCGTGGGTTGGTTTTGCATCTGTGATTGTGGGTTTGTGGCGATGGAACTGCTCCGATCGGGTGTATGTATGCGAACGTGGGTTTTTTTAAGGTGGTTTTTTTTATCATCACATTTTTTTAACCATCACCTTTTTATATTCGAACGGGCATTTTGTCATGTTTTATAGATGTATACTGCGTGACAACATAACAGCATTGCTTACAATTACCCACTGCGTCGCGTACAAATCAGAACTGCAACATTCTATACATGTGTGTACTTCATCGTTTTTTGCGTGTCTTTGCTATATGCTTCGGCGGTCTGCATTGCGCACCGGAATGCACTGCATACTTCTACCGACCTGTACTGCATCTTGTTTTTGCCGGTACTTATTGCAGTCCCTGGTACGGGACGGATAGGAAATGGGAGGGGGGTGGGGGGGCCCCCACTTTTTTTCGAACTTATTGTTTTTTCTTGGTCGGTTTTGTTGGGCCTGTGTTCGGGTATTTCAGAGACGCATGTACGTTGTCAATTTTTGGGTGCCTGGTGCCGGTATCATTTGGGTGATCAGTTTTTATTCTTTGTATGTTTTTTATGACGTGGAGTGCACTGCTTTTTGGTAAATCATCGGTGCAGTGCATTGATCATGGTTATGTACTAGGTGTGAACTTCATTCCTTACTGCATGTACAATTCTCATTTTTGATCCCGTGTTTTTACCTTTTTTGTAATTTTCGAATGTATGGGACTGCACTGGTTAGCAAAATACAACTGTACTACATTGTTTATGATACTGTACTGCAAGTTCATGTACTTCCGCACTGCGTTAACTTACTCCGCGTTTGCGTTTTTCTTCATTCCCGAAAAGAAATGCATAATGGCGTACTGCATCCCGTATAGAAATGCACTGCATTTTTCCAGCAGTGCGTACTGCATTTGTTTTTTTTTGCCTGTGCTTACTTCACTGTACGGGAGGTTAAAGGGGAGAGCGGAGGGGGGGCACATTTTTTTGTGTGGCACTTAATTGAAGCTAGACTTTTTTTTTCTGGATGTGTTTTCTTAACATGCGTTTTTTTTTCATTTTAACTTTTTTTACGAACTGTATGTATTTTATTTGTTGTTTTACCGTTTTGAAATTTCATGATTCTTCACAGAGAACTGCATCATGTGTTTTTTTGTTGTTTTTTAGTAATATGTGCGTTTTGATGTAGACTGGTTTATTTTGTCCGGGCTGTTTTTGGGCCGGCCCGTTATTTGTGACACTTTTTGCGAAACGCGGGTCTCCTGCGTGTCGTTTCCACGCTATTCCACCGCTCCGGTGTCAGAGAAAGAGACCGAGAACAATCCCCTCTCCTCTCTTGCAGTTTCTCCCGAGGCATCTCTCCCTCGAGCAAAACCGCCGTCTGCGCGCAGCAACCGCCGTCGCCCGGAGAACCGCCACCCTCAAGAGGTCCTTATTCCTGCATTCCGCGTCGCTGTCCGCTCCGTCAGCCCTTGCCGCTGCGCTCCCGCAGCCCTTTCCCATCCCCGCCTCCCCTTCCCCCTTCACGCCGCCGTTGCCGTATACTTTTCTTCGGTACGTTCCGCTTGGCTCGGTGTTGATTGTCCCCTCGCCTTGTTTTTGTTATTCTTGTAGTTGCTATAGCTCTTTATTCTTGTGTAATTTTATGTAGGCAGTCGATTTTATCTCGTTTTGAAGTCGATAGTTGTGTGTAGCAATGCGGATCTAGGGTTTCGTGAGATTTTCGCCGATTTTGTTGCTTATGTCTGTCACTTCGTCCTTTGTGTTGCAGAGAAACTCTATGTCTACACCGAGCAGGCAGGGAGAAGGAGTTCAGGGTATGTGGAGTGCTTATTCCTTAGGCTTTGTTTATTTTGTTTGGTGTTTATCTAGTTTCCTAGTTCATCCTGCATATTGGGTTATGCTCTGTTAGTTGTCAGCGTTCGTTTGCATTATTTTGTCATGTGATGTTTTTGTAATTTTTTTTTGAATCCAGCAGGTGATTGCAGTGCTCATAATGATACACCAATTGTCTCTCCTTGTCCTGGTGGTAAGGATCATGGTGTCGAGGGAGGACATCAAGTGAATTCGCCGATTGAATCTTCTCCTATAAGTGTGGCCCCTCCTTCTGGTATGTGATTAATTTGTTTATTTTTGTGTATGCTTTGTTTTATCTAGTTCGACATTTTTGTTGCGAACAACCGTGGATTTAGCATGTGCAGCACTGCATTTATTTTTGTATGTGAACTCCACTGTATGTATGTGTGAACTGCATTGTTGTTTTATTCAAGTTTTTTGTGCAATGCATTATTTTTTATTTTGAGTTTATGGTTGGAGCACTGCATTTATATGTATAACTGTACTGCATTTGTTCTTTTTGTGCAATTTTTAACGAGGATAGTCAAACTTTATTTTGACGCAGTGTCTGTTTTCCATGCTGGGGCGCCTGGGTTTGAGGAGGTTACTCAATTGATTGACCATTATTTTGCAGAGGGTAATGTTGGTGTGAGCTTTGATCAGAGACGTCCTGTCTTGTCTGAAACACAGTCGCAGTCTGTTGATGGTACAGAGGAAGTTACACAGGATTGGATGGTCCCGGAACAGGTTCGTCAATATGAGTTGAAGCAAAGCAAGAAGAAGTTGAGGTTTGAAATTGAGTCAAAAGAGTTTGCTGAGAAGGAGAAGCAGAGGAGATCTGGAGAAGGTGGCAATGGTGGTAAATTTGGCAAGATGAAGAAGAGGTTGAGTACTGTTGCTGAAGAAGGTGGTACACCTCGGCGGAGTCCACGTGTTGCTGGAATGAAGAAGAATCTTGGCAAGAGAACCGCTGAAGCTGGCGGAAGTGATGATCCTCAGCGCAAACGACTACATGTCACTGAAGGTCCCAATTCTGATGACGACGACTTTTTGCTTGCTGATTATGTGAAGGGTGTTCATCCTTCTAGACGCAAAGACTGTGGTTCATCTAAGACTGTACCCAAGCGTGCCCATGATGATGTCGACGAAGATGTTGGTGGTGATTCTGGCGAGGAGGTGGATGCTGCTCCAAAGGTTTGTTGAAGTGCACTGCATTTGTTTCCTTCATTTTGTTATTCTTTCTGTATTTTCTTTTTTTTATGCCTAATCTTCTAATGTGGACTGCATTTCCCTTTACACAGAGGAAGAAGTCTAGTAAGAGCAATGCAACTGAAGATGATGGTGAGGGAGATGATTCTCGATTTAACAAGACCGTGCGTTTGTCACTTCCCACTGTTTGCAAGGCTGCTTCTTTGTTGAAAGAGGCGCATTGCAGCCGTGTTAGGGATGCTGGATTTGGTGTTGTCTTTGATCTGACAGTAAAGAAAAATGTGTCGCGCATTCTTATGTGCTATTTGATGGGAGTGATTGACCCTGCCACTATGTTAATGGACTTTGGGAATGGCAGGGTTCTTCGAATCAATCGTGATGCAGTTCATCACATTTTTGATTTACCTATGGGAAGTCACACTGCACCCATGCCTGCTTCCAGCGGTCATGATGAATCGTTGACTGCCCTCAAGGATGAGCTTGGCTTTGACCGTTCAAAAAGTATAGGTGTCAAGGACTTGCTTGAGAAGTTGAAGGTGTTGGTGGAGGAAGATGATTATGTGAGTGTTGACCTTGCTGTGAAGGTGTTCTTCCTTATACTTTACCAGAATTTGCTGTGCCCGGGGCCTGCAGTTCGTTTGGGTAGAGTTGCTGCGATGGTAGAGAACATGGATTATGCGGCTATGGCTCAGATGGACTTTTGTCAGCTTGTTGTTGATGAGTTGCAGGTAGCTGTGGTTAGGTGGCAATCAGAATTGTGCAGAGGGTTGTGCCATTGTCCCCCTGATTATGTATCTTGACTGCTTGAAGCTTCGCAAATTTTCAGTCATGCACACGTTGACGCCACGTGCGTCATACCTGATGACCAAGGACCTGATGAAGTTGTACAATGAGGATGTGCTTGTGAAGGGAAAGATTTACTTGGAAAGTTACAAATTTGGGAAGCTGCCGGTTAGTGCACCTGATTTTTTAATATCAGATTTTTTTTAAAAAAAAGTGCAGTCATTATAAATGTGAACTATTCTAGTACTCACATGTGTACTTCTCTTTGCGTGTTCTCTTTTTTTGCAGTGGAAGGCGTCAGGTGATATTGTGTACAACCGTCCTGTTGCAGTTGTACACGGCAGCTCTGATGCGGGGCCTAGCACTCATGATAGGTTTTATGAGCCTATCTGTAGTCAGCTTCCTGGCTGTGATGATGAGGTGCCGCATACTCGTGGTTTCATGCCTCGACAGATGTTTGATAATACAAGCTCTTATAAACAGACATTTGTTGGCGGCAAAAGCATGAGGAGATTGATGAGCTTCTTCTGAAGGTTTTGAAGCTGACTGAAGATTTGCCAACCTCTGGTGACAGGTTGAGGACAGTTGCTGGTTTTTTCCCTATTGGCCATGGCCCACGAGATGAAGATATTGTTGCTGCTCACAATTTTGATTGTGGTGTGATCGAAAGCCTGAAGATTGCAGTGACAAATGTTCGTTCTTCGTATGCTCAATTGAGACATTCACAAGAAGAAAAATGCGGTCGGTATAAGAAGGATGTTGGGCATATTGTGGATGAAATGATGCGTCAGGACGCTGGCGTTGGTGCTGATAATGTATGTTCTATGTTTTTTGTGGCTTTGGACCTCTTTTTGTGTATTATGTTGACTGCTCCTCAATTTTTTTTGTTATAGGCTGGAGTGGAATCTTCTGGTGTCGATGGAACTAGAGACGATGGGGTTGGTCAGGTATAAATACTCCTGCCATGTCTGTTCTGCCATGCTTCCCTTTTTCTTTGAACTTACATTTGTTTGGTTCCCATATTTTTCTTGTGTACTTCTCTGTTGTGAAGTGTGTACTGCTTGTGCATGGTTGGAGTTTTTTCTTTTTGGTCGGTACCATCTTATTTCTCTTTTTTGGTTTGTTCTATGCCCGTAGACTGGTGTCGCTGCTCGTGATGTGCACAAAGAGACTTACGATGGCTCTGGGAAGGATGAGGTCTTGGGTGATGCAGCGTCCCCTCTTGATGTTGTAGCTGATAAGGTATAATTGTATTACTTGTTCTGTTAGTGGGTTATAATCTAATTTTTTGTTGTCTGTTATAAACTTGATGTACGCTGTTATGTTCATCCATATGCATTTTCATTTGCGTATGTTAGCTGCAATAGTTTTACATGTATGATCTTCACTGTTTGACATAAGTGAACTGCAGTTCTTTTTGGCATGCGTGATCCATACTTATTTACATAAGTGACCTTCAGTAATTAACATAACTGAACTGCAGCGTTTGTCAAATGGAACTGCATTTCTTTTTTTATGTATACGTGGGTTGCAGTTGTAGTTGTGTATGACACACGTGTGTTGGTGTTGTTTTGTATATGTGGACTGTAGTTGTTATGTGTATGTTGCCAGCAGTCTTTTGACATAAGTGTGCTGTGTGTTGTTGTGTTAGTTATCCCCATGCTTATTTTTGTGTTACTGGGTGTTTTTAAACTTTCCACAGGTTGGAGAACCAAACGTGGAAGTCCACGTTGATCTGAATCAGGGCAGTTGTGCTGTTGATGGCTGTGCCAGTGTTGATGCTTCTGTATCGGTTGCCGTTGAGTGTGCAGATCCTTCTGTAGCTCAAGGATCCCATGATGCTGTTCCCACCAGTCGGCATGAAGATTCTGATGTTGGCATTGAAAAGCCACTGGAGAATGTTGCCCCTGCTGCTAGTGTTGTTTCTTCCCCTGTGTCTCTGGTGTCCAATGATGTTCCGGAAGTATTGATAGTGGAGCCTCATGTAGTTGAAGTATCTAAGGAAGCTGCTGTTGACCAGACTGTTGTAAATCGAGAGAATGCTGATGTTGCTGCAGAAGGAAAGTCCAGTGAGGTTGTGGTGGATTCGTCGCAACCTATGCAAGAAAATATTTTGCTCAGTTCTGAAGAACAGCAGCCTGAAGACTCTGACACTGAAGGCAAGAGTTTTTTTTAAACGGTGCAGTTTGATGTTTTTCTCATTCATGTTGTTTAATTACTATGGTATCTGTATTAGATGTTAAGTGATAAGTGAAACTTTGATCTTTTGTCTATGATTTTCAAAATAGCTAGCAGAATTCCCTTATCTTAATATTTAAACTTCATTGTTTGGATAAGTGAACTTCATTTTTTTATTGCAGATGATGAACTCCCTGTTGTGACACCATCGAGCATTGATCCAGCTCTTCTGAAAAGATACAATGAGTTGTACGCTGCTGTTACAAGGGCTCGGAAGGACAAGAAGAAGAAGTATGGTTTTTTAGAAATTGTTTTGTTCATATGTATTATCTAATTTTTGTATTTACCCGTTTTTATTTGTTGTTATTTTTTATAGTATCTTATGTTTGAGTTTTTCATGAAAAATTCAGGGACATGATTGCTTTTAAAACTGAGATGGGTGATATTAGCATTGGCGAAGTTGGTCAATCCTTTTGGGATAAAGGGATGCTCACTACAAGGCTTGTAGATCTTGGGGTTTCTTTGCTGGTAGATAAGTTTAAGAGATCTCCGACAATGGTTGTCCCGTACCATATTTGTGTAAGAATACAGAAATTTTTGTTTTATTTTTTTCATTTTCTTTTCTGATTTTGTGCGACGACTTGTTTTGCTTATTTGATTTTTGGTTTTGATTTGGCAGACAAATATTTGGAATGGTGGTACTGTAGGCAGGAGTGTTAAATTGATGTTCTCTTCAAAAGCCGAGGAGCGTGTTGATAAAAAGGATATGGTGAGAGACTTTTTTATGTGTATTTTGCCTGTTTTGTTTTTATAGCGTTCTGTTTTTTCTTGTTATAATAATTTTATTTATTTTTTCATGTTTCCAACAGGTCCTTTTTGCAACTTTTGATCCGCCACATACGAGGGATGGTGTTGGTCATTATTGTGTAGTTGCGTTAAATGTGAAAGAAAGGCGGTTTGAATTTCTTGACTCGCTCAACAAACCTGGCAGCCCTGATGCGGTCAGGGTTTTTAGGAGGATGGTTAAAAATATCAAGCGTGCATGGAAAGAAGGTAGCTTGAGTTCTGATGAGCCGCTAAATCCTCCCACACTTGATGGATTTGTGTTGAAACATGTCATTGTCCCAATGCAGCCAAATGGGTGCGTTCTTTACAGCCCTTCTGTGTCATACCGTTCAATTTTTTTTTCACTTAATTTTTGTGAAACTGATGTTTTTTATTCTTTTTATTGCAGGCATGATTGTGGATTCTATATGTTTCAATTCTTGCAGACATGGGATGGTGTTCGAGTTGCTATGTTTGGGGTGGAGCACATTGGCTACATCAGAAAGGCCATGCTCTATAGCTGGCTAACATCGAGGAAGTGTTGCCTTGATTTAACATCACTTCTAATTTTTGCAGATAAAGGTTGTTTTATTGAACTTCTTCATCCTCGCTTTATTTTATTTTTGACTACTGCTTGGTTCCGCTTCTTTATGGGCAAGTGGGCTGCATTGTTATTTTTATATGTGGGCTGCATTGTTGTATACAAGTGCGGGCTGCATTGCTGTAGAGAAGTGGGCTGCATTGTTATTTTATATGTGGGCTGCATTGCTTTATACAAGTGTGAGCTACATTGATGTAGATAAGTGGGCTGCATTGTTATTTTATATGTGGGCTGCATTGCTTTTATACAAGTGTGTGCTGCATTGATGTAGATAAGTGGTCTGCATTGTTATTTATATGTGGGCTGCATTACTGTAGATATGTGGGCTGCATTAATGTATACAACAGTGCGCTGCATTCTATTTTTTCTCTATACATGTTTTTAGGTTCTTGTGTTTTGTACTGAGTGGTTCCATGTTTTTTCTGCACGTTTTTAGGTTTTGATTGGGGGCTTCATGAAGGCTGTACGTCATTGTTTGAGTCCCAGGTTTCTGATGTGGTTATGAAGGAATGTGTCATTGAAATCTCTCTAGATAATTCTGGTTTGAACACAAATGTGGCGTCTGGACCTGATGGTGGAAGTGTCTCTCGACCTAGCTCTCCACATGATGTATATGATGTTGATGATGATGATTCTGTTACACCGTGTGCACGTGTAACTAGGACTAGGAGTGCAGCAATTAATCGTCCTCATTTGGATGAGGTTGAAGTATTTTCGAACAAGAGGGCAGGTGAGAGGGCTTTTAAGTTGAGATGCTCTATAGAGAAATTGAAGCCTCCGAGGTTCAGATATATGGATGAGGCGATTAAAATAAAGGATCTTGTTCTCAGCAAAGATTTTGTAACCAAACACCGCGAGTAAGTTTTTTATGTGATGCGTGTGCCCTTTCATGCTTTTTGTGTGTTTTGATTTTAGTTCTAATTTTATTGATCCCATCTGTGTATGTTTACTGCAGGAACGCGTTCTTTATGGTGCATGGTCCTTTTGGTGATGATGTCGATACTTACAATTTCGACTATATCTATGATACATTTGGCAAAGGAGCTTTAATGGATTCGTATATCATGGATTTTGTTATCAAGTACTGGAAGCAAGACCCTGAATTGGGTTTAGCTTATCAATCCGGTGAACGTTTGCTACTTTCACCTTTATTTATCACGGTAAACGTTTGCTGTCATTCTTTCCTACTGCACTGGCTTTTTCATGTCCATGCCTGCTTGCATTGTTTATTCTTTTTTTTCATGTCCTTTTTTTGTTCTTTTTTGTGTACAGTACGTTCTTCAAATGGAAACCTCTGTGGTGAGAGATAATGACGGAAATCCTGTGTTGCCAGTTGTGCATAGCTCGTTTGTTTTAGAAGATGCAGTTAATCAGTTCAAATTTTTTGTGAACGACGGCGCAAACCCGTTGGATGCAAAACTGGTAAATTCATTGTTTTTTGTCATTTATTCTTCCTGGTTTGTTCCATTTCTTTTTATAGTTATTTTTGGAACAGTGGTCCTGGTGGTACGTGTCGAAAGAACTTTTGATTTCATTTTTTATGCGAACAGATTATGATGCCGCGATTCAAGGATGGTCATTATTCCTTATACACGATGAACCAGCATCGCTAGACCCTTGATATCCATGACAGTAGGAAGTACACTGGCCATCCTGATGTCACAACAAGGTGGCGCAGGACTGACTACCACGCAGATTGCACTGAAGTGGTATGTTATTTTTTCTTTGCCAACCGTAAAGCTTTCTTTGTGTTTCTCCCACTGTACTTTTTCATAAACTGCAATTGTTTATGTAGTGAACTTCAACATATGCGCGATAGAACTGCATTTTTCTCACGTGCACTTAAAAGAGGGATTGTTTAGATGTTTGAGAGCAACTTTTTTTTGGGTTCGTTTGAATATCAACTTTTTGATCCGTGATTTGTGTTATTCTTACCTTGTGCTTCTTTTTTTTTGCCAGATGAGGAGGATGGCTCAGCTGCTGAAGGCGATTTATGGTGAAAAAATTTATAAATCGAAGAACCTTCCTGACTGGGTTAAATTGGCAGAGAAGCCATCTTACCCGGTCATGCCAGCGTAGGGAGCAAATGAGTGTGGGATCTATGTTCTGAGGATGGCGCAGTTGTATGACGGCCAACGTCTAGTTGAGAAAATTTTGAAATCCGACGTAACAGCTTCTCTGTTTTCTTTTTACTTTTTTGTTCTTTATGACAACCTTTTTTTAATCACTTGTTTGCATTTGTTTTCTTTTTTTCAGCCTGCTGCTGAAGATTGGAAGGCGGAGTACATGTTCCAGCTGCTGTTCAATCCTTTGAACATGTTGTGTAATGAAGACATGCCTCTTGAGTTACGTGAACTGATTGCGGACCTCGGGCTCACTTCCCTGTCGCAATCGCGGACGCAGTCGCAGACGCAGTAACAGTCATTTGGCGCACTTTTTTCTACTGGGTGCAAAAGGCTGTGCGTGGACAATATCTAGGTTTTGATGTTGTGTTTGTGTGTGCTGACTATGTATGAAAAAGACTTTTTTGTCATTGTGTTTTCTTCTTGTTCGTTTGTGCGGCAGTGCATGTGGATGAATTTGTATACGTATGTGTATTTTTATATCAATAACTGATACAATATATATAAGTGTATAATTTTATTTTTTGTTGACTACCACGGTCTATGCAAACTGGCATTTTGTCACGCTGATATGTATGATATGTGTTCGATGAACTGTATCGCATTTGATGCCGAACTTCTTTGTACAATATAAGAGAACTGCATTTTTTGGCATTCAAGCAAAGTGCTGCACGTGTGTGCATGTCGAAACTGCATTGCTTTATGACACCGAACTGCTTTTTTTTGTCAGAACAAAAAACGCATTACTTTTTGCCTATAGTTGCGGTTTGTAGTTGGTTTTTTATTTGTTTGTACGTTAAGGTACATGGTGGGTGGGGGGGGGGGTTTGGGGGGTCCCCCCCCCCAAATTTTTTTAGTTGTCTATATATTTTTTTGTATTGTTCTTGTACGCACTGCGTGCATTAGCGCGAGGCCGAGCAGGGGGTGGGGAGGGGGGGTCGTGACCCCCCTCCACATCCCCCTCCGAGGCCGAGCCTGGAACGAGCCGGAGCAGGCGGCGACGCGGCTTGCCGCGGCGCCGCATGCGTAGGCGAGTCCGTCATACCCCGTCGCCCCCTGTCTATCTTAGGGTGTGTGGGGGGGGGGTGGTTTTGCGCGCGTCCCCTTTGATGGAAAAAACAGAATGTCCGCACTGCGCCTGTCAACCAAGCGCACTGCATGCGTTAGCGCGAGGCCGAGCAGGGGGTGGGGAGGGGGGTCGTGACCCCCCCTCCACATCCCCTGCGAGGCCGAGCCTGGAACGAGCCGGAGCAGGCGGCGACGCGGCTTGCCGCGGCGCCGCATGCGTAGGCGAGTCCGTCATACCCCGTCACCCCCTGTCTATCTTAGGGTGTGGGGGGTGGTGGTTTTGCGCGCGTCCCCTTTGATGGAAAAAATAGAATGTCCGCACTGTGCCTGTCAACCAAGCGCACTGTGTGCGTTAGCGCGAGGCCGAGCAGGGGGGGGGGAGGGGGGTCGTGACCCCCCTCAACATCCCCTTGCGAGGCCGAGCCTGGAACGAGCCGGAGCAGGCGGCGACGCGGCAAGCCGTGGCGCCACATGCGTAGGCGAGTCCGTCATACCCCGTCGCCCCCTGTCTATCTTAGGGTGTGTGGGGGGGGGGTGGTTTTGCGCGCGTCCCCTTTGATGGAAAAAATAGAATGTCCGCACTGCGCCTGTCAACCAAGCGCACTGCGTGCGTTAGCGCGAGGCCGAGCAGGGGGTGGGGCTCTTGTCGTTCTTCATTTATGTGTTGGGGCCCTTGACATTTGTACTGCTTTCACCAACGTTGAGTACTGCACTTCGTGTACCAAGTGTCTGTGTTGGGGCCCTTGTCGTCGTTCTTCATTTATGCATGTAATGCACTTCACGGATACACTTGTTGAACTGCCTTATGTTGGTTCTGTGAACTGTATTGACGTTTGTTTAGAAATGTACATGGATTATATTTTTTAGATATATCAATATTAATTTTTATTTTTATATAATTACTATTTTTTGTGGACTGTTATGTTTTGTATGTGCATACTATGTTTTGGTGTCACTCATTAAATTTTTCAAAGTTGTGTATATACTTGTTCTAATGCAAACTAATTTCTGCGAAAGCAATTGATCACAAGCAAACTTACATTGTTTTTATAAAAGAAATATTCGATATGAAGCAACGGACATTATCAAAATCTTGCATACATGAAACAAAGAACAACACAACGCTTAAAGTAAAGTGAGACTAAACACAACTCTGATTTTTTCTAGTTGCTGTATTGGATTACAGTCTTGTTCTTCTTCTTCTTTTCTTCTTTGTCTCTTTCTGCCCTGTCTAGTCCCATTATGATATCGTAGATGATTCTCCATGACTCATATGTTGCGAATGCATCTATTGCTGCATACTTGATAAGCTTGTTTGGCAGCGGGCAAAATCCCCACAGAGTATGATCCTCCTTGCGGTTAATTTTTTTCTTCATGTCATTGTAGTGAATGTCTATCATCCTGCCAGCAACATCAGCCAAAGAGTCAAACTTCTTTTTATTGTACGGGTCTCTCCATTCAACCTGAATATCAATGTAGTTGTTGGAGTTGATCTCCAAACCATATACCTTCAGCTTGCTTTTGTCTCCTTCAATAGCGAATCCGACGAAGGTGTACTCATCATTCATCAGGAATTTGTCTAGTTCCATTGGCCTGCAATATATTTGTATAGAGTGAATATATTTTATTTTTTTAGAACTAGCAATGTTTTTTTGTGTTTTTCTGAAACTGAACTGCAATATGGATATCTGAATCTGTTGCATTGAGCAGTTGCTAATACTTTGTTCAGCATAACTATTAAATCTGATAATAGATTGCATAAACAATGCATGTTTTGTGTATGCTTGTATTCCTGAACCTAATTTCATACATGTTTTGTACGGTAATGTTGCAGTGAAGAAACTATAATTAAATTGCGTGTATTGCTAGATAATATCATTCAAGAATTGAACACATGAGTGACATACATGGAGCCAGATCAAAACTGTCAATAAATTCATATGCCACGCTTTTTCAAGAATGAGAACCAAAGGTTAAATATTATGGCAATTGCAGTGAAGAAAATTTAAAATCAATATTGGCAAGCAACAGTTATTCTTACCTGTCTTTAGCTGCAGATATGTGGTAGACAAGGCATTCTTTTTCTACGCATAGCTGTAGTACCGCTGCATACTGTGGCTTCTCGTAGTGTGTGTACTTGACATCAACGCCGACTAGTTTGACGGGGATTCCGCCGAGCTTCCTCCTGAACGTGGACAACATCTTTTCCATGTCTTTGCCCTTGCTTGTGCAAAGGACGTGGAGCTTGTGATTGCCGTGGAGGTGGACGTCGTGGAGCTCCCTGGTGTACTTGCGGCGCTGCTAGCACAGAGGTGCATCCGCCATGATTCTCGTGTGTTCTCTGGTGTTTGTTATAGAGAGAGAGGTTAGTGAAAGGAAGAGCCGAGAGGAAGATGCATTGGGTTTTTTTGGGGGAAGAAGCAGTTGTGTTTTCTCCTCTGCTCTCCTTCACAGGATGTGGGAGAGGTGGAGCGGGGCGGTAGCATGGTGGGGCTCTGTTTTAAGTTTACGTGGCAACTGCCGAGAGGTTCTGCTATGACGAGGCTCTTGCTAGTGCGTTGGAAATCCGGAACGTCGTCCCCTCTTTTTTCGTGATTAAATCAATGTATTGACGCAACTGTCAGAAAATGTGATGATTGTGTTTTCGGTCAATTGTCCAAGTCAGTGCACTTCTTTTCTACCAGAAACGAACTACTTAGGTCCACGTAGTGTACTGCAGTTTGATTCACATATATGTACTTTTTTTCTTCTCTTGATGGTGTTCTTTCTTTTCTTTTCTTGATCTTTGTGGTAATACAGCGTTTGTGTGGATGAAGGGTAATGTGGCAAGGGGTTGTCGGAGTGTTTTGGTTAAGTAACAGGGCTGCATTCTTTTTTCAGCCATACTGCATTGCAGAGAGAAGATAACTGCAATTCAGAAAAAAAATAGTTTGTGCTTCCACGTGGAGAACTGTGTTGTTGTATGTCGCTGACTGCATCTGTACGTTGACATTGGGCTTCCTGCATTTTATTTATTAATATTCTTACAGTGCCGACGCACATTTTATTTTGTTTGTTGTTATTCATTTAAGAAATGTTTGTCATTTTTTCTTTTTAATGTTTTATTTTTGAACGTATTGTTTTTTCTTAGTGGGCTTTGTTGGCCCTGTGTTCTGGTAGTGAAGACGCAATTGGGCCCAGGTCGGCCTGTGAGCACACGGCTGGTTCCTGTTTCGCTGTGTGTGAGTCCTAATATTTAGTCCCACCTCGCCCGCGGAAGGCGCGCCGGACCTGTTTATAAGCGTTGGCGAGGCATACTGGTCGAACTCCTCTGTATACTTATCTGGACGCTTATACACGACGCTCGCTGCTATATGCTCTATGACCTGTGGGCCCATGTGCAACCCGCCCCATGCACTGTGACTCAGAATGACTCGCCTTCTGTGCGCGTAGACCTATTATGAGACTGGCTGGGGCCGGTGCCACCTGGGTGGTCAATTTTTTTTCTTTTTATATTTCTGCCCTGCGTGTTTTTTTTTCAATGTTGGAGTGTGCACTGCATTCATCAGTGTTCTGTACTGCATTGTATATGCACTGCGTACTGCATATACAGTTGTCATTTTTTTGTTTCCGTCTTTTTGCTATCAGTTAATCTTTTTTCCCAATGTATGGGAGTTCACTGCTTTGTAAATCATACCTGTACTTCACTCATTATGGTTCTGTGCTGTACTTTCGTGTACTTCCATACTGTATTGAATTATTTTACGTGTTTTGCGTTTTTCTATTTGTGTTTTTGCTCTTATGTATTCCTTTTTTAAAATTTATGTTCGTGCACTGCTTTGTTGGGTATGTTAAGACTTCATTCGACAAATTCAGTGTACTGCATTTGTGCGCAACTTGCACTGCATGCGTCCTGTTTGCATTCTGTACGACAATTTCATCACCAGCAAGCTAAGTTGAACAGAAAGCAAACTAACATAATCTGAGTTCATCATTACAGGCGATTGTGCATGGCAAGCAAACTAGGTTCAGCACACAAGCAAACTAACGATACATAAGCAAACAACACAAAGCAAATTTGATGATAATTCTAAAAGAACGCTGGCATACTTGGCTCCTGGCCGGCACCATCTTCTTATTCACCAGTCAGGCTCTCCCCATCCCCAGCTGCTCCTGGCGCACTTCTTGGGTGGCTCCTCCTTCTCCAGCTTTGCACGGCGAAGGTCGTCCTGGGTGAGGGTGATGCGGTTCCATATCTCGTACGCTGCGTAGGCGTCCTTTGCCGCGTACTCGATGTGCCTCCTGGACAGAGGGAGGATGGCCCAGCGCTGGTGCTCGGCGTCGGTGATCTTCTTCTTCATGTTGTTGTAGTAGTAGTCAATGAGCACGCTGGAGACGTCTCCGAGGGAGTCCAACGGCTTGGTTGCGTCGGGCACCCTCCACTCCTTCTGGATGTCGACAAAGTTGGCGACCTCCAGTTTGACGCGCTCGAGCCTGGTTTTGTCGCCGTTGATGGAGAAGCCTGCAAAGGTGTACCTGGGGTCGGCGAGGAAGTTGTCGAAGACGGTGCACATTTCAGTGTCGCTCATTTGGAAGAGCAGCACCGGGTGATTCTTGCCGATGGAGAGCTGGCAGAGGGCGGGTTTCTGCGTCGCTTCAGGGTCGTTGTCGTACTCGAGATCAATGCCGGCGATCTTGTGGCGCTGGAGGCTGAGGTGGCGCTCGTACTGCGCGAGGGTGATCGCCATCTGCTTCTTGTCGTTGGTGTGGATGACGTGCAACTTGGTGTTGTCGTGCGCCTCCACGGCGTTGTCGCCCTTGTACTCATCGGTGAACGTCATCGCCGGTGGTGGGAGCGCAATGGATACTTGTGTTGTTGTGGATGGGAAGGCCTTTGGCAGCGGTCTGAATTTAAGGGGAGGGCGCGGGATGGGATGGCCTCGTCGGATGAACTGCACGATCGCGCTGATGATGCAGTTGTGCGGATCGTGGGTTGGTTTTGCATCTGTGATTGTGGGTTTGTGGCGATGGAACTTCTCCGATCGGGTGTATGTATGCGAACGTGGGTTTTTTTATGGTGGGTTTTTTTATCAGCACATTTTTTTAACCACCATTTTTTTCTATGCGAATGGGCGTTTTGTTACGTTTTGTAGATGCATCCTGTGCGATAATGAACTGCATTAAAATATAGTCCTGCACTGCATCATCTAGAATTCAGCACTGCACTTGTGTATACATGTGCGTACTTCACTGTTTTTTGAGTTTATTTATTCGTGTAGGGGTAATCGGGAACTAGATTGGCATACCGCACTGCATCGTGTAATGTAGTGCACTTTATTGTTTACAGCTACGTACGGCATCTTGTTTTTGCTTGTACCTGCTGCAATCGCTGGTACGGGAGGGGTAGGGAAAGGGGGGGTGGGGGGCCCATTTTTTTAACTTATTGTTTTTTCTTAGTTGGCCTTGTTGGGCCTTTGTTCGGCTAGTTTAGATACATACTTGGGTCCAAGTCGGCCTGTGAGCACGGTCTTGTTCCCGTTTCGCTGTGTGTGCGTCCTAATGTTTAGTCCCACCTTGCCCGTGGAAGGCGCGCCCGACCTGTTTATAAGCGCTGGCGAGGCATACTGGTCGAACTCCTCCGTATACTTATCTGGGTGCTTATACACGGCGCTCGTAGCTATATGCTCTATGACCTATGGGCCCACGTGCAACCGGCCCCATGCACTGTGGCTCAGAACGACTCCCCTTCTGTGGGTGCAGACCTATTACGAGACTGGCTGGGGCCGGTAGCACCTGGGTGGTCAATTTTTTTAGTAAATCATGTGTGCACTGCATTAATTTAGTTTCAGTACTTCATTTGCACGCATACCGTACTACACATTTTCTGGGCTACATTTTTGTGCACTGCATTGGTATCATTTTTCTTTATTGTTTTTCCTCTTTTGTATCCTTTTTTCTTAGTGTACGGGTGTGCACTGCATTCGTCATAGTTCTGTGCTGCAGGTGTACACATCTTGCACTGCGTGCATCCTTCTTTGTGCCAAAAAGCACGTACTGCACTTCATGCACACATATAGTGAACTACCTGGTATGAATTTGGAGAACTGCACACATTAAATGGTCCGTGGATTATAATTTCTCAGAGTATTATTTTTTAATGATCTGTGGTTTTGTTCGTGGGAATTTCTGCAGTCAAAGTACACCTTCTTTTTCCGTTCCTCTTTCTATGGTAACATAAGCTTTCATTGATTGTTCTTTATTCTTGGGAACATAATTTCCATTAAGTCCCCTTTAATTTTCAGTTTTGACCTTTTTGCATTCCTCTTATATAAATGAAGGCTAACTTATACCCTTCGTTTGCATTTCATTTTTTTCTCCTCTAGCCGTAAATTCTCTCCTTTCTCTAGGTTTTTGTTGCGATGGCTCCAGGCCCCTGTGCGTATCTCTTCTGCTGTGGCCATGGTTGTGGTGTGCCGAGGTACTGCAATTGTTTAGCTTGCTCGCAGGCCCGTCGTGCTCGTCGTGGTGGGAAGGTATTGTGCCGAACTGGGCGAGCCGAGCAGCTTGCATATGGTACAGTATTCACAGAAGGATTGGATATGGGCCAGATCAACGTATCTGCGTTCTATTCTGCACTGCTTCGCCATGGCCTTGGCTGCACGAGTCCTTTTGTCCATCAGCTTACGCCGACAGATGTGGAGACTCACTACAAGATGATATGTTTCGTTAGATATGATTTTTTTTCTTAGTGTTTTTTTTGTAGTATTTTAGGAACACACTTTTTTCTTTGTGTTTTTTGAAGCGTACTGCAATGCGTTCTTATTTTCTTGTTTTTTTCCTCGTGTGCATGTAGCTTATGTTTTAGTTTACAGGTTAGAATATGTGAACTGCTTATATATTAGCTGAGCACTTCATATTTCTACATTTTTTCCAATTTTTTATGGTGTGTACTACATGTAGCTAGTCTATAGCACTGCATGATTGTTCGAAGAGAACTGCATATTTGTAAGTTCCATACTGCATATTGAAAACGTTATATATGTACTACTTGTTGGACTATTGTGCACTTCATCTATCTCTGTTCAAAACATGAGAATTGTACTGCTAGTTTCGTTCTCAAACAGTTTTATTATTTTTTACAGAAAATTCCTCAGCGAGCTGTTAGGTATGTGCGGCTCAAGAAGAAAGGAATTCTTGAAGTTGTTCTTGGTAATGGATACCTTAAACCAGCCAAGTACAGTGTAAGCGTTGACGGGCGGTTGTGTCTGCACAAAGGGTGGAAGGAATTTGTCATTGATAGCGGCCTGAAGTCTGAGCAAGTTGTTGTCCTCAATTTCTTTGAACTCGAGGATCGTACTGTTAGAATCACGTTTGACATGATTGGCTAAGGTTATGAGGTTGATTTGTAATAAGTACTTCTGCGTGTTGAACGCTTTCATCTTTGTGATGTGTTTTGTAATGAGCACTTTTGTGATCTGTACCGCTTCAATTATTATCCAACGGTAAATTTGTGTTTGCATGGTTACAGTATGTGAACTGCTTATATGTCAGCTGAGCATTACATGTTTCCACATTTTTCCCAATTTGCATTGTGTGTACTACATGTAGTTAGTCTATAGTACTGCATGATAGTTCGAAGCGTACTGCATTTTTGCAAGTTCCATACAGCATATTGAAATGCTTTTTATATGTACTACTTGTTGGATTGCAGCGAGCTAACATCATTTTTGACATGGTTTTTGAATCAAAATGTGTTAATGTTTTACTCAAGACTGCTATATATATATGGTATACTCTATATACCATTTTCTTCTTGCATGGTTTACACAAAATTTAAACTGATACATAAGTCATAGAGTTAAGCAAATTGCTATGCATACGATTAATTTATTGTTTGTTCATCTATTTGGTCGTTAGCCTGTTGCTTCTGCGCGGTGACTGGAGCGTGTCTAATGTTGTACTTTTGTTTTCCATGGCGGTGTTGCTGGTTCTTGTCTCTGCACCTTTGTGTTTGTAGCCCCTCGCGTGCTGGTTGTTGGCTGCTTTGGTTTTTCAGCGATGTGGACTACATCCTTCTTTGCTCCCCGTGTGCTGGTTGATGGCTGCTTTGGTTTTTCAGTTATGTGGACTGCATCCTTCTTTGCTCCCCGCGCGCTGGTTGATGCCTGCTTTTGTTTTTCAGCGATGCGGACTGCATCCTTCTTTGCTCCCCGCGCACTGGTTGATGGCTGCTTTGGTTTTTCAGCGATGTGGACTGCATCCTTCTATGCTCCCCGCGTGCTCGTTGTTGGCTGCTTTCCTTTTTCAGCGATGTGGACTGCATCCTTCTTTGCTCCCCGCGTGCTGGTTGATGGTGGTTTTCATTTTCCAGTGCTGTAAACTGCATCCTTCTTTGGTCCCTGCGCGCTGGTTGAAGCATTTCCTCGTGGTGGTCTTGTTGATATTGTTTCTTCATGTTCTTCGTCCTCTTCACTCTCTTCAGTCTCTTCACTCTCTTCTTCCTCTTCATCATCTTCATCATCTGTTTCTTCATAAGCCACTGTTTCTTCAGTTTCTTCACGTTCTTCGTCCTCTTCACTCTCTTCTTCTTCCTCCTCTTCTCCATCTGCTTCTTCATAAGCCATTTCTTCTTCAGTTGTGTCATCATATTCTTCTTTAATCTCACCTTCTTCGTCGTCCTCATTTTTCTGATCTTTTTCTTTTTCTTTTGAGGCAGGTTCTTGAATTGTGTCTCTTCCTCTTTTTGCAGATGCTACAACGTCTCGGTTTCGTCCATTTCTTAGTGTTGTTAGTGGAATTTCTTTTTTGTTGTGCATCTCCATGTCCTCATTTTTCTTGTTCATTTATTTTTTTACACGTCCTGGAATTGTGGCCGCTGACTTCATTACATGTTCTGCACATTCTTACTCCCAGTGGGCGACCATCACTGTCCAGCTCAGGCTGTGGCTTACTGTTTTTGTCATCATTTTTCTCCTTGCATGCCACCTTTTTCTGATTTGCGTCTCCCCCTTTCTTTCTTCCTCTTGTGTTTGAAACAGGAGGTGGAAGAATTGTTTCTTTTTTGATAGCACCAGTTCCAATGTGTTTAGTTTTTTCTTCTTGCTCGACTTTATTGTCATGTTGGTATTTCTCTGATTGCTGTAGTTTTGCTGCTTCTTCTTCTTCTTCGTTGAGCACGTCAACTTCCTCTATCAGTGCTCTCATACCAGACAACGCTCTGTGGCACCCAGCGTCTGACCTTGTGGCTCTCTTTGCAAGGTCCATTGCTGTTTCTGTCAGCAATTTTCTACGGCAAAAAAGCGAGGTTCCATCTGGTGCTGTTTGTTCGTAGTCTCTTCTGTCAAACGTTGCATCTGATCTTGCGTTACGGGTGTATCTCTTCATGATGTACACCTCAGGAATGTTGAGTACTCTCAAATGAGAAAGCATGCATAAGACATGGACGCAGAAGAGGCCTGCAGACAAACACATTTTTTTGTGTTCTGTAAGTGAACTGCATGAAATTAGTAAACATGTATTTTTTTCATTATTTTGTTCATTTTTTAAAGAAGTGAACTTCATTTGGTTTCGTGAATTACACATGCATATGTACTTTTAAATTTCAGTAAGTTAGCTTTCGTGCATGACTATGAGAATCTAGAATTTTTTTTCCTAGGAGTCTCACCTGTGTATGTCCAGAGTTTGCACTCACATTCGTAGACACCTTTCTCTTCATCGGCGACCACTTGGAAATTATGCCTTGCCCAGTCAAATGCATCCGATATGTTGTAGTGGTGTACTAGATACTTTGTCGGGTTCTCAGGGCACCGTTCTGCTCTGAATGCAGTGCTACGGTAGAGTGTTTCTTTGAAATCTGCAAACACTGCTCTTGTATACACTTTTGATAGCTGAACTTCGAAGCCAAACTTTGTTGTTGTTTTTACCTCTGACTGCATGATCACAAATGCACTGTTACGATCCAGAGAAATGAAAAAATTATTTGTTTTTTTATTCATATTTTTTAAGCAGTTTTTGATTGACATTTTGTTTACCTCATTTGCTACTGTCTCTGCATGCTCGACGGCCTTCCTGGGCTGAATGCACTTGTCCACCTGCTGAGCAAACAGATGGAGATCATGCTTCTCCCTGACAAAATTTTTCTTCAGTATGTGGTTCATGCTCTCGCTTCTCTGTGTGGAAGTCATCCGAGCACAGAAAATTTCCTTGTAGTAAGCTGAGATCCACTCGTGCCTGTCATCCCACAGTGAATTCATCACTTCGTCGTCTTGCAAGTTGTACCTCTGAATGAGGTTCTTCCATGCTCGTTCAAATTCTGACAACATTAGTGGGTGGTTCAGCACTGCATTAAGTTCGTCCTTGAGCTTCTCCTGCGCCTTATACAACAAGGCGAGGTGGTCCTTGTACTTCTTCATGATATGCCACCGACACAGCTTATGCAGAGTTTGTGGGAGGATAGTTTTTAATGCTGCCTTCATCGAAGAACACTGGTCTGAGAAGAGACAAACAGTGTTTTTTTATTAAGTTTTTTGTGTGTTTGCAAGATAGATGGAAGAAATATAAGTGCACAAAACAAAACAAAACATAAGTATGCAGGTGTTTTTTATTTTTTGTACCTGTGAGGATGCAAATTGGCGGCTTGTTGTTCATACAGCTCGGAAAGGTTTTGAAAACCCACTCAAATGATGGTATTGTTTCATCTCGCACGAGTGCAACAGCAAATATGGTGCTTTGTAGATGATGGTTCACCCCCACAAACACTACCAGAGGCATGTGGAATTTGTTAGTTTTATAAGTCGTGTCAAATGTAACGCAGTCTCCAAAATCTTCATACGATCCTCTGCAACTTGCGTTCGCCCAAAAGACGTTTCTTACACGGTTATCTGCATCGATGTCATAATCATAGAAGAACTGGGTTTATCTTTTGCATTTTCTCGAAGAAATTCAGAAGTTTCTTGACATCATCTTCGGACTCTTCTCTGGCAAACTTCTGTTTCCTGCATTTTCATAGACAATTCAAACTTATCTCACCAAACAGGGAATAATTACAGACAGAATGCTCAAGAGATATGCTCTGTTACGTGCTTACCTGTTTACCCAGTCGCGGCTAGTATGTCCCATATACTGCAGACCACTAGACATACGCGACAGCGTCGACATCATCTGAGCATGTGTGTGGTTGTCCAGTTGCATGTCTTTCACTAACTGGTCCATCAAAGGATCGTCTTTTTTGTGCGATCGCATGTGCAGAAGCATCCCGGGGCTTTCCAGCATCTTGTGATTGTGGTTGAGTTGAACCATTTCTATCACAAATTTGCCATCCTTCCTTTTTTAACTCTGATCTTTGCATTGCAGCCAATCCTTTTTGATGTCTTCTGACGTACCCTGTGATAATCTAACGCAGCCTGCTTGTGGACCCCTTCTCTTGAGCAGACAATGTAGGCATTTGTCCTGTGTTTTGCCCTCTTGCGTATACCAAACCCTGCACATCTTGCATAATTGTTGTAAAAGTCCCATGCCTTTTCGTACGTGGTGAACTTCATTCTAGCAGCAGGTACGAGGTTGAGCAGCATGTTTTTATCCTGCATTAATCGAAATGCTATATGAGAAAATTTGTTCTGTTCTATTTTTTGAATACGAGGAGTGCATACGAGTCTAATAAAGCATTTGCAATGTTCCTAGCCAAAGATCACAAGAAATATCAGTGTGCACTGCAATGTTATCTGTATGGACTGTAACTATTTTTTTTTCAGACCATAAACTTACATGTGTGTAGAGTCATTCGCCTGATGGTGTTTGCAGCTCGCCGGGTTATATTGGACATGGCGGGATTATAGCAGATGTGTGTAGTTGAGGATCTCGCGGCGGTAACAGTGAGGAGGATTTGTACCTGCTGTTTACTTTTGACCGAGGCACCGTTGGTGGTCGCAGCGTCGAAGTTGATGCAGCAGGTCTGGTTGGAGCTCTGTTTTTCGGTGCAGCAGGTGGACGCTGAGCTCTGTTTTTGGGTGCGGCAGGTGGACGTGGTGGTAATCCAGTGTTGTGACGATGTCTCGGTGGATTGGTTTTAAAATTTTGGAGCAGTGGCACATCATCATAGACATAATCATCATCTGCTGCAACATCGTGTTCAACTGCATCATCATTATCTGTTCGAACATGCTGTCCAAATGTAGTGAACTCGTGCTTATACTCTGGGTTGAGAACTGTTATCGGCTCATCTTCATCGTCATCGTCTTCATCATCGCGTTGGTGAGTGCCTTCCCAGACGAATGTGACATCATCGTCATCTTCAACTACATCTTCTTCCTGGGAAAAATCTTCTTGTGGAGACTACTGCACCCTGTTTGTCGTCGTGAAGAATCCATGAGGAATCTCAACGGTAACCCAGCCAGTATCTCTGTCAGAAGAATATCCACTCTTCTGAAAGTTTTTGTTCTCAGTGCTGTCAATTATGCGCGGCATTTTGTATCTGCTAAATGTCATCTCCTGCACACAAAATGACCGAGCTGCATTGTCAGGTTAAATGAACTGAATCATGCGAACTGCAATGTGTTCAAAATGGTACTGCCGAAGCAATGCACGGTGACTGCATCACCCCTCAAGGTGAACTAAAGCAACCGCACTGCATCGTTATACGTAATGAACCTATACAAGCGTACTGCATTTTCCCCCACAATGAACTGAAGCAACCACACTGCATAAGTTTTGTACTGCATAATCACGCATTGTACTACTTGTACTGATTTGTCTATGATAACTACACTGAGATGGTTTAGGAAGTGTACTTCTTACCTCGTGATGCAGTGATTTCTTGCGTTTATAGGAGGAAGTTCCCTTCTCGTCCTCCTACACAACTTTCACGTTCGCCCATGCAGTCCACTTGCCCTTCAGAAGTTCATGGGCGGTCTGGACGTTGCTCAATGTGAACGGGGAAGGAGGATCTGCTCTGAAGGTTGATGCAGACTTATTCCAAGAAGCTACAGTGGATGAAGCAACCTTGCACACACTCCTCCTTGCTCGAATTGGTTTGATGTCGAGGCAGCACCAATCCACATCTGATGAATTACAGCTAATTGCAGGCCCTGAGGAGTTCGGTGGCGGCGCTACCAAGCTGCTGCCGTGGAAGAAGGCCGATAGGCTGGTGTTGCTCGGTGCCTGCCGCGGAAGAAGGCCGAGAGGCGACGGGCGGCGTCGCTGCCTGGCCGCCGCCGCGGAAGAAGGCCGGGAGGGGAGGGGCGGCGGCTAGCCCAGGTCGCTGCCGCGGTAGAAGGTCGGGAGGGGAGGGGCGGCGGCGCGATCTGTTGGTGGTGTGCAAAATAAGGTGTTTTGGTGTGCAGAATAAGGTCTTAAGGGGTGTTATCATAATAGACCCACCCTATATATATATATATATATATATATATATGTGTGTGTGTGTGTGTGTGTGTGTGTGTGTGTGTGTGTGTGTGTGTGTGTGTGTGTTGGCTCCACGAGAAATTATATTTATATATATGCATAACGTGTACAATATGTAGTATCGTAAAATACTAGCAAATGAAAAAGAATTAAATGGAAAACACAAAAATAAAGAAAAAATAAATCGTAAACCAAAATCCCTAAACCTAATAGTACCAGTTGGTACTACCAACCGGTACTAAAGGTATCCCACCCCACGCTGCTGGCTCGTGCCACGTAGTCGCCCTTTAGCAGCGGTTCATGCTGAACCGCTACTACCGGGGGGGGGGGGGCTTTAGTGCCCACCCTTTAGTACCGGTTCCAGAATCGGTACTAAAGGGCCTCACGAACCGGTGCTACAGGCTGATTCTGCACTAGTGGCGGCTGCAGGTCCGCCGCTTCCATGTCCTTGTCAAATTGGTAACTGAAGCGGAGCTCCCGCGGCAAAAACCTCGCGGCGGCCTCTAGGAGGCAGGCCAAGCGAGCTTCGTCGGTACAGTCGGTCGTAGGGATGGCGATGTCGAGGTTGGCGGGCACCGTAGGTGAAGAAGCCAAGCGGGCGAGCACGGCCTCGATCTTGACAGGCGTGACGTCGCGGAAGGTGAGATCGGGGAGGTGGGACCAGAGGTCTAGCCAGCGGCGCGGGAGGATGCCGGTGCACGCGGCGGTGCGGGCGCAGCGCAGGCGCGCGAGGACCATGAGGAGCATGTCGTCAGGGAGTGCGCTGATACGGTCATCAGCTCCTCCGCATGAAGCACGCCGGGAGCGAACCTGCCGTGGCGGCGGCGAGCGCCGGACACAACGCCCGGATTGCAGCTCCTGTCAGGACCCCGACTCGATGCCACATAGGTCTAGCATGTAACACCTCATATCACTTTGCGGCCTCACGCACGGTATTCCCACGGGTGTCGCCTTACCTTTGCCCGGGACCGTTTGCGCCTTTTGGCACACGTATATGATAGTGTCGCTAGTACCCATATGATAAGGAGTCCAGGCTGACATGGCTAGTCGTAAACCCAAAGTGGCACAGACTTACAGGGACAGGCATCCATGACCCAGCAACGAACGTGTCGGTCATCAGCAAGTGGGTCCAGGCTGTAGCACTGGGCTAGCAGGACTCCGGTAAACCGGGCTGTAGCGGGCTAACAGGACTCCGGTACTCAATGCGTGACATTTCCCCGAAGGGACAGACACAGGAACGAAGAAGGACACATGCCGGCCAGCCTAAGTGTTCCAGAGCAGTAGCAAGCTACCATGGCTCAGTGGTAACACTAGGAGACATTTCCCGGTAAGAGAGGCTACTAAGGATAAACAACTAGATAGTCAGATCCCACACATACCAAGCATTTCAATCATACACACAATATGCTCGATATGTGCAAATACAACAAGGCATCACAACATGACTCTATGACACAAGTACTTTAAGGCTCAGAGAGCCATACATAACATACACATAGGTACGGGTCACACGACCCAGCATTCAAGTCATACAGTCATACAAACCAGCAGCGGAAGTAGCTTGTCTGGGTACTACGTGGTCCTTCACAAGCTCAGGATCACCACCTGGGCCTTAGCCTACTCATTGATGTCAACGTCTACGAAGAACCCATCAGAAGGGGTTGCAGCGTCTTCTGTAAAATGTAAATTATAGCAACATGAGTACAAAGGTACTCAGCAAGACTTACATCAGATCCTACATACATGCACATTATCAAGAAGGGTTGGTGGAGTTATTGCAGCAAGCCAGCTTTGACTCTTGGCTAGACTATCCTACGAGACTCCAACTTGAAATGGTTTTGCGTACACGAGTCCACTACTCACCACTTCAATACACTACCGAGGATCCACCTCCGTCTTCCTGCGGAAAAGCCATCCTCGGCACTCACACTTATCTTGAGGCTTTTAGTAGTTTCCATTTACTTGTCTATGAACTGTATAGGCAACCAAGTAGTCCTTTACCGCGGACGTGGCTATTCGAATAGATCATGATAACCCTGCAGGGGTGTACTTCTTCATACATGTTTCCACCACTTAGCGTCTGCACACGACATGTGCTCGGCAGACTTCAAGCGAAAGCCGACGTGGGTGTAGACCACGACCTACCTAAACACCTAAGTCTCTAGTCCAGGTTTATCGCCTATCCAGGTTCCATCCGCAGGGAGTCCGGCCGAGGTTTCCCATACGGCCCCGAACGATGTGAACAGGGTTCCCGAGATACCTAACGGGTATTCGGTACACCCGGCCACGTACCTACCACATCACAGCCCACCCCTACGGTCAGCGCTGTCCACGGCCTCCAGTAGGCTACAAACACCAGAAACTACTTGCAACTCCTGGACAGAGAGCTAGGGTGAATAAGAAGTCGAGCGGGGTCATATTTCAGGGCCCAATGCATGGTAGTAGCTGTATCTTAAATCACACATACAGATCTCAGTGCTTAAGGTCGGCTTCAATGAAACAACCCACCATGTACTCCTACATGGCCTCTCATCGATACCTTTACCAAATCGTGTTCACCACACCACTCTCATTACCGACATAATCATTTCACTCTAGCCCATCACCCAGATGAACCAGACCTGACACGACTCTAAGCATAGCAGACATAGCAAGGTAGGAACAACACATACATATGGCTCAATCAACTCCTACACATGCTAGTGGGTTTCATCTAGTTACTGTGGCAATGACAGGTCATGTAGAGGAAGTGGGTTCAACTACCGTAGCACACAACAGTTTGAAACGCGTTGTCTTAATGCAGTAAAAGAGAGCAGGAGCGAGAACATGGGATTGTATCGATATGTTCAAATGGTTGGTTGCTTGCCTGATGATTCGATGCACTGATACGGTTCTTCGTTAGGGTAATCATGGTACTCCTCGGAGGCAGAACCTGCCGCAAAGAACACCGATACACAACCATCACCAAACAATGTGCAACAATATGATGCATGCATGAAACATGGCAATATGAGTGAGTTGGGCTAATGCAACTAAGACCAGAAGGGTTTGAACCAATTTGAATTAAAGATTCAAATTTCAAACTCAAACATGGCCCTTTAAAGTGTTTTTCCTTGTTCTGCATTAAACATCAGGTTAACTTGTTTAATCATGCATGGAAATGGTACAGATGGATAGATTGGATTTTTCTGATCATTTTTCATATATAATTTGTCTAATTTGGAGTTACAGAATAAAAGTTATGAATTTTTGAAGTTTAAACTATATTCTGGAATTTCCTATATTAGCTTAAATCCAGAAAATCAATTATTGCGTCGGCCTGACGTCAGTGTGACGTCAGCAGGTCAACAGGACACGTCCGGGTCAAACCTGACAGTGGGTCCCGCGTGTCAGTGTGATTAATTAAACTAAAATTAATTTAAACTAATCCTAATTAGTTAGCAGGGCTGGGCCCCACCTATCATAGACTCACGGGAGTCAACCAGGGCCCACCCGTGGTCAAAACCGGGTCGGCTGCACCGGCGTTTAGCCGCCGGCGAGCCCGACGCGGCGGCGGAAGTGGTTTTTGCCGTTCCGGCAACCAAACGGGCCGCGGAGGCCACCGGAGAGGAGCTGAGGTCGAGCCGCAGCTCTTGGTGGAGTCCATTGGGGTCGGGGTGGCCGGAGTTGGCGCCGGCGACGACTTTGGCGGCCACTGGAGTTCGGCCAAAGTCGAACTTGTCGCTAGGGGGGTCGGTGAGGTGCGGGGAGTAGCTAGTTACGTGCTACGTGACGCGGGGAGCATGATGGACACCGTGGAGTGGCCGGAGGGTGACCGGGAGCACGTCGGCGACGAGCTCCACGGTGGTGGGTGCGGTTGAGCTCCGGGAGGTCGCTACACGGCTCAGGAGCAAGAAAAGAAGGGAGGGGAAGATGGCTAAGCTCACAGGGAGTTCGACGAAGCCCTTGGTGCGGCCGGGGACGGACCGGAGCGATGACGGCGTTGAAGGGGATCTCCAGCGACGGCGGACTCGGGCGAGGTCGGTGCGGTGGACTCGGGCGTTGCGAGCGCTCGGGGCTCGGTTTGCTCGATGAACTGGACAGCGGCGGAGCTCCTGGACACGACGAGAGGACGCACGGGCGGCGGGGAGCGCGGCTACGACGCAGGCACAGCGGCGGTAGCGTCGGCCATGGCTGGGGGGCGCGAGGGGGAGGAGCTGGAGAGGAAAGGGGGTGTCTGGGGGGTTCGGGGGAGAGAGAGAGAGCGATCCACGACGTCACCGGGCGAGGGGAGCGGCGAGGCGGCGAGCAGGTGCGTGGCGCGCGCTGCGGTCGCCGTCAGGCACCTGCCTGCCTACCTGGCCGGCAAGCAGCTCGCTGGAGCGGCGCTGGGCTGGGCCGGCAGGTGGGCCGGGTGCTGGCGCCAGGTAAGCTTTTCTATTTTTCTCTGTTTTCTGTTTTTTAATACTTCTGCAGCTTTGTTGAATTAATAAAAAATACTTAGGCAACTCCTAAAATCACCAAACTACTCCTGGTCCATAGTTGGATTATTTCCAACATGAAACATTTTAGTTTGGAGATATTTGAGCATTTAAATATTTTATATAATTTTAAATGCCCAAATTCAAATATTTATGATTTAATTCACACACCCTAAGATGGCCTAGGAAAATGTGCATCACTTTTGGCAGAGGTTCTGAACCAAGACAAAAATAATGGGCATTTTAGAAGGGCATTTCAGGTTCATTGAAAAAGTTTTTAGTAAACCCTAGTTGGTTTCAGAGGGGGCTGGGGGTTCTGTCATCCCCATTTCAGGTTTCTGATGAAAGAGTAAATATGATGCAACACTCTAATGCATGAACTAGCTAGGGTGTGACAGCTCCATCACGCAGAAACCATCGCCCAACTCCGCCATGCCTTCACGATCCGGCGGCTTGGTATTTCCATGGATGATCTGTACGCGAAGAACCCTAGTATAGAGGAAAAAGGGTTTGATCAAATTCTGGAGTGAGGAATACTTGGATTCACGCAAGTACCTAGGGCAAAATAGAAGTCAGATGTCCATTACTTAGTGAAGAAAAGTTCGATCCATCCAACTCCCAAGGCGATGAACACTTCGATCCGGTGAATATATAGTTCTGCTGCTGCTGCTGATGAGAGGAATGGGGAACGGCGGTTGGATTTGGTTGAAAGAAGAGGAGGGAGGGACGTCTGAACGGCAGCTGGATTTGGCTGAACGGACTACGGTAATTAACTCATGTGACTCTACGGTCAAAAGCAGAGACGTCTCGTACCCACCAACCGGAATTACACTTCTTCTTTGGTATAACCCCCTAAACATAACAACGACTGAGATCGCTCAGTACCCCTTCATTAAAAAGGGTAGGATCATCCCAGCACATAAAAAGCTGCCGCCCGCGTGACGTGCTGTACCCGCCCGCACGACGGGGCTGTACCCGCGTGACGGGGGCTCTACACCGACTACCCCGTACACGCGTCCGTCCGCGTATGTACGACGTCGACCGAAGAAAAAACGACGTGACGTGTCAAGCGACGCACTCGTGGCGACGTGGCGTCGGCTGTACAAAAAAAAGACGACGCAGCGTCGGCTGTACGAAAAAAAGACGACACGGCATGTGGGGACGACGACGCGATGTGTGTGGACGGGCGGTTGCGTGCCATCTAAGCGTCGGTCAAAAGGCGGTTCCCGACGCGGTGGCCAGCCCGATGCACCATTAATGCCGGCGTTACGCCGGGGCGTCGGTCACCTACCGGACGACCTCCCCCACGCACTGACGCCTGCCGTTATAACACCGCCCCGTCGCCCGTCTGCCTCCCCCACTCCACTCGACGCTCCTCGACCCGCTCACCCCACCCACCGACGCGCTTCCACCGCTGACGAGCTCCCATTCCCGGCGGCAACCATGGCGTCCACCGGCGACGGCGGCGGCAGCTCGTGGCCGACGAGCCTCAGCACGCCGGAGACGGACGAGCTCATCCGTCTCGGGCTGATGGTGCCGCTGGGCTGCCGTCTGCCTCACGTGTTCCACATCACCGCCGACGGGTACCCGACGAGGGGGCCCGGCGCAACGCCGGCCGAGCTCCGCCAGCATGAGGGCGGCCGGTGGAACATCGTCGGCCGCACGAGGTTTTGGAAGGGCAAGGACTTCTCGGTCGTCGTCGCGCAGGCTCGTCGGGAGATACGGACCGGCGACTCGTCGTCGGGCCCGGGCGGCTCGTCGTCTGTCGCGCGCGGCTCATCGTCCGCCCCGCGCCGGCCACGCCGCCCCCCTCTGGCGGCCGCGCCGTCTCCGAGCTCGTCCCGCCGTCCGGTTCCCGCCATAGCCCGGCCCGCCTCCCCGCCGAGCTGCAGGCCGCACTCGACGCGGCGGCGACTATGGCGGCGGCAGCAGAGGCCGTTGAGCTGCAGGCCGCACTCGACGCGGCGGCGGCCATCGAAGCGGCGCAGCCGCAGATTTCTCAGGAGCAGGGCGACGACGGCTACTGGGAGGACGGCGGCAAGAGCAGCGACGACGGCGACAGTGACGACGACCGTGACGTCGGTGCGGGGGAGATCGTGGACCTCGCCGACTCCGGCGACGACGAGTTGATTAGGACTAATTAGTTATGTTTAATTAAATTTAGTTAAGTCATGTTTAATTAAGTTTTTATGTTGTAATGTTTAATTAAGACATGTTTAATTAAGTTTAATTAAGTCGTGTTTAATTAAATTTCTTTAATACAATGCTTGCTCAGCCCAACATAGGAATAAACGACCCTAAAAAAACAAAGGAATAAAAAAAACTATAAACATGTTCGTGTTATTGCCCACAGGAATAAAATGATGTAAGAAAACAACTTATATTTTGTTGTTTTTGACGTTTCAAAAATGTTCATACGCTATAAAAAAGTGTGTGATATTTTAAAAAATTAAAGATTCTAAAAAGTATTTGTGTAATTAAAAAAACTACGCAGGTAATAGAAATTTATGCACATTATCAATGGGAGAGTGGAAATCATTCTGTTTGAGCGATCATTTTCTTTCCAATGTAAAATTATTCAACATTTTAAATTCTTTTGGACAAATCAGTTCATTTATCTATATTTTCAACTTTAAAATTAATCACATTCGAAAAAAACGCACTAATTTGCCTGAAAGAAAATCACGTACATTTATTCTGCAGTATATCTTCTTTTATCTAGATTTTGAAATATTTTATTATTCGAATTCAGAAAAGATAGTTCATTTGTACGAAAAATTTACGTACCAGCATTCTGAACTATATTTACCTTTATCGAGATGTAAAAATATAAAATTATTTGAATTCGAACACAATTTCCGTCTGTTTGTCAAAAAAAGCGTGCATTCATTCTGCACTAGATTTTTAAGTTCAACTTATTCGAATTTAAACAAAATTTTAGTTGATTTGTCTAAAACCATTATGTACATTCATTCTGCACTATATTCCTTGTATGTAGATTTTTGAAATTTAATACTAGCGAGTTCAAACAAAAGTTTAGTGATTTGTCCGAAAAGTTTATGCACAAAAGTTTAGGGACCGCACGCCAGGGATGAACGAAATCGGAGTATGAACGCACGTTGCGTCACGTGCGGGCAGTGTTTTAGGGGTTTTCGGTGGAAAAAATCATAGAAAATCCGTACAACATCGCAACGCGACAAATTTTGGCGTGCGTGGCCTGCATGGTCACTGTGGCCCCGTGGAAAAAAATGATCGACTTTGGCGGAAGCGACGGAGAGACGTACGACCGATGGTCCCCTCCGCCCATACCGAAACCACCCGGTTGCACAGCAAGTGCCAGTGCGGTTTGCCGGAATACACCCAAGTTTTGGCAGCGCGTGTGGGGACCCACCCGGGAACCGCACGTCAGGGATGAACGAAATCGGAGTATGAACGCACGTCGCGTCACGTGCGAGCAGTGTTTTAGGGGTTTTCGGTGGGAAAAATCATAGAAAATTTGTACAGTGTCGGAACGCGACAAATTTTGGCGTGCGTGGCCTGCATGGTCACTGTGGCCCGTGGAAAAAAAAACGATCGACTTTGGCAGATGCGACGGAGAGACGTACGACCGATGGTCCCCTCCACCCATACCGAAACCACCCGATTGCACAGCAAGTGGTAATGCGGTTTGCCGGAATGCACGCAAGTTTTGGCAGCGCGTGTGGGGACCCGCCCGGGGACCGCACGCCAGGGATGAACGAAATCGGAGTACAAACGCACGTTGCGTCACGTGCGGGAAGTGTTTTAGGGGTTTTCGGTGGGAAAAATCATAGAAAATTCGTACAGCGTCGGAACGCGACAAATTTTGGCGTGCGTGGCCTGCATGGTCACTGTGGCCTGTGGAAAAAAAATGATCGACTTGGACGGATGCGACAGAGAGACGTACGACCGATGGTCCCCTCCGCCCATACCGAAACCACCCGGTTGCACAGCAAGTGCCAGTGCGGTTTGCCGGAATGCACCCAAGGTTTGGCAGCGCGTGTGGGGACCCGCCCGGGGACCGCACGCCAGGGATGAACGAAATCGGAGTACGAACGTACGTTGCGTCACATGCGGGCAATGTTTTAGGGGTTTTCGGTGGGAAAATCAAAGAAAATCCGTACAGAGTCGGAACGCGACAAATTTTGGCGTGCGTGGCCTGCATGGTCACTGTGGCTTGTGGAAAAAAAATGATCTACTTTGGCGGATGCGACGGAGAGACGTACAACCGATGGTCCCCTCCGCCCATACCGAAACCACCGGGTTGCACAGCAAGTGCCAGTGCGGTTTGCCGGAATGCACCCAAGTTTTGGCAGCGCCTATGGGGACCCGCCCCGGGACCGCATGCCAGGGATGAATGAAATCGGTGTACGAACGCACGCTGCGTCACGTGCGGGCAGTGTTTTAGGGGTTTTCGGTGGGAAAAATCATAGAAAATCCGTACAGCGTCGGAACGCGACAAATTTTGGCGTGCGTGGCCTGCATGGTCACTGTGGCCCGTGGAAAAAAAATGATCGACTTTGGCGGATGCGACGGAGAGACGTACGACCGATGGTCCCCTCCGCCCATACCGAAACCACCCGGTTGCACAGCAAGTGCCACTGCGGTTTGCCGGAATGAACCCAAGTTTTGGCAGCGCCTGTGGGGACCCGCCCTGGGACCGCACGCCAGGGATGAACGAAATCGGAGTACGAACGCACGTTGCGTCACGTGCGGGCAGTGTTTTAGGGGTTTTCGGTGGGAAAAATCATAGAAAATCCGTACAGCGTCGGAACGCGACAATTTTTGGCGTGCGTGGCCTGCATGGTCACTGTGGCCCATGGAAAAAAATGATCGACTTTGGCGGATGCGACGGAGAGACGTACGATCGATGGTTCCTTCCGCCCATATCGAAACCACCCGGTTGCACAGCAAGTGCCAGTGCGGTTTGCCGAAATGCACCCAAGTTTTGGCAGCGCGTGTGGGGACCCGCCCGGGGACCACACGCCAGGGATGAACGAAATCAGAGTACGAACGCACGTTGCGTCACATGCGGGCAGTGTTTTAGGGGTTTTCGGTGGGAAAAATCATAGAAAATCCGTATAGCGTCGGAACGCGACAAATTTTGGCGTGTGTGGCCTGCAAAGTCACTGTGGCCCGTGGAAAAAAATGATCGACTTGGCGGATGCGACGGAGAGACGTACGACCGATGGTCCCCTCTGCCCATACCGAAACCACCCGGTTGCACAGCAAGTGCCAGTGCGGTTTGCCGGAATGCACCCAAGTTTTGGCAGCGCGTGTGGGGACCCACCCGGGGACCGCACGCCAGGGATGAACAAAATTAGAGTAAGAACGCACGTTGCATCACGTGCAGGCAGTGTTTTAGGGGTTTTCGGTGGGAAAAATCATAGAAAATCCGTACAGCGTCGGAAGGCGACAAATTTTGGCGTGCATGGCCTGCATGGTCACTGTGGCCCGTGGAAAAAAAATGATGGACTTTGGCGGATGCGACGGAGAGACGTACGACCGATGGTCCCCTCCGCCCATATCGAAACCACCCAGTTGCACAGCAAGTGCCAGTGCGGTTTGCCGGAATGCACCCAAGTTTTTGCAGCGCCTGTGGGGACCCGCCCGGGGACCGCACGCCAGGGATGAACGAAATCGGAGTACGAACGCACGTTGCGTCACGTGCGGGCAGTGTTTTAGGGGTTTTCGGTGGGACAAATCATAGAAAATCCGTACAGCGTCGGAACGCAATAAATTCTGGCATGCGTGGCCTGCATGGTCACTGTGGCCCGTGGAGAAAAATGATCGACTTTGGCAGATGCGACGGAGAGACGTACGATCGATGGTCCCCTCCGCCCATACCGAAACCACCGGGTTGTACAACAAGTGCCAGTGCGGTTTGCCGGAATGCACCCAAGTTTTGCCAGCACTAGTGGGGACCCGCCCGGGGACCGCACGCCAGGGATGAACGAAATCGGAGTACGAACGCACGTTGCCTCACCTGCAGGCAGTGTTTTAGGGGTTTTCGGTGGGAAAAATCAGAGAAAATCAGTACAGCGTCGGAACGCGACAAATTTTGGCGTGCGTGGCCTGCATGGTCACTGTGGCCCGTGGAAAAAAATGATCGACTTTGGCGGATGCGACGGAGAGACGTACGACCGATGGTCCCCTCCGCCCATACCGAAACCACCCGGTTGCACAGCAAGTCCCAGTGCGGTTTGCCGGAATGCACCCAAGTTTTGGCAGCGCATGTGGGGACCCACCCGGGGACCGCACGCCAGGGATGAATGAAATCGGAGTACGAACGCACGTTCCATCACGTGCGGGCAGTGTTTTAGGGGGTTTCGGTGGAAAAAATCATGGAAAATCCGGACAGCGTCGGAACGCAACAAATTTTGGCGTGCGTGGCCTGCATGGTCACTGTGGACCGTGGAAAGAAATGATCGACTTTGGCGGATGTGACGGAGAGACGTACAACCGATGGTCCCCTCCGCCCATACCGAAACCACTATGTTGCACAGCAAGTGCCAGTGCGGTTTGTCGGAATGCACCCATGTTTTGGCAGCGCGTGTGGGGACCCGCCCGGGGACCGCACGCCAGGGATGAACAAAATCAGAGTATGAACACACGTTGCGTCATGTGCGGGCAGTGTTTTAGGGGTTTTCGGTGGGAAAAATCATAGAAAATCCGTACAGCATCGGAACGTGACAAATTCTGGCGTGCATGGCCTGCATGGTCACTGTGGCCCATGGAGAAAAATGATCGACTTTGGCAGATGCGACGGAGAGACGTACGACCGATGGTCCCCTCCGCCCATACCGAAACCACCGGGTTGTACAACAAGTGCCAGTTCGGTTTGCCGGAATGCACCCAAGTTTTGCCAGCACCTGTGGGGTCCCGCCCGGGGACCGTACGCCAGGGATGAATGAAATCGGAGTACGAACGCACGTTGCGTCACGTGCGAGCAGTGTTTTAGGGGTTTTCGGTGGGAAAAATCATAGAAAATTAGTACAGCGTCGGAACGCGACAAATTTTGGCGTGCGTGGCCTGCATGGTCACTGTGGCCCGTGGAAAAAAAATGATCGACTTTGGCGGATGCGACGGAGAGACGTACGACCGATGGTCCCCTCCGCCCATACTGAAACCACCGGGTTGCACAACAAGTGCCAGTGCGGTTTGCCGGAATGCACCCAAGTTTTGGCAGCGCCTGTGGGGACCCGCCCGGGGGCCGCACGCCAGGGATGAACGAAATCGGAGTACGAACGCACGTTGCGTCACGTGCAGGTAGTGTTTTAGGGGTTTTCGGTGGGAAAAATCATAGAAAATCCGTACAGCGTCGGAACGCGACAAATTTTGGCGTGCGTGGCCTGCATGGTCATTGTGGTCCATGGAAAAAAATGATCGACTTTGGCGGATGCGACGGAGAGACGTACGATCGATGGTCCCCTCCGCCCATACCGAAACCACCCGGTTGCACAGCAAGTGCCAGTGCGGTTTGCCAACAGAGAAAACAACTTGGATATGACATACGTGATGCGAATGCTAGCGGTGCTCTGAATTATCCGGATGTGTCTTCCTGGCCTATCAAGACGTATAAGATGCCACAACAAGAAGACGGCTTAGTAAATACTTTCATATTGTTATAATATCTTACCTGAAATGCGAACTTATGAACCATTGTTTGTACGGACCAGCAATTCATGTGGAATATATGTTCTTCGATGCTTTCAATATTGGAACGGTGAAAAATGGACAAGCCATTTTTCACAGGTCTGGTTTTATTTCAAATGCTTATATTGAATTAAATTGATTACGTAATACTATTTAAATTGTACTAATATGAAGTTGTAACAAGGGTCAATTGATAAATCAAGGGACTTAATGATTGTGCAGCTTATTTTTTCGGAGGGAAATACGCTCAACGATGTGAAGGACAAAGTTACCCGGCTTGCAAAGAAAAAATAAATGTGGCAAAAATTTTGTACTAGAAAATTTTGTAGGCTCAAATAATGTTTACATTTATTTCGACTTTGATATCTTGTGATGAAGAATACACTACTATTTTAAATATTTATTAAGGCGAAAATGACATTTGAATTATTATATTGTCTTCAAGCCATTGTCTTTAAATTTGAAATGTTCATATTCATAGTTCTGTCGTCATCATATTTATTATGCATTGTAATGCCCGTAGCCGTCGCTTGTTACACCGACGGTCTTACTTTTCTTTTGTAAAAAAAATTGCCCGACAAGTGCGCCGGCTAGTCAGACGTCAGACAGGACCGACGGCACTGTCCAACAGGGCAGCGTCGGACGACGGGTGGCATAGCAGTTTAATCGAAGACGTTCGACTGCAAGTGCGCCGCCGGGTATATAAGTCGGTCGTCGGGCGCTCCGTCGGGCGAGGTGGGACTAAAAACTTGGCTATCGCAGCCGCCGTGCATGCAGCGACGCGCGTGACCGCGTGGGCCGGCCCAATAACACTGTTTACGCCTGCGGCGTGAAGACGGCCCAAGTAACAGGCGGCGGGACGACGGCCCAAGTTCCACGCGGGGCGACGGGAAATGTGTAGTCCCACCTCGCCCGACGGAGGGCGCGACGACCGGCTTATATACCCGGCGGCACATGAGCTGTCGAACTAGTTGATTACTTCGTACTGCCGCCAGCCGTCCGACGCTGTGGGCCAGTGCTGCCGGCGCAATTGTCAGGCTTTTTTACAAATAATAATAATTAAAACAACGGGGTTCTAAGCGACGGCGACCATACAGTGCATAAAAATTACAGTAAACAGCGACGGTACTAGTGTGCAAAAATGAGCACTGCCAAAATAAACGACGATTAAACCGTGATGGCAGTACTGTGCAAAATGAGCACATCAAAATAAACCAAGTAAAAACTCCTTATTGCATTACATAGTCTGTCATCAAAACAAGTACTTTGTCGGTATCGTAGCAAATAGTCTGACATGGACAAAGTAAAATAAGTTCATATCTGAACAATTATTAAAGATCACATATATAGAACATTAAAAACTGTCTCCAATGAAAGGGTGAAGCAATCTTCCATAGCAATCCATAATAAAACTGTCTTCAATCAAAGGGTGAAGCAATCTTCCATACTCCACAATTCAAACAAAGTTCCTACATAACAGTAAGATATGTGTTAATTCACAATAAACAAATAAATTTCGTTTGAACAATAAGATTTACTATAACATAAGAAAATCATACTTAGGATTTTGAGGGCACGTGGACTTATAATGACCCGGAAGACCGCACTGTCCACATTGACGTTTGCTTTTCTCATCAAAAGCTTTAGGTCGCCCATTTTTAGTGACATCATGACCATCCTTACCGCGGCCTTTAACATTCTGTTTTGTTGCGCCTTTGGTGTTAACTTTAGCGGCATCACGAACAAGACCATGATCTTGATTAGGCTCAAATGCATCGTCGTTCACAAACTGTACCTCCACACTAGGCTCATCCTCCTCAGTGTAATCATTATCTATTATGTCCCTCAGAGCCGCCTTCAACTTGTCGAATAAAAATGGTTTATGGCATGCTTTATGAGTTGCTTCAGCAGATAGGATAGTCAACTCACTGTACCTAGCTCTGTCACCTGCACCTGCCTATCCCCACGCAAACAAATCGCTAGTGCGCTTCACGGGAAGTCCACCCCTTGCAACTTGGCTCAACCTCCGCAGCACTAAACACTTAGGTATCTCACGTAAGCGTAGCTAAATCAGAACATGAAGAATATGTTTGCAAGGAAGTCCTTTGCGATACATGCTTCTGCAACTGCACCTCACAGTTTCTTCGGAGTTACCTGGGGTGTACTCCACAGTGAATCTGATATCCCTATTTTCCTTCCATGTCAGTATGAATCTGTGAGTGTCTGCTCCTCTCAGTCTCTCAAGGACCTCAAGCTCCCGTGCCTTCTTCATATATTCTTGCAAGATATAAAAGTTTGCCGCAGTGAACTCACGGGCAGCTGATTTCTCAATACCTTTACACTCATCCAATACTAGTACTGGAACTGTCTGTGAGTTTGTGTAATCGTCATGCGCCTCGTTCTCACGAAGACGAACTATGCAGTTCTCATAGTGCACAATCATATCAACAATAGTCATACCGGAGTCTAGATGCAAGTGAAGGCATGAATTCAGACTCTCACTTCGCTGGTTACTTCGCATACCTAAGAAAAACCCACCTGACAGATATGATGCAGCCCAAAGCCTTTTCTTCTTGTACATCCTACGTAACCATGTCTTTGTTTTCTCCGACTGAAATTTGGCGCAAAACGCTGCCCATCTCTCCTCAAATACCTTCTTTGAAGTGGCATAATAAAGTAGAGACCTGAACTGCTTTAGAGACTTATGATGAAGGTGTTTCTGCATGTTCTTCTCAATATGCCACAAGCAAAGATGATGCCAAACCTCCGAAAGACCTTTCTTATGGCCTTAATCATAGCTGCATCTCCATCAGTAATTACTGACCTAGGCCTCTTTTGACAATGAGCCCTCAAAAATGTCTGAAGCAGCCAGACATATGTATCTTCCGTCTCGTCAGACACAAGAGCACAACCGAATACCGTGGTGCAACGGTGGTTGTTCAGACCGACAAAAGGTATAAATGGCATGCCATACCTATTCATCCTGTATGTGCTGTCGAAGACTGTCACATCACCATAGTCAACATTGTCTCGACGTGATTGAGAATCACGCCAGAATATGTTTTTCAACCTTCCTTCATCATCGACGGTGTGCTCAAAGAAGAAATCTGGATCTCTCTCTTTTCTGGTCATCTTGATCCCAATGGCAGTGTCTGCATCACCTTGTGCAAGCAACTTCATTTTTTCTCTATAACACATGTTATAAAGCTTCTTCCTCCCAAGACCAGCCTTTGCATATGACCCGTACCTACTGACGAGATTATCATAAATCATATGTTTCCTGATTCCAGCACCTGCCATGGTTAAGAACTCAGCTTTCTGATATTCTTTTATCTGATTATGAGACCGAAGAAACGTGACTTCATCCGGTCTAGCTAGAACGTGACTGTGATCATCACTGAAACTGCTGACATACCAAACATCATGCTCTTTATCAAGTTTCAAAGTTATATGCGTATCGCAGAAGCAATGAGTCTCCCCTCTCCGCCTGCGGGTCCTGCCTTCCATTGTACAAAGTTTTGCCTGTCGTTTCCCAGCTCTTGCACACATATACTTTCTCAAGCGCTTAGTTCCCTTAGGACCTTTCGAATATTTCAGTGAGTCCTTTCTTACGCTGAAACCACGCTCGTAAGCATACTGGTTATAGAAAATGTAAGCCTCTCCTAGTGACTTGAATGTCTTCCTCATGATCTTCCAATGCATGTCCAATGATTCTTGCTGATATTCATCAAATTCGATGTCAAAATTAAACAGATCATCACCAACATGCTCATCATTCCCGCTTGTACCATCTACATCTCCCTGTAAATTAATGCATTAAACAATTTATGTCAGCCAGTTACTACTTTAATATGTAATAATGTAGTGATGTAAGTTTCAAAACTTACTTTGCTGGAGCTGTCATCATGAGATGCATCAACGTGCGATTTGTCACTTTCATCGTCCACAATATTCCTCACAAAGTCCCCGTCCTCGTCGATCTGCGCGCATTGCAAAAAAAACATGTAAGCGCTAATATGGTTATTATGTCATTTCTTCTCTGATTTATTTATGACTAACCCGGAGTGCACTTTCGGCAAATGAATCATCTATATCCATATCATCATCATCATCGCCATGTCGCTGGATGATGCAAAAAATTATGAAAATTTCCGTGCGGTCTACCATATTTATTATTTTTATCAACCTTGATCACACTTACATTGCCACTATAAGATTCATCCAAACTCATGTACTTCTCCTCAGCAAGTTCATCCATATTCAATGACGAGGTTTCGTTGTTCTCGCCATAATCATTGCCATCATAATCGCCCTCCTCCTCTAACTATACATAGTTACAAAAAATCGTACGATCAATCAAACACCGTGTAACATCATCCCTAAAACAATTATTTCATGAAGCACAATGATGTTATAACCAACCTCTTGCACGGCGGCCAGGATTTCAGCCGGATCCATTTGTTCTGATGATGAACGTGATGACGGCCTGACGTTGCTGGCCGGCGGAGGCAGCTGTCGACGGCGTGAGGACGATGGCTGGTCGTAGCCGGCGTACTGCGCGGAGGGAGGCGACGACGTAGATCGCGGGTGGGCGGCCATCTGGGCGACGGGAATGGAACGCGGCGGCAGCGCCAACGGAGCCTGGGCACGCGTGTCGGCAGCGGTAACGGCGCCGGGGCACGCGCGGCGGCCTGTTTGGGAGGCGACCCGGGCGACGTCGACTTCGCGCAGAGGGGGGCCGACGTGGAGACGGCGTGGTTGCGTTAGGGTTCAGGGTCGTGTCTTTTTTTTCCTCCAACAACTGTCGACGCCAACGTCGAGACGTGCGGGCGTACGACAGCGACGTACGGCGACGGGTGCGGGTACGCGGGCGGGCGTATGTACAACGACGGGTGCGGCATAGGCGGGCGGGCGTATGACATCGCCCGCGGACGTACGGCGTCGGGCGCGAACGTACGACGTCGGGGGGGTATTCTTATACCTAATGTGAAATTACCATACTATTCATTATACGTTTTAGGGGGGGTTGTACCGAAGCACTCCCCCCGGAATTAATTAATTTCCTGGCACTTCCGATATCCACGTTTATTAAACCAATGCACATTTTGAATTTACCTTCTTTAGTAGGGACATTTTCAAATTTTAATTTACATTGATCATCGGCTAGACCTAGTATGTATGAATTGTCGATGGTGCGGATATGGTGGTCACAGACTACGTCGCCCAGATCGGCGCCCACCTCTGCACGAACCAGTGGCGGCTGTCATGTGGCGACCCAGGTGGCTGATGTTGTCCTATCCTGGGATGGAAGAGATGATGTCGGCGGACGCAACGACAACGACATCCATCCCCTGCCACGGACGCGACGACAACGACATCCATCCGTGTAGCGGTTGCTATGGTTGGATCCATGCGGCGACGGCGGTGAGATCGAGAGGGGGGGGGGGGGGGGGGGGGGTGGCAGGGAGAAGGAGAGGAGGCGGCACAGCGGCGGTGTATATCGAAGGAGAGGGAGACGGCCTGGTCAGGCAAGGGCGTTTGCGTGTGGCGCGGCCCTGCACTGGTTCCCCATTTAGTAGACAAAGGGTCTGGCCTTTGCTGAGTTTTGGTACTTGGCATAGGAATACCAACCGTCAGCTAGTCAACACATAGGGCTAGCTGTCAGATTTCGCTTGGTGGCACGGTGGTGACTTGGACTACTCTTTGGGGCGTGGGATCAAAATCTAGCGGTGCATGATGGACGAGATCTAGCCCGAACCTCCATGTTCCGGTGCCTGGACGACAACAGTGGCACGGGGTGGCCTTTCCTGTGAGCTCTCTTGGCTGTACGTGGATTGATTTGGTTCCCTTGTCGATGAGCGAGTGGTCGCTGGTGACCTCGCATGGAGCTTCCGTGCCTGCAGCGGTGAGGCGACACTAGGGTGTGTCCGGTGGGGAGGATGGCAGGAGGATGGGAGACTCCGATGTGTTCGTGCCACCCTTCGCCGGTGCAGGGGTGCGCCAGTCCTGGATGTGTCCGCTCCTCCTCGTCCCCCTTCCCGTGATCGTTGCTGGTGAAGTTCTTACAATGTTCAAGGCTGGGCAGTAGCTAGCAGCTCCGGCGGTCACAGGCTGCTGGTCAAGCCATATCCAAGGCCTTTGGTTAGTCACAGGGTTGTTGTCGGTGTCAAAACCGGCGATCTCGGGTAGGGAGTCCCAAACGATGCGTCTAGGATCGATGTTAAAAGGAGACAAGGGACACAAGATTTTACCCAGGTTCGGGCCCTCTTGATGGAGGTAAAACCCTACGTCCCGCTCGATTATATTGAATGTGAATAGGGGTTACAAGAGCTGATCTACCACGAGATTATAATGGCTAAACCCTAAAAGCTAGCCTATGAATATGTTGATCGTCCGTAAGGACTATCCCCCTCTGGTTTATATAGACACTAGGGGGCTAGGGTTTATATAGAGACGGTTTGCAGAAAAGGAAAGTGTCATCCGCATGAGAATCTTGCCTTCCACGCCAAGAGGAGTCCCATCTGGATACGGGAACAAGCACCAAGCTTTGTATCTTCAAGGCCCATCAGTCCGGCCCATTTCACCTAGCCCGGACACTCGAGGACCCCCAAATCCTAGACTCCCTCAGTAGCCCCTGAACCTGTCTTCAATGAGGATGTGTTCGGCAAACAGCGTGTCTTCGGCATTGTAAGGCGGGTTCCTCCAAAAGATCTGTTCGGTAAAAGAAGTGTATCCGGCTCTGCAAAAATAACAATCCTTCACCGTGAAGGCAAGTCATATATAGTATTATTTAGTTGTTTACCGTGAGGGCAAGTCATATAAAGTATTATTTAGTTGTTTAACAACTTTTCAGCAAAATTTCAGGTCCACCCCTTTCATTGTTTCGAATCGCCGCGAAGCGTGCCGCTTCGCGAATCGAGGCAAAACTGCCATTGGGACGTCCCATCTAATCAGAGATCGTGCCTGCTTATTAAGAGGTCTTCATTATCACGATTTTGGATAACCGTGCGGGTATGCGACCCTTCGAGAGTAAGCGAAAATTAAGGAGCAGAGGCCGCCGTTTGATATTCAGCTGCCTATATAAAGGGAGGGATTTATCCCTTTCTTCCCCACGCTTCCCTTCCGCTCTCGCACTCCCAAGCTCAAGCTCCAGCGCTCGAGTCCTTCTCCTCCCACGGACACCTTTCCCACACCATGGCAGGGTCCGGCTCCAACGGCAAGTGGGAGGCCTCCTCCGTCTAGGAGAAGGACGTGATCGAGCTCCGTGCGGTGGGATACATCACCAGTGAGATCTGGCATCGGCTCCCCGATCCAGGGTAGATCATCCCTACCCCGAATCCAGGGGAAAGAGTGGTGTTCATTCACCACTTTCTCCGTGGACTAGGGTTTCCCCTTCATCCGTTTGTCCGCGGATTGATGTTTTTCTACGGGCTAGATTTCCATGATTTAGCCCCAAACGCCATCCGGGGGAAGAAAGGGGCGGCTTACTTTGCTTCAGCCGGTGGGGAAAAAGAAAGGGGCAGTCGACTTTGCTTTAGGGGAAGGTATGTTCAATGCCCGCCGACTATTTTGATTCAATTTCGACCGATTACATTCGGAAGAAATTCACGAACGTGCACTTTTTTAGATGGATCGGAGTTCGTCCTTGTCGGATGATTCGGACATAGAAGAGATGATCATAGATGATGACGTCGACAACCTAGTGTTGTTGCATCCTGTGGACAAATTTGAGAAAGGCCCGAAGAAAAAGCTGTTGGAAATATGCCCTAGGGGCAATAATATTGTATTATTATATTTCCATTTTCATGATTAAGAGTTTATATTTCATGCTATAAATGTTATGATTCCAGAATATGTGATTGAATGGAAAACTCATATGCATGTGTGGAATGATAAACAATAAATAATTACTCCCTCTGTTCCTAAATATTTGTATTCTTAGAGATTTCAAATGGACTACCACATACGAGTGTATATAGACATATTTTAGAGTGTAGATTCATTCATTTTGCTCCGTATGTAGTCACTTGTTGAAACCTCTAGAAAGACAAATATTTAGGAACAGAGGGAGTAGTTCCTACCCTTGCCTCCAAGACTTGCTCAAGTGTTGTTAGTGATCATGTTTTCCGGATAAGTACCCAAAAAAGCAAGGAGCGAAAATGAAGCTGAATGCATTGTATGAAAGTTTAGGAGGGATATGTACGCGACGGTTCAAAAGGAAATTGAGGAGTCACTAATGATGCAGAAGACTCTGACCCTTGGAGATAGCCGGCAGACTGGAGGGGAGGCAGGCATGGAAGATGCTTCTTATTGCGAAACAACACATCACAAGAGTAGCTATGTATCAGTTGACCCTAGCAAAACTGAGACTGAATTTGCACATGATGATACTATATCTGATCTATATGGAACGACAGGCAGACTGAGGCGCGTGCTTACACATTGGATGGTACATTAAAATGTAAAAGTCTGGTTTGCCCCCCCCCCTCTTGGACGGGGGCTCTTGTTGGACACTACGCCATTGAAGCGGGGATGTGTGAAGTGCTACATGACCGATGTAAAGCCTAGATTAGCTCATTTTGCCCCACATAATGTCCCAAGGGCTATGATGAGCAGAGGTCCTTGGGAGAAAAATTGTTAAGTCATATCCAGTGGCCACAAAAGGAAATAGACTTCATGGGAAGTGACAGAAGGAGACATGACACACATGTATCATTGATATTAAGGATAACAAGATGGGATCTATTCCTGCATGAATAGATCTTGTCTACATCATGTCATCATTCTTATTGCATTACTCCGTTTTTCCATGAACTTAATACACTAGATGGATGCTGGATAGCGATCGATGTGTGAAGTAATAGTAGTAGATGCAGAATCCTTTTATGCTATCCGGAAATTCTATATCATTTCCAATCAACAATATGTCATTCACATATAATATCAGAAATGCTACAGAGCTCCCACTCACTTTCTTGTAAATACAGGCTTCTCAAAAAGTCTGTATAAAACCATATGCTTTGATCACCTCATCAAAGCGTATATTCCAACTCTGAGATGCTTGCACCAGTCCATAGATGGATTGCTGGAGCTTGCACACTTTGTTAGCACCTTTAGGATCGACAAAACCTTCTGGTTGCACCATATACAACTCTTCTTTGAGATATCCATTCAGGAATGCAGTTTTGACATCCATTTGCCAGATTTTATAATCATAAAATGCGGCAATTGGTAACATGATTCGGACAGACTTAAGCATCGCTATGGGTAAGAAAGTCTCATCGTAGTCAACTCCTTGAACTTGTCGAAACCCTTTCGCAACAAGTCGAGCTTTGTAAACAGTAACATTACCATCTACGTCGGTCTTCCTCTTGAAGATCCATTTATTTTCGATGGCTTGCCGATCATCGGGCAAGTCAACCAAAGTCCACACTTTGTTTTCATACATGGATCCCATCTCAGATTTCATGGCCTCAAGCCATTTCGTGGAATCTGGGCTCATCATCGCTTCCTCATAGTTTGTAGGTTCATCATGGTCTAGTAACATGACTTCCAGAACTGGGTTGTCGTACCACTCTGGTGCGGAACGAACTCTGGTTGATCTACGAAGTTCAGCAGAAACTTGATATGAAGTTTCATGATCATCATCATTAGCTTCCTCACTAATTGGTGTAGGAATCACTAGAACTAGTTTCCATGATGTACTACTTTCCAGTTCGGGAGAAGGTACAATTACCTCATCAAGTTCTACTTTCCTCCCACTCACTTCTTTCGAGAGAAACTCCTTCTCTAGAAAGGATCCATTCTTAGCAACAAATATCTTGCCTTCGGATCTGTGATAGAAGGTGTACCCAACAGTCTCTTTTGGGTATCCTATGAAGACACATTTCTCCGATTTGGGTTCAAGTTTATCAGGATGAAGCTTTTTCACATAAGCATCGCAGTCCCAAACTTTAAGAAATGACAACTTTGGTTTCTTGCCAAACCACAGTTCATAAGGCGTCGTCTCGACGGATTTAGATGGTGCCCTATTTAACGTGAATGCAGCTGTCTCTAAAGTATAACCCCAAAATGATAGTGGTAAATCGGTAAGAGACATCATAGACCGCACCATATCCAATAAAGTACGGTTACGACGTTCAGACACACCATTACGCTGTAGTGTTCCGGGTGGCGTGAGTTATGAAACTATTCCACATTGTTTAAAATGAAGACCAAACTCGTAACTCAAGTATTCACCTCCACGATCAGATCATAGAAACTTTATTTTCTTGTTACGATGATTTTCTACTTCACTCTGAAATTCTTTGATCTTTTCAAATGTTTCAGACTTGTGTTTCATCAAGTAGATATACCCATATCTGCTCAAATCATCAGTGAAGGTCAGAAAATAACGATACCCGCCGCGAGATTCAACACTCATTGGTTCACATACATCAGTATGTATGATTTCCAACAAATCTGTTGCTCGCTCCATTGTTCCGGAGAATGGAGTTTTAGTCATCTTGCCCATGAGGCATGGTTCGCAAGCACCAAGTGATTCATAATCAAGTGATTCCAAAAGTCCATCACTATGGAGTTTCTTCATGCGCTTTACACCAATATGACCTAAACGGCAGTGCCACAAATAAGTTGCACTATCATGATTAACTTTACATCTTTTGGTTTCAATATTATGAATATGTGTATCACTACAATCGAGATCCAACAAGAATAGACCACTCTTCAACGGTGCATGACCATAAAAGATATTATTCATAAAAATAGAACAACCATTATTCTCTGATTTAGATGAATAACCGTCTCACAACAAACAAGATCCAGATATAATGTTCATGCTAAACGCTGGCACCAAATAACAATTATTTAGGTCTAAAACAAATCCCAAAGGTAGATGTAGAGGTAGCGCGTCGACGGTGATCACATCGACTTTGGAACCATTTCCCACGCGCATCATCACCTCGTCCTTAGCCAATCTTCGTTTAATCTGTAGTCCCTGTTTCGAGTTACAAATATTAGCAACCGAACCGGTATCAAATACCCAGGTATTACTACGAGCATTAGTAAGGTACACATCAATAACATGTATATCACATATACCTTTGTTCACCTTGCCATCCTTCTTATCCGCCAAATACTTGGGGCAGTTCCGCTTCCAGTGTCCAGTCCCTTTGAAGTAGAAGCACTCAGTTTCAGGCTTGGCTCCAGACTTTGGGGCAGTTTCACTGTTGGGGAACGTAGTATTTCAAAAAAAATCCTACGATCACGCAAGATCTATCTACTACTCCCTCCGTTCGGAATTACTTTTCGCGGAAATGGATGTATCTAGACGTATTGTAATTCTAGATACATCCATTTCCAAGACAAGTAATTCCAAACGGAGGGAGTAGATGCATAGAAACGAGAGGGGAGAGTGTGTCTACGTACCCTCGTAGACCGAAAGCGGAAGTGTCTAGTGACGCGGTTGATGTAGTCGAACTTCTTCGCGATCGAACCGATCAAGCACCGAACATACGGCACCTCCACGTTCAGCACACGTTCAGCTTCATGACGTCCCACGAGCGCTTGATCCAGTTGAGCTTCACGACAGTTTCGTCAGCACGACGGCGTGGTGACGGAGATGATGAAGCTACCGGCGCAGGGCTTCGCCTAAGCACTACAACGGTATGACCGAGGTGTGTTTCTGTGGAGGGGGTCACCGCACATGGCTAGAACAATGTTTCTTGTGTGTCTTTTGGTGCCCCCTGCCCCCGTATATAAAGGAGCAAGGGGGAGGTGCGGCCAGGCTAAGGGGCGCGCCAAGGGAGTAGGATTCCTACTCCTAGTAGGAATAGGAACCCCCTTTTCCTATTCCTACTAGGAGTAGGAAAGGAAAGGGGAAGAGGAGAAGGAAAGGAGAGGTGGCGCCTCCCGCTTTTCCTAGTCCAACTAGGAACCCTAGGGCGGTGCGTCCAGCCCTGTGGGCTGCCCCTCTCTTTCCCTCGTTGGCCCACTATGGCCCATACTCAGTAACTCCCTCCGGCACTTTTGTTTTACCCGATAACAGTCGAAACACTTCCGGTGTCCGAATATAGTCGTCCAATATATTAATCTTTATGTCTCGGACATTCCGAGACTCCTCGTCATGTCTGTGATATCATCCGGGACTCCTAACTACTTTTGGTTCATCAAAACTCATAAACTCATAATACCGATCGTCATCAAACGTTAAGCGTGCGGACCCTACGGGTTCGACAACTTTTGATTCGCCGAACCGCATCAGGACAACGTCCATTTGCTGACAATCCATAACCTAGTCAACACTACTTGATTCATATTATGCATGTTCTGTTAATTATGCAACATTGTCTAGTTGATGGGTATAAGAAAAACTTTCATATACAGTGCATTGAACACTGAGAAGTTTGATACTTGATGATTGTTTTGGGATATGAAGATGGTAATATTAGAGTCGTGCTAGTTGAGTAGTCGTGAATTTTAGAAATACTTGTGTTGAGGTTTGCAAGTCCCATAGCATGCACGTATGGTAACCGTTGTGTAACAAATTTGAAACATGAGGTGTTCTTTGATTGTCATCCTTACGGGTGGCGGTCGGGAACGAGCGATGGTCTTTTACTACCAATCTATCCCCCTAGGAGCATCCGCGTAATGTTTGTTTTTTGATGACTTGTAGATTTTTGCAATAAGTATGTGAGTTGTTTATGACTAGTGTTGAGTCCATGGATTATACGCACTCTTACCCTTCCATCATTGCTAGCATCTTCGGTACCGTGCATTGCCCTTTCTCACCTTGAGAGTTGGTGCAAACTTCGCGGGTGCATCCAAACCCCGTGATACGATACGCTCTATCACACATAAACCTCCTTATATCTTCCTCAAAACATCCACCATACCTACCTATTATGGCATTTCCATAGCCATTCCGAGATATATTGCCATGCAACTTTCCACCGTTCCGTTTATCATGAAACGCTTCATCATTGTCATATTGCCTTGCATGATCATGTAGTTGACATCGTATTTGTGGCAAAACCACCATGCATATTATTTCATACATGTCACTCTTGATTCATTGCCCATCCCGGTACACCGCCGGAGGCATTCATATAGTCATACTTTGTTCTAGTATCGAGTTGTAATCATTGAGTTGTAAATAAATAGAAGTGTGATGATCATCATTCATAAAGCATTGTCCCAAATTAAAAAAAAGGGGAAAGGCCCAAAATAAAATAAAATAAAAAGGGACAATGCTATTATCCTTTTTTCCACACTTGTGCTTCAAAGTAGCACCATGATCTTTATGATAGAGAGTCTCTTGTTTTATCACTTCGATATACTAGTGGGAATTTTTCATTATAGAACTTGGCTTGTATATTCCAACAATGGGCTTCCTCAAATGCCCTAGGTCTTCATGAGCAAGCAAGTTGGATGCACACCCACTTAGTTTCTTTTGTTGTGCTTTCATACATTTATAGCTCTAGTGCATCCATTGCATGACAATCCCTAATCCTTGCATTGACATCAGTTGATGGGCATCTCCCTAGCCCGTTGTTTAGCTGCGTCAATGTGAGACTTTGTCCTTTTTTTGTCTTCTCCACATAACCCCCATCATCATATTCTATTCCACCCATAGTGCTATATCCATGGCTCACGCTCATGTATTGCGTGAAAGTTGAAAAAGTTTGAGATTACTAAAGTATGAAACAATTGCTTGGCTTGTCATCGGGGTTGTGCATGATTAGAGCATTCTTGTGTGACGAAAATGGAGCATGACCAAACAATATGATTTCGTAGGGACGAACTTTCTTTGGCCATGTTATTTTGAGAGACATAATTGCTTAGTTAGTATGCTTGAAGTATTATTACTTTTATGTCAATATTAAACTTTTATCTTGAACCTTTCAGATCTGAATATTCATGTGACAATTAAGAGAGTTACATTGGAAATATGTTAGGTAGCATTCCACATCAAAAATTCTGTTTTTATCATTTACCTACTCGAGGACGAGCAGGAATTAAGCTTCCGGATGCTGATACGTCTCCAACGTATCTATAATTTTTGATTGTTCCTTGTTATTATATTATCTGTTTTGGATGTTTATGGGCTTTATTATACACTTTATATTATTTTTGGGACTAACCTATTAACTGGAGGCCCAACCCAAATTGCTATTTTCTTGCCTATTTCAGTGTTTCGAAGAAAAGGAATATCAAACGGAGTCCAAACGGAATGAAACCTTCGGGAGAGTTATTTTTGGAACGAAAGCAATCCAGGAGACTTGGAGTAGACGTCAGGGAAGCTTCGAGGAAGCCACGAGGCAGGGAGGCGCGCCTTACCCCCCTGGACGCGCTTCCCACCCTGGTGGGCCCCTCGTGGCTCCCCTGACCGACTTCTTTCGCCTATATATGTCCACATACCCTAAAAACATCGAGGAACACAATAGATTGGGAGTTCCGCCGCCGCAAGCCTTTGTAGCCACCAAAAACCAATCGAGACCCTGTTTTGGCACCTTGCCGGAGGGGGGAACCCTCACCGGTGGCCATCTTCATCATCCCGGCGATCTCCATGATGATGAGGGAGTAGTTCACCCTCGGGGCTGAGGGTATGTACCAGTAACTATGTGTTTGATCTCTCTCTCTCTCGTGTTCTTGATTCAGCACGATCTTGATGTATCGTGAGTTTTGCTATTATAGTTGGATCATATGATGTTTCTCCCCCTCTATTCTCTTGTAATGGATTGAGTTTTCCCTTTGAAGTGATCTTATCAGATTGAGTCTTTAAGGATTTGAGAACACATGATGTATGTCTTGCATGTGCTTATCTGTGGTGACAATGGGATATCACGTGATCCACTTGATTTATGTTTTGGTGATCAACTTCCGGGTTCAGTGACCTTGTGAACTTATGCATAGGGGTTGGCACACATTTTCATCTTGACTCTCCGGTAGAAACTTTGGGGCACTCTTTGAAGTACTTTGTGTTGGTTGAATAGATGAATCAGAGATTGTGTGATGCATATCGTATAATCATACCAACGGATACTTGAGGTGACATTGGAGAATCTAGGTGACATTAGGGTTTTGGTTGATTTGTGTCTTAAGGTGTTATTCTAGTACGAACTCTATGATAGATTGAACGGAAAGAATAGCTTCGTGTTATTTTACTATGGACTCTTGAATAGATCGATCCAAAAGAATAACTTTGAGGTGGTATCGTACCCTACAATAATCTCTTCGTTTGTTCTCTGCTATTATTGACTTTGGAGTGACTCTTTGTTGCATGTTGAGGGATAGTTATATGATCCAACTATGTTATTATTGTTGAGAGAACTTGCACTAGTGAAAGTATGAACCTTAAGGCCTTGTTTCCTAGCATTGCAATACCGTTTACGCTAACTTTTACCATTTGTTGCTGTTTTTATATTTTCAGATTACAAATACCTTTATCTACCATCCATATTGCACTTGTATCACCATCTGTTCGCCGAACTAGTGCACCTATACAATTTATCATTGTATTGGGTGTGTTGGGGACACAAGAGACTCTTTGTTATTTGGTTGCAGGGGTTGCTTGAGAGAGACCATCTTCATCTTACGCCTCCCGCGGATTGATAAACCTTAGGTCATCCACTTGAGGGAAATTTGCTACTGTCCTACAAACCTCTGCACTTGGAGGCCCAACAACGTCTACAAGAAGAAGGTTGCGTAGTAGACATCAGTCACCTTGTTGGTGGGATCACCCACTTTCAACGGTGCGGTTGATAATTTAAGCCCTTCTATAAATTTATTAAACATGCTTTGAACCTCGGTTGTCATGGAGGTTTTCAATGTGTCCAAAGCCACATTGAATTCCTCACGAGAGACCGCGGTTCCCCCATCGGCCGTAGACGTGATCGGATTCACACCGGAGTGCTCCTCCACACCATCTACGGTGTCAACCATACTCTTCAGACGACAATGTCCTTAATAAAGAGATGATGCTCTGATACTAATTGAAAGGATCGATATAGTTGACTAGAGGGGGGGGGGGTGAATAGGCAACTAACAACTTTTAGCTTTTCTTTACCAAATTAAACTATGCATCAAAGTAGGTTGTCTAGATATGCAACTAGGTGAGCAACCTATATGATCCAACAACAACAAGCACACAAGCAAGCATGGGATATAAAACAAATAAGCTTGCGCAAGTAAAGGCACGAGATAACCAAGAGTGGAGCGGGTGAAGACGAGGATGTATTACTGAAGTTCCTTCCTTTTGAAGGGAAGTACGTCTCCGTTGGAGCGGTGTGGAGGCACAATGCTCCCCAAGAAGCCACTAGGGCCACTGAGGGAGTCCCGGATTAGGGGGTGTCCGGATAGTCGAACTATCACCGTTGGCCGGACTCCCGGACTATGAAGATACAAGATTGAAGACTTCATCCCGTGTCTGGATGGGACTTTCCTTGGCGTGGAAGGCAAGCTTGGCGATACGGATATGTAGATCTCCTACCATTGTAACCGACTCTGTGTAACCCTAACCCTCTCCGTGTCTATATAAACTGGAGGGTTTTAGTCCGTAGGACGAACAACAATCATACCATAGGCTAGCTTCTAGGGTTTAGCCTCTTTGATCTCGTGGTAGATCTACTCTTGTACTACCCATATCATCAATATCAATCAAGTAGGAGTAGGGTTTTACCTCCATCGAGAGGGCCCGAACCTGGGTAAAAACATCGTGTCCCTTGTCTCCTGTTACCATCCGCCTAGACGCATAGTTCGGGACCCCCTACCCGAGATCCACCGGTTTTGACACCAACATTGGTGCTTTCATTGAGAGTTCCTCTGTGCCGTCACCATTAGGAAGGATGCCTCATCCCGTCTTTAAAGACGGCACCGTTGCTAAAGGAGCTTTGGACATCGGCCAAACTCTCCGGCTGGGCGGTTTTCTTATGACCGCCTATTCGGCCGCCGCATCGACGATGACTTCTCGGGTCATCAAAAGCAATCTTCACGTCAACTTGGAACTCGCTGAGCAGTTAGATTCGATGGAGCTCTCTTCCTTAAACGAGCTCTTGGATCGCATCGCCGCCCTGGGAGTCGCTATAGACAACGACCAGATTGGGCCTAAAACCGATCTGAGAGAGATTAACTCTCCCCAGGCTACCCACCACGTTGCTGTGCTAGAGGAACAATATGGCGACCCTTCTTCTATCTTAAGGACCAGCTATGTCCGGATTCCTGACCCCTCCATGCCGGATTCCCACGGAGGGGAGAACACCACTCAAGCCCTGAACTTAAAGTCAGGCAGCGGGCTAGATTCATCGGACAACGTCCAAGAACCCAAGCTTCCAACTTCAAAAACTTCTTGGCCCCTGAGTCTTAGATCGGACGGAGTTCGGAATTGAACTCCACCCGCCCACCCAAACATAAGCGATCTATCCCAAATCCAGCAAGAGACCGCTGAAACAGTACATCATTACTGGGCCAGATTCCTCCTGGTCATGAACAGGATAAAGGACTGACGTGAAGAGGACGCAATTTCATTCTTCTGCATTAATTGCACGGACGAAGGGACAATGTGATACTCGATAAGAGATCCAAGTCCACCTCTTTTAAACCGGCGGACGAAATAGTGAAATTCCAAGTCCATCCAACGGACCCTACAAAAACGGCCTCCATCGGGGCACAATTAAAACATGATGTAGATGCCGCACTACGAGAATTCCTACGTGAAAACTGGGACATCTTTGCCTGGCACCCTTCAGATATGCCAGGAATCCCACGCCGGCTGGCCGAGCACAGCCTAAATATCCAAAAAGATTCAAGCCAGTCAAACAAGCTCTTCGGCGTTTCTCCGAACCTAAGAGACAGGCCATGGGAGAGGAGCTAGCCAAACTATTGGAGGCCGGATTCATTAGAGATATAAAACATCAGGACTGGCTAGCAAACCTGGTAATGGTACCAAAGAAGGACAAATCATGGCGCCTGTGTGTCGATTTCAAGGACCTTAACAAGGCTTGCCCAAAGGATCCCTTCCCCCTTCCCCGCATCGATCAAATTATCGACGCTACCGCAGGACACGATTCATTGTGCTTCCTCGATGCATACTCCGGCTACCACCAAATTGAGATGCCAGAGCCAGACCAAGCCGCAACGGCATTCATCACTCCATACGGCCCATTCTGCTTCAACACAATGCCCCTTGGGCTCAAAAACGCCGGCGCAACATATCAGCGCATGATTCAGACATGTCTGGCAAACCAGATCGGAAAAACAGTGGAGGCATACGTAGATGATGTGGTCGTCAAATCCAAGCATGTCAAAACTCTAGTAGACAACTTGAGGCTCACATTCGACAATCTCTGAGCATATGACATTAAGCTCAACCCGGAAAATGCGTTTTCGGCGTACCAGCCGGAAAGCTCTTGGGCTTCATTGTATCCGGTAGAGGAATTGAAGCAAGCCCAGCCAAGATCCGAGCTCTGTCACAATTGGATATCCCAAAAGACCTCAAACAAATACAAAAAATGACTGGATGTGTGGCGGCTCTAAGCCGCTTTATCTCCTGCTTAGGAGAAAAGGCATTACCCCTTTATCGCCTCCTGCGGTGCACCGAACACTTCGAGTGGACGGATGCCGCCACGGTCGGACTCGAAGAAATCAAAGCCATATTGGCAAAGTCATGGTTCTAAGTCTGACAGTAATGTAGGGGGGTACTAAGGAGAGGCAAGATCTTAGCTATGGAGTAGTTGTACACACAAGTGTTTTAGGAGTTCATGCCCTTCTCTGAGGAAGTAACAGCCCTACGTCTTGAAGCCCGGAGGCGGTCGACTGGATTATGTGTGTGAGAGTTACAGGGGTGTGAACCCTTCTGCCAGTGGAGGGGGTGGCTTATATAGAGGATGCCAAGACCCCAGCCAGCCCACGTAGCGGATGGTTTAAAGTACATTAAGGTCAGGCGTTACTGGTAACGCCCTACATAAAGCGTCATCATGACCATAAAGACTACTTAATTATAGACTGTTTGGATACAGAGTAGATCTTGCACTCCTGGTGGTCGAGTGAGTCTTCATGGTCGAGTGTCTTTATGTTTGTCGAGTGTCTTCCAGTCCGTCGAGTGGATTCCCTCTTGGTCGACTAGAAGACGGCTTCTTCTAAAGATGTCCTCAGGAAGGGTACCTTGGACAGGTGTATGACCCTACCCCAGGTACATGAATTCATCATTAGCCCCCGAATGGATCGAGGTTTGAGTGAGGAAGGAGTTGATAATCTTTCCGACCTGTTTTCTGGTGTTGTAAACGTGTCTTACTCCGGATCAATGACTTTCAAGTGAGGGTGTCAACTTTTCTTTCAGTCGCCTTGATCCATTCTTTATCTCCGTCGAGTGAACTTTATGAACTTGGAGATTTCCGAGCGACGGATCGCTGGAGATCTTCCGTCTGACAAGTTGCCCTGCAGTTAGCGGATTTAGTGGGATCTGAATTTTGGGAAGCGCGCGAAGCGGAGAAGACCGCGGTACTCGGACGGGACAGGGCAGAGACACCTCGATTCTCGTGCCGCCTTTTTCTCCACGTATCGCTCGCGCAACTGTTTTTGGATTTGACAGGATTGCCCGGGCCTACCAGTCACCCACTTGGAAGCGACTCCATATAAGGAACCGGGCGGAGGTTTTTAAACAGTGCTCCCTCATTTTCCTCTCCCCTGTTTTCAGATTCATCCGCTGCGCTCGCCAACTATTCGGCGCCGCTGCTCCGTTCCAGCCTTGTCGGCGACAATGGTGAAGGAGAAGACGGCGTCTTTGGAGAGGGCGAAGAAGGCGATGACGCAGACGAAGGGGAGAGCGACCAGCCGGGGCGGATCCTCGTCGCGTTCCCGCCTGCTGCAGGGTTGGATCCAAGGGGATTGGATCCGCTCGACCATCACCCAGAAGGATCTCGATGACCTGGCCAACGAAGGCCTGATCGCGCATGGGGCGGTGAGGCTTCCGGGGACAGAGTGGCAGCCGTAGCCTCAGGAGGGCGAGTGTGTCCTCTTGGCGACACATATCGATCGTGGGTTTTCTCTGCCGCCGCATCTTTTCTTTCAGGGGTTTCTGAACTTCTTTGGGGCTCAGCTCCACCACTTCACACCCAATTCCATTGCCTATCTCGCCGCTTTCGTCTCTTTGTGTGAAAACTTCTTGGGTTGTCGGCCGCACTGGGGCCTTTTCAAACACACATTCACTTGTCGCTCTTAGACGGTGAAAAAGGCTAACCCTAATGATGAGAGAACTCAGGTGATCCAAATGTGTGGGGGTCTTGGGGTCCAGATGAGAAGTAAGAGTGCTTTTCCAGCTATGACCCTTCCCAAGTCAGTTAGAGGGTGGCAGTCGACCTGGTTCTATTGCCAAGACCAGCCGACGCCAGGGCAGTCGACTGGGCTCCCTCCCTTCTCCATGAGTCGAGTGAACAAGCCATCCTCTCTGAAAGTAGTTCCAAAGGAGAAGGCTCAGGTTAAAATGTTGATGGAGCGTGTAGTCCAACTCATTCGCGACAGTGTGACTGGCATGGATCTTCTGGAGGTTTTCCTTCGACGGCGCATCCAACCACTCCAATACCGGGGATAGACGATGTGGTTGTACTCTAGTACTGAAGAAACCACTAGGGTCCACCCAGAGGAGGTCGATGATGCCACACTGGAGAGGTGGATGACCGCCATCACAGGAAACAAGGACAACCCTCGTGGGGCTAGGAGGATCCCGCCACTCGACCAGTCTTATGATCCAGACAAGGTATGACCACTTATCTCCGACTGTAATCATGTTTCGTCCACCCTGTTTTGCTGCAGATCAGTCGATTGACTTTGTCTCATTCGTTGTCTTTCAGGCTACCACTGAGTTGTATTCAATGCCCAACGGGGCGCAGGCGCAGACCAAAGAGGAGGAAGGAAGTGGAGGTGATTGTTAGGAGGAGTGGGAATCGGACGGCGACGAGGGTGATGAAGATGCAGGCTCCGATGAGGAGGAGGAGGAGGAAGAGGAGGAGGAAGTTGCACCTCCCCGTTCGGAAAGAAGGTCCAAGCTCGCCCACGATCCTGCGGTCGAGCGCGGCAAGGGAGTCGTGCCTGCTGGGCAGTCGACAAAGCGCCCTCGGACGACTTCTCCAGCACCGACTGAGAAGGCATCGAAACAACCCCGAGCGGCACCGTCAAGACTGGCGAAGGCCCTACCGAAGATGAGGATGGAGATCCCGACTGTTTCTGGGTAATTGCATAACCCATGCTTTTTCTTTTATCGTGGATATATTTTTGGTCGACCCGATCGCTGACTGACTGATTTCTGAAATCGCAGTGCTACTACTTCTGAGACTTCAGCCAGGCATGAGGATCAAGACATGGAGGACGCTGCTACTTCTCATCCTGGTATGATCTGTGCAGTTTCACTTTCGGTCGATTGGATCTTGATTTTTGACTTTGAACTTTTTCTACAGCTCCACCTAGCGTTATCATCAATCTTCCTGATGATGACGATGAAGCGCCGCTGAGGTCAAGGAGGAGCAAGAAGTCGACTGCTGGCAAGGCTGCTCAGGTTGTGTCAGCACCTGAACCATTGGTTCCGGAGGGGAGCAATGTTGCTCGGGATACCGTGTCCTTTGCGGACCCGTTGACGACTGCCCGTCCTCCATCATCGAGTGCTGATCCACCTTCTCTCTTCTCCACATACTACGTTCCTGAGGACCAAGCAAGCGCTGCCAAGGAAGCCATACGCCAAGCAGGGATCATGATGGAGTAGGTGAAGGCGGTCCGAGCCGCCAGCCAAGCAGCTTATGGCGCGAGTTCAACTCTTCAAAGCAATGTCCAGGTTAGTTGAACACCGACTGAAAATCTTAATGTTTGTCATGCACCCAGTGGGTGTGTCAATTGGAATGTCAGGATTAGTGGGGGCACACTTAGTGCACCCTTTGGGTGTAGTCCCCGAGGCTATGGTGGACTGCTTGCACTCGACCGTAGTCTTTATGACTTGAAATTTTTTCACTTTTTCTTGTCTCACTCGAACTGGTCGAGTGGAATGATGGAACCAGTGGGGGCACGCTGAGTGCACCCACTGGGTGTAGTCCCCGAGACCATGGTCGACTGCTGGCAGCCGGCTATGGTCTGAAGAATTCTTCGTTTTTTTAGTCTAACTGCTTACAGTTAGCTGCTTTCGGTCGACTGATTGATCCGAGCCGGTAGAACCAGTGGGGGCACGCTGAGTGCACCCACTGGGTGTAGTCCCTGAGACTACAGTTGAATATTTTGATTCGGCTGTAGTCTTAGAAATGCTACAATTTTTCCCTTAGTCACTCGGACGTGACCTATCTTTGATGTATGTCGACTGATTTTTCACAGAAATCTTGTGACCTTGTTTCTCGTTATACTGAGTTGGAGAACAAGCATGTCCAGCTTGAACTTGATCTGAAGCTTGTCCAGGAGAACTTCACGAAGTCGAAGGAAGAGACAAAAGGTATGCTTGGTGAGGACCTTGACGACTGTCCTTGTTTTTTTTCTGTTCCTGAGTCTGACCTCACTGTCCTTTTGCAGAAAAATTGAAGGATGCTCTGAAGAAGAAAGACCTTGACCTCGCCCAGGCGCAGAAAACGGCTTTGGACAAAACGAAGCTTGCAGAGGAGAAGCTAGCTTCAGTCAGCAAAATCGAAGAGGAGAATGCCGCTCTGAAAGCTGCTCTCGACATGGCCTACCAGGAGGTCACCCAACAGAAGCGTGAGAAGATAGCCCTGAGTGACAAAGCTGGCGAACTGGCGGGGAAGAAGAACGACTTGGAGGTTTATCTGGGAGGACTCACCAAGAAGCTATTCCTCATGCTCGAAGGTAACCCCTTATATTCGACTGGTAATTACTGACTTGCTGTAGGAACATTAGCTTATCCTTGAATCGTGTCCACAGAATTCTGCCAAAACTTTGAAGAGGAGACTAGTCGAGTGGAAACTAGCTTGGATCCCAGTGAAAGATGAAACCGCCATGAACGTGCTCCGCCTCGAGTCTCGCATTGCTGCAGTGGTCGACTACCTTGAAAGACTGAAGGCTGCAACATCGCGCATCGACACATCACTCTGGCCAGAAGAAACACTTCAGAACGACCTCGAGTCTCTAATGACTCGACTGAACGAAGTTCCAAGTCGAGTGCAATAATGGAAGAAGTCTTCTGCCAGGTGTGGTGCCGACGTTGCACTGTCCTTAGTCCGCGTCCACTGCAAGGAAGCGAGAGAAGACAAGCTGGTGTCTCTCAAGGTGACCAATACCAGGAAGCATGACTTTCGTTGTTTCATGGAGACCTTCATTGCTGCTGCCACTCAGATTGCAGACGGGATCGACCTGGACAAGTTTGTTGCGCCTTCCAGCCCTCCACTGGAGGGGTAAAAAACTTTTATGCTTGATGTCTTAAATTTGCCTCGGAATGCCGAGTGGTCTTGTAACCGATAACTTTAACAGGCTTGGTGCCTGAGCACTTCCGGATCTGTTAGGACGTTATCCGAACTTGGTCTTACCGTTGAATATGTTTGCATCTGCTTTCGAGTGAACACTACCTTTCACTCGGTATATACTTTAGTATTGGTGATGTACTCTTGCAGGTTGGAGTACAGGTTGCAGTCGACCTGCATCTTGTATTTCGTGGAGGAGCCCAAAAGGAGTAGGTATCAATCGACCTACGCTTCTGCAGCTACGTTTTTGAGTGGGAGGTCTGCTCTCCACTCGGTAGGTTTTTTGATACTTAGGCGAGCAATGGGCTGTAGCTAAGCCCTCGAGTGGGAGGCCTCCTCTCCACTCGGTAGGATTTTTAAATACTTAGGCGAGCACTGGGCTGCAGCTAAGCCCCCGAGTGGGAGGTCTGCTCTCCACTTGGTAGGATTTTTAAATACATAGGCGAGCACTGGGCTGTAGCTAAGCCCCCGAGTGAGAGGTCTGCTCTCCACTCGGTAGGATTTTTAAATACTTAGGCGAGGACTGGGCTGCAGCTAAGCCCCAGAGTGGGACGTCTGCTCTCCACTCGGTAGGATTTTTTAAATACTTAGGCGAGCACTGCGCTGCAGCTAAGCCCCCAGGTGGGAGGTCTGCTCTCCACTCGGTAGGATTTTTAAATACTTAGGCGAGCACTGTCCTGCAGCTAAGCCCCCGAGTGGCAGGTATGCTCACCACTTGGTAGGATTTATATTTGCGGTGTACCTCCGAAGGAGAAGGTGGCAGTCGGCCTGCACCTTGTCATTCTTGCAAAATGCACATTGTGTTTGTACTTAGGCGAACACTAGGCTGCAGCTAAGCCTCCAAGTGGAAGGCTGGCTCGCCACTCGGTAGGATTTTCAAAAACTTAGGCGAGCACTGGGCTGCAGCTAAGCCCCCGAGTGGAAGGATGGCTTACCACTCGGTAGGATTTTCAAGAACTTAGGCGAGCACTGGGCTGTAGCTAAGCCTCCGAGTGGAAGGCTGGCTTACCACTCGGTAGGATTTTCAAAAACTTAGGCGAGCACTGGGCTGCAGCTAAGTCCCCGAGTGGAAGACTGGCTTACCACTCGTTAGGATTTTCAAGAACTTAGGCGAGCACTGGGCTACAGCTAAGCCCCCGAGTGGAAGGCTGGCTTACCACTCGGTAGGATTTTATTTAAACTTAGGCGAAACGGATTCGCAGCTAAGCCTCCGAGCGGAAGGCTGACTTACCACTCGGTAGGATTTTCAAAAACTTAGGCGAGCACTGGGCTGCAGCTAAGCCCCCGAGTGGAAGACTGGCTTACCACTTGGTAGGATTTTCAAGAACTTAGGCGAGCACTGGGCTGCAGCTAAGCCCCCGAGTGGAAGGCTGGCTTACCACTCGGTAGGATTTTATTTAAACTTAGGCGAAACGGATTCGCAGCTAAGCCTCCGAGTGGAAGGCTGACTTACCACTCGGTAGAATTTTTACAAACTTAGGCGAAACGGATTCCCAGCTAAGCCATCCGCTGGGGGATTGCTTTATGCGGACAAAAGTAACAATAATCACTGGGAAAATTATAACACTCTCTCTTTTGATAAATAAATTACAGAAGTACTTTTATTACAACTCATCCGAGTGGATACTTAAGTATAAAAGGGGCGGAGCAGATCCACATTCCAGGCTCGTGGCTCGTCAATCTGGCGATCGACGTTGTAAAGGCGGTATGCTCCGTTGTGGAGAACTTTGGTAACAATGAAGGGGCCTTCCCAAGTAGGGGCGAGTTTGTGCGGCTTCTGTTGGTCGACTCGGAGGACCAAGTCTCCTTCTTGGAAGACTCGGCTCTTCACGTTTCTGGCGTAGAATCGATGCAAGTCTTGCTGATAGATGGTCTAGCGGACCATGGCCATCTCTCTTTCCTCTTCTAAGAGGTCGACTGCATCCTGCCGGGCTAGTTCTGCTTCGGCTTCAGAGTAGAGCTCAACTCGCGGCGCATTGTGAAGTAGGTCACTCGGCAGAACCGCTTCAGCTCCGTAGACCAGAAAGAACGGAGTTCTCCCGGTCGACCGATTTTGAGTAGTCCTCAATCCCCAAAGGACCGATGGAAGTTTGTCGACCCACACGCCTGCTGCGTGCTTGAGGTCGCGCATCAAACAAGGTTTCAGTCCTTTGAGAATCAAGTCGTTTGCTCTTTCCGCTTGCCCATTCAACTGAGGGTGGGCGGCTGAAGCGTAGTCGACTCGTGTGCCTTGATAAGCGCAGAAAGCTTTGAATTGATCGGAGTCGAAGTTTGACCCATTATCAGTGATGATGCTATGCGGAACTCCATATCTGAATATTAATTCTCGGATGAAGCTGATGGCAGTGCCCGCATCAAGATTTTTAATGGGCTTGGCCTCGACCCACTTGGTGAACTTGTCGACTGCCACCAGTACATGAGTGAAGCCGCTCCTACCAGTTCTCAGCGGTCCAACCATATCTAAACCCCAAACAGCGAAAGGCCAGACGATCGGGATGGTCTTCAGGGCTGAGGAGGGTTTGTGTGACATGTTGGAGTAGAATTGACATCCTTCACACTTGTCGACTATGTCTTTCGCCATTTCATTTGCTCTGGGCCAGTAAAAACCCACTCGGTATGCTTTGGCCATGATGGTCCGAGAGGACGCATGATGGCCACAGATCCCCGAGTGGATGTCGTTGAGAATCATTCGACCTTCTTCCGGTGTTATGCATTTCTGGCTGACTCCAGTCGCACTTTCTCTGTACAACTGTCCCCTCATGACAGTAAAGGCTTTGGATCGACGGACAATCTCCCGAGCCTCTTCTTCATTCTCTGGGAGCTCTTTCCTTAGAATATAGGCGATATAGGGCACTATCCAGTCAAGAGTGATGACCAGAACCTCCATGATTAAGTCGACCACAGCTGGGACCTCGACTTTAGTCGGATCTGTGGTGCTTTTTGGCTGCGGGGCTTCCTCTGTGAAAGGATCTTCTCGAACTGATGGCGTGTGAACATGCTCCAAAAACACGCCACTCGGGATGGCTTCTCTTTTGGAACCTATCTTCGCCAAGTCATCAGCTGCTTGATTTTTCAGTCGGGGAACATGATGGAGCTCTAATCCCTCAAATTTCTTCTCCAGCTTTCTTACTGCATTGCAGTAACCAGTCATGGCTGGGCTTCTGACGTCCCACTCCTTCATCACTTGGTTAACCACTAAATCCGAGTGACCGTAGACCATGAGGCGACGGACGCCGAGTGAAATGGCCATACGCAACCCATACAAGAGCGCTTCGTATTCTGCCTCATTGTTGGAGTCAAAGTGAATCTGGAGTACATATCTGAGCTTATCTCCTCGAGGGGACACCAACACTACCCCAGCACCGGAACCATTCAGAATTTTAGAACCATCGAAGAACATAGTCCAGTGCTCCGAGTGAACTTGAGTCGGTAACTGCTGTTCGGTCCATTCGGCGAGGAAATCTGCTATTGCTTGGGACTTGATAGCTTTCTTTGCCTCAAATCTGATATCCAGGGGAAGGGGGCATTGCTGACGACTGTGATGGTGTGATCAGAGAAGTAGTGAGCAACTTTCTTCGTGGTCATATAAATCCCATATACAAGCTTCTGATAATGAGGGTATCTTTGCTTTGATGGGGTTAAGACTTCAGAAATGTAGTACACTGGGCGCTGAACTTTGAAGGCTTTCCCTTATTCTTCCTGCTCGACCGTAAGTACAGTACTGACAACTTGTCCTGTGGCTGCAATGTAAAGCAGCAAAGGCTCTTTGCTGATCGGGGCAGCAAGCACCGGCTGGGTGGAAATCAGGGTTTTTAACTCTGCAAATGCTGCATCCGCTTCAGGAGTCCACTCGAACTTGTCTGACTTCTTCATCAGTCGGTAAAGAGGCAATGCCTTCTCACCGAGACGAGAGATGAATCGACTTAATGCGGCCAAGCAACGAGTAAGCTTTTGAACATCATGCACACGCACAGGTCATTTCATTCGGAGTATAGTGCCCACTTTCTCTGGGTTCGCATCGATTCCTCGTTTGGAAATGAGAAAACCGAGTAACTTTCCACCAGGAACTCCGAATGTGCACTTGGATGGGTTGAGCTTGATATCATACCTCCTGAGGTTGGCAAACATTTCAGCAAGGTCAGTCAGCAGGTCGGAACCTTTCCGTGACTTGACCACAATGTCATCCATGTATGCTTCCACATTCCGACTGATCTGAGTGAGCAAACACTTCTGAATCATCCTCATGAACGTGGCTCCGGCATTCTTGAGGCTGAATGGCATGGTGACATAACAGAAGCACCCGAATGGGGTGATGAAAGTTGTTTTAATCTCATCGGGTCCAAACAGACGGATCTGATGGTACCCGGAATAAGCGTCTAGCAAAGACAGTCGCTCACATCCCGCAGTCGAGTCGACTATTTGGTCGATGCGGGGAAGAGGAAAATGATCTTTCGGACAGGCCCGATTTATATGCTTAAAGTCAATGCACATGCGAAGTGACTTGTCCTTCTTGGGGACCATGACAACATTGGCGAGCCACTCCGAGTAGTAGATCTCTCGGATAAACTCTGCTGCTAGGAGCCGAGCCACCTCTTCGCCAATGGCCTTCCTTTTCTGGACGGCGGACCATCGCAGATGTTACTTCATAGGTTTTGCTTTCGAATCGACTCGCAGACGATGCTCAGCCAGTCCCCTGGGTACACCCGACATGTCAGAAGTTTTCCATGCAAAGATGTCCCAGTTCTCACGGAGGAACTGGATGAGCGCTTCTTCCTATTTGGGGTCGAGTGTCGTGGAGATATGAGTTGGAGCAGCGTTGGGGTCGGTCGGGTGGATATGAACTGGTTTTGTCTCACCGGAGGACTGGAACGCTGATTCCGTGGCAGGTTTCTTCGCTCGCAACAAATCACTCAGGTCTGCATTCCTCTGCTGTTCCTGCCACTCTTCCGCCACCATCTGAGCATCGGTGATTTTTGAGCCTTTCTGGAAGCACTCTTCCACCTTCTTGCGATTACCAGTGACAGTGATCATGCCTTTAGGGCCGGGCATCTTCAATTTGAGATACACGTAACGTGCCATGAAACGTGCATAAGCAGGCCTGCCCAAAATAGCGTGGTAGGCACTCTGGAAATCTACAACCTCAAATGTCAGCTTCTCTTTGCGGAACTTCTTGGAATCTCCAAAAACTACATCGAGAGCAATCTGGCCGAGTGAAGCGGCTTTCTTGCTAGGAATGACTCCATAGAAACTCATATTACTCATGCTGAGTCTGGACATCAGAATGCCCATCCCCTCCAGTGTCTCTGCGTACAGTATGTTCAGACTACTACCGCCATCCATCAGTACTTTGGTCAGTCGAGTACCTTCGACGACCGGGTCGACCACCAGAGCCTGCCTCCCAGGGTGGCTATGTGCGTCGGGTGATCTGACTGGTCGAATGTAATGGCGGTTTGAGACCACTTCAGATAATTGGGGGTCGCTGGAGCAGCCATATTCACCTCTCGGTTTATCACTTTCAGTCGGTTTTTGCTCTCAATGTCAGCAAAAATCATCAGGGTGGAATTGACTTGCGGATACTCTTCGTGACTGTCTTCTTTGCCCTCAACCTTGTCCGACTCCTTTTCTTTGTCTTTGGACTGCTTTCCTTGGAACTGCTGTATCAGGAGTCGACACTGTCGAGTGGTGTGCTTCGGGTAAATGAAATTACCCTCTTCGTCCTTCTTGGTGTGGATGTGACATGGCAAATCCAACACGTCATTTCCTTCTTTATCCTTTACTTTCTTGGGGTTCCAAGGTCCTTTGGGCTTCCCTTTGAACTTGCCTTGATTCAGGGCCAAGGCTTCTCCAGGAGCGGCTGGCTCGGCCTTCCGCTTTTGCTTCCGACTGGAATTTCCGCCTCCGGTGTCCTGGGCGTCTGACTTGTGCTTGCCACTCCAGAGTCGATCCTCTTCCTCACCATTGGCATATTTGGTGGCTATTTCCATCATTCGACTCAGAGACATGTCTCTGGTTCGACCGAATTTCAGGCTTAGCTCTCTGTATTTTACACCCTCCTTGAAGGCGCAAACTGCCTGGTGATCAGATACATTCTCTACCGTGTGGTGCAGTGTGATCCATCTCTGGATGTAATCCCTCAGAGTCTCATTCGACTTCTGCACACAAGATTGCAGCTCTGTCAGTCCTGCTGGTCGCTTGCATGTTCCTTCGAACGTTCTGACAAACACTCAGGAGAGGTCCTCCCACGTGTAAATGCTGCTGGGTGTCAACTGATTCAGCCATGCTCTGGCTGACCCTTCCAACATAAGAGGCAGATGCTTCATGGCCACCTCGTCATTTCCGCCGCCGATCTGAACAGCCACTCGGTAGTCCTCAAGCCAAGTATCGGGCTTAGACTCACCATTGAACTTGCTGACTCCAGTTGCCAACCTGAAGTTGGGAGGAATCACCGCGACTCTGATGGCTCTGTTGAAACACTCTAGTCCGGAGACATGCACTCGGCTGCTGGTGGGCACTTCTCTGTCGTTACCCTCTCTGTGGGCTCTGTTCCGGTCGACCAGACCTTGAACGATGATGGATCTCGCATCAAAGCCTGGTTCCCTAGGGTCGACTGGAACCCTTCGCCCACCACTGTGCTGGCGTCTATCATCCTGCTGTCGAGGCACATATGATCCACCCCTTGGGGGAGGAGTGGGCACTCGACGTCGATCGTTGCGATCGAATCGGTGACCATACTGCTCATAGTTCCTGTACTGATCGTGCCGGTCACCACGCCCTTCACGCCTCGGGGGCGATCTGGGGCTATGAGCCGACTGGACCGTATTCGCCGCCACGGATCTGCTATGAATCCTGTTCCGCGACAGCGATACAGCTGAATTCTGATCTCCTACTGCCCGGAGCAAATCTCTGATCTGCATCAAGCCTCTGCCATCCTCTGACTGGGATGGCTGAATCGACTTTGCTATACGGGTTGCAGCTGCTAAATTCTGAATGGGAGTTCGATATACCTGAGTCGGAGGTTTAAAGAGTTGGCGTCGACTGGAGTCTGGAATCCGTTGCCGCGCGCGCTCGTCGAGTGCCTGCTGAAGGTTCTCCAGTCGAGTGCGCTCAGCCAGGTTGGCCCAGCGCGCGTCCTCTAAGGCGCGAGCCTCAGGGGTTTCTCCAACGATCGGAGTGTGAAGCGCATCCATGTTCCGGCGGCGAAGCTCTTCCCTCTGCTGCGAATTGAGGGGCTTGGGGAGGTATTCCTCATGGTCGTGCGACGGATCACCTCCGCCGTTGCCTCCCTCGGTGCCAGGAAAGCCGGGAGGAACGTGCGGTCCATTGACCATCAGGACCTCCGCCGCGGGATCACTGTTGTCGCGCTCGGATGCAGTCTCTGCGGAGCCAGTCGAACAGGCCGTAGAGAGATTCGTCGGGCTTGATTGCCGCGACTTGGGCGGTGGTCGACTGGCGAGCCACTGCGTGCCTCACCCACCGCTGAAGCCTCGACCGACTGGAGCGCTTACGCCGGCGGGAAGCTGGGAGGGAGGATGACAAAAAAACCGGCCGATACTGAGTCGACGGTTGCCGCAGAAGGACTCCGCGGACGCATGCTCGAAAGTGCGTAGCTCCGCGGATCGAGAGCGCATCCACGTCGAGCGGAGCCTCCTGCAGCCAGGTAGAGTCATCGGCGACAAACGTGAGCGCGCCGAGACGGATCTCGTGGCCCTCAACCAAAACTCCACCTGAACCCATGATGATGGGAATCGGAAAGATTGCAACTTCTCCAATAAGTCGCTAAGACACCGGCCCCACGGTGGGCACCAACTGTCGTGGTTCTAAGTCTGACAGTAGTGTAGGGGGTACTAAGGAGAGGCAAGATCTTAGCTATGGAGTAGTTGTACACACAAGTGTTTTACGAGTTCAGGCCCTTCTCCGAGGAAGTAACAGCCCTACGTCTCAGAGCCCGGAGGCGGTCGACTGGATTATGTGTGTGAGAGTTACAGGGGTGTCAACCCTTCTGCCAGTGGAGGGGGGTGGCTTATATAGAGGATGCCAAGACCCCAGCCAGCCCACGTAGCGGAGGGTTTAAAGTACATTAATGACAGGCGTTACTGTTAACGCCCTACATAAAGCGTCATCATGACCATAAAGACTACTTAATTACAGACCGTTTGGATACAGAGTAGATCTTGCACTCCTGGTGGTCGAGTGAGTCTTCATGGTCGAGTGTCTTTATGTTTGTTGAGTGTCTTCCAGTCCATCGAGTGGATTCCCTCTTGGTCGACTGGAACACGGCTTCTTCTAAAGATGTCCTCGGGGAGGGTATCTTGGACAGGTCTATGACCCTACCCCAGGTGCATGACTTCATCAGGTAAGAAATCCGGTCCTGGCCGCGCCCAACATGGGCGAACCAATGCTATTATACATCGCAGCAACCCATCAAGTTGTAAGCGTGGTGCTCGTCGTCGAACGAGAAACGGACGGACACAAGTTCCCTCTCCAAAAACCAGTTTACTATGTGTCCACTGTCCTAACTCCATGCAAGTCACAGTACCCGCATTATCAGAAGATAGCATACACGGTGTTCATGGCATCCCGGAAGCTGCGACACTACTTCCAAGAGTGTTCGATAATAGTAGCCTCTAAAGTACCTCTTAATGACATTATAAACAGCCGCGACGCAACGGGCTGGATTGTCAAATGGGCCATCGATCTCCTCCCGTTCGACATAACTTACAAGCCACGGCGAGCTATTAAGTCGCAAGTTTTGGCCGACTTCGTCGCTGAATGGACTGAAGCCGAACTCCCTAAAGAGTACGATGCATATTCCAACTGGATCATGCACTTCGACGGCTCCAAAATGTTGGCTGGCCTGGGGGCTGGCGACGTTCTGACGTCCTCAGCGGGAGATACAGTCCAATACGTACTTCAGATAATGTACACGGAGTCCAACAATGCAGCTGAATACAAGGCCCTTATACATGGTCTCCGGATGGCAGTCTCCATGGGCATTCAGCGCCTAGAGGTCCGCGGGGATTCAAACCTCGCGATATCCCAAATAAATGGAGATTTTGATGCCAAGGATAGGAAAATGGCAGCTTATCGCAACGCCGTCCTAAAAATGTTAGCTCGGTTTGAGGGGATCGAATTTCACCATATAGCCCGGGAGAACAACCGGGCAGCAGACGTGTTGGCACGCATTGGCGCAAAGCGCGATGCCGTCCCTCCCAACCAGGCAGCATACGGATGGCTTTTCAAGACATCCGTATTATGGGAGGGAGAGTCCGGAAATAACATCCCGGACCCAACCACACTACCCCACACCGAACATTCTGACATAGTTGGTGGCTCTGCCAACGAAATAACACCGTCAGCCCACACAATAATGGCAGTCATTGCCCCGTGGACAGAACCATTCCTAGCCTACCTAACTAGGCAGGAACTTCCCAAGGACCAAAACAAGGCCCGCTGCATAGTGCGGCAATCTAAAGCCTATAAGGTCCATGAGGGAGAGCTTTATAAGAAAAGCACAACCGGAGTCCTTCAAAGGTGTATCTCCGAAGAGGAAGCGCGGAAACTTCTGGCTGAAATTCATGCCGGACTCGGCGGGCACCACGCCGCAGCCCGGGCCCTTGTAGGCAAGGCCTTCCGTACATGAATTTATTGGCCGACGGCCCGGGCAGATGCTCAGGACTTGGTCCAACGATGCTTCGGATGCCAGCTCTTTGCCAATCAAAGCCACATGCCACCTACCGCCCTCAAAACTATACCCATCACCTGGCCGTTCGCGGTCTGGGGGCTTGATATGGTTGGACCCCTTAAAGGAGGAACCCACAAGCAAAAATACCTATTGGTCATGGTGGATAAATTCACCAAATGGATAGAGGCAAAGCCTATTAAGACGGCCGAATCCGGACCGGTGATAGACTTCATATCAGGGGTAGTACACCATTACGGCGTCCCCCATAGCATCATCACTGATAATGGCACGAACTTCACGGCCGACGATGTCAAACTCTAGTGCAAAAACATGGGCATCAAGCTCGACTACACTACAGTCTATCACCCTCAAACTAACGGTCAAGTCGAGCGAGCAAATGGTCTAATCATGAGTGGCATTAAACCCAGACTAGTGCGGTCCCTCAAGGAATCTAATACGCACTAGGTAGAGGAGCTCGACTCCGTACTCTGGGGGCTGTGCACCACGCCGAATCGCACTACCGGATTCACACCATTTTCTATGGTGTACGGCGCAAAGGCAGTTTTGCCCTGCGACATAATTCATGACTCACCTCGCGTGCGCATGTAAGAAGAAAGAGAAGCCGAGCTCAATCGGCAGGACAGTTTGGATGCCTTGGAGGAGGAGCGCGGCGTGGCAAAAGCCCGTTCCGCATTTTATCAACAGCAGGCTCGAAGATACCGAAGCAGAGAAGTACGGGCCAAAGCTTATAATGTTGGCGAATTAGTTCTACGCCTGCCGGACAAGAAAAAAGGACAAACTCAAGCCCAAATGGGAGGGTCCCTTCATCATCGACCAAGTCCTGATCGGCGGAGCGTACCGTCTGCGGAACACATCGGATAACTGACTTCAGCCGAACCCATGGAATGCAGCCCGTCTCCGAAGATTCTACGCCTAGCGCCGGACTCTGAGTTCGTCTCCTTCCTCCATCTATATTTTATACTTTAACTGTCTTTTATTTCTCTCCTTCTCCCTCCTTTTTTCTGAAGCCGTTGGAGGCTCGTTTGTGCACTGTTCGCACACACTTGACACGTTATCCGCGCTCAGTATACCTGGGGGCTTATTTAACAGAAGCGTATTTATACGGGCTTTATGCCCAACACATGTGTCACACTTCCGCATGTACCTTTTATTCACCATTATATGCATCGATATGACTTAACTTTTGGCCAAGCTGGGTTGCCTGGCTCCTGTGCTTACCCCTACGTTCCCGATTGTTCGGCTAGGTGGTAAATGGAGCACCTCTGCGATTGTTACCGCCGGGTCAGCCGGACGTGTACCTCAGACTGGGTGAAGCCGAAAGCTAGCGTTCTTAAGGGAATATTCGATCGGTGAACTAAAAGACGATTTCTTACTTATTCATTTATCTGCCCCCAGATGTTGTTCTGCTTTTTTCGCAGTCTGGACATGCACTTTAGGGCATGCCTCCCAGGGAAAGGAACCCCTAACGGAACTATTCTCCCTGGAAGATGTTTCTTACTAACCATGTAATATAACATAACTAGTTGGGCACTTGTCTGATAAAGCACTCATGACCCCTACGCCTGGTCTCCATGCATGCCCCGGTTCTTACATAACCGCGAGGGTATTTGGACACACTCCGGACTGTCGGGTCCCGAGGTTGAAGCGAAAAGGTCCGCTACGACAAACGATCTACAATCTGGCTAGAAGGCATTTTACATGTCATTTTAAATTACATAGTCAAATTGACTGATTGTATTCCTCTTCAATACCATCTAATAGGTTGTCTAGTTTACAGTCCCGCTGGGAATACTTTGCGGCCAACTCTACTTGGCCGTACACTAAGCTCACAGGGATCTCCTTCCCATCGGGCCCCACAGGTCTGACCTCGGCCATGTTGTTTGGGTCAGCCTTCGTGTACCGCGTCTTCACCATGGCCCAGGCCTCCCTGGCGCCTTGACGGCAGGCCGATATCTTCCATAGCCAGAAGCACCGCCGTGCTCCCTGATGCCTCTCTGCAAGCTCTCCAAGGCCTTCGGGTAGGGAGATGGACGGCCACACGGCCTGGGCGATGCCTCTCATCACCTGTCGAACTCGTTCGTGCAGTTGCAGCAGCTCGGGAAGTAAGTCACCCGTTGAACCGGGCATTTCCTCTGCAGGACGACCTGTGAGCATACCTACAGACATATTTCTGTTAGTCAACTTCCTCGCGAACTCTTCTTTTCAAAAGTTCGCTCAAGCACTTACTATAAATGCCGCGACGAAGCCGCCGATTCTTCTTAACGGAGTCAGACAGCTGGGCTCGAACATCCTTTAGTTCCTCACCCAGCTGGGTGTTGGCATCTTGGAGATTGTTTTTCTGTTGCCTCACCCTTGTAAGCACATTCTCACCGGCCTTTAACTGGCGTAGGAGCTGTTGCTTGTCCGGATCTAGTCCGGCGCCATCTGCAATATTTTTGTCAGACTTATACACATGCCGCAATTCACAAACTACTTATCTTTCGAAGTATATATTACCGGAGTGGGTCTCTGTGGCTCCCCCTGTGGTGGCTAGTGCGGCCTCAAGCTAGGCCTTGCACTCTTCAAGCTCCTGAGACAGTCGGGTATTCTTTTTCGCAAGATCCTGCATAACAAATGATCCTTAAATCAGTTCTCCTAACTATTTTAACTCTCGGGGGCTACTGGCATATATAACTCTCAAATCTCCTCACCCGTATGTACTTTACATACTGCTCCGTGGCTCTGGCTAGACCATCTTGAGCGGCACGGAGGTGTGCGTCTCCTGAATTGAAGGCGTTCAATGCCTCTTGGGAGAAACATGCGTCATGAAGAACTGTCCGGCGGCGCCTGTGATTCATGGGACTCTCCGCCTCTGAGTTGGTGGCAGACAATCTGTTGGCATTCTCTATCGGAGGAGCATCCAATGCATGCCTCGTGTTCACCTCCGCTTCCGGACCCGGTGTTGGAGCCTGGCTGGCGGAGGCTCGATTGCCCATCTCTCCGGACAGTCCGGCGAGCGCTCTTTTTCCTCAAAGGGGCACCAGCGTTAATATACCTTCCCGGAATCAATCCCGGGAATATGGTGACACGCCTTACCGTTGCGGCGACGTTTCAATCCGGACCGCACTTCTTTTTAGCCTGCATGGTCGTGCTGCCCCTTGTTAGCTAGCCGCTGCAGGCTCGGCCTCCCGCCTCGAAGGCACCCCCTGCGAAACACCATTGATATACGGTGATCAAAAATAAGCACGGATGGGTCATTATCAAAGTACTGGGGCTTCGGTCTCAGTTACCTGTGAGGCTGGAATTATTCCGGGGTAATCGGTCGTAATGGCAACCAAGGCATTATTGTTTTTGAAATACCCCATCAATCAGCTCCACCAATATGTCTGGTTCCGCTTGGGAGGCCGGATCGAGGAACCGTTCCGGATCCTCGGGTTGCGGAGGCGGGCTGTTTATATCTTTTACGGCCTGGCGTAGTTCCTGCGTCGAAATCACAAAATGAGATATCTAACCATGGGAGTACGGATCGGATGTGCAAAAAAGAAAATGTCCGCTTACCCAGCTTCGAGGATTGTTTATAGAAAATCCGTTCAATGGACTGACGCGGAGAAAATCCTCCTCTTCCCCCTTGTACAGCGCGGACAAGATCTTCACTAGATCGGCGACCGATCCCGGCCCCATACGGCCGTGACGGGTGGCATCGTCCTCCCCGTTGAAATCCCACATGGGGTGGCCCCTATACTGAAGCGGCTGCACCCCCCGCATAATGCAGGTGGCCATGACACCAATCATGGTCAGTCCGGAATGAGCTAGCAACCTTATTCAGCTCATCAGGTAAAGGACGTCCCTGTCGTTTTCCCTCTGGGGGCTCCGTGGACGCCAACTTAGGCGTTTCTTCAAGGGAGCATTACTGAACTCCGGGAGGCCGATCCGAACGGGATCCGATAGCGGGGCGTCTTATATATAAAACTATTCCGAAGGCCAGTCTTTGGACGCCTTCTTCGGGGTTCCGGATAGATATTCGGCCCCGGCGATGCGCCATAGCTCGGCTCCGCCCACTTGATATATTGACCCCTCATGAGAATGGGGTACGAGGCAGAATAATCTCTTCCACAGTGCAAAATGAGCGTCGACGCCCAAGAACAGTTCACAAAGGGCCACGAAGCCTGCGATGTGCAGAATGGAGGCAGGCGTAAGGTGGTGCAGCTGGAGGCCGTAGAACTCCAGGAGCCCCCGGAGAAACGGATGTATTGGAAATCCGAGTCCTCTTATCAGATAAGAGATAAAGCATACCCGCTCTCCTTTGGAAGGATCAGAGACGCTCTCCGCTTGCTTTCCGCCCTTATAGGTGGCGAGTCCGGCTCGAACCGGAACCCTGAAGGCTGGGGGAAGAAATCCCTTGGTTTGGAGCGTCACTAGCTTGCTATGCGGGACTGAGCATCTCTCCCAATCCCCAGGCTGGGGGCTGGCAGCGCGAGAGGAGGAGTCGCGTCGACTGTCCATGATGGAATGTATTTTTTGTCAGAGGCGCTCCGATGAAAGCTTGCGGAGGGGGGATGGTGTGATTCGGATGTAGATCCTCGTCTCTTTTTATAGGCGGCTCATTTGCGCAGCTAGGGGGGAAAGTGTAAAAATACACTGGCTTTTCGCATTCGTTCGACACATGGAAGATGGCCATTATTGGGCGCGGAAGCCAAGGAGCACAACATTTATTAGAAGCCGGACACTATTCGACAAGTATATGGAATTTGGAGAAGAACCCGCCTTGCAATGCCGGAGACAATCTACGCGCCGGACTCATCGTCATTGAAGCCTGGTTCGGGGGCTACCGAGGGAGTCCCGGATTAGGGGGTGTCCGGATAGCCGAACTATCATCGTTGGCCGGACTCCCGGACTATGAAGATACAAGATTGAAGACTTCGTCCCGTGTCCGGATGAGACTTTCCTTGGCGTGGAAGGCAAGCTTGGCGATACGGATATGTAGATCTCCTACCATTGTAACCGACTCTGTGTAACCCTAACCCTCTCCAATGTCTATATAAACCGGAGGGTTTTAGTCCGTAGGACGAATAACAATCATACCATAGGCTAGCTTCTAGGGTTTAGCCTCTTTGATCTCGTGGTAGATCTACTCTTCTACTACCCATATCATCAATATCAATCAAGCAGGAGCAGGGTTTTACCTCCATCAAGAGGGCCCGAACCTGGGTAAAAACATCGTGTCCCTTGTCTCCTGTTACCATCTGCCTAAACGCACAGTTCGGGACCCCCTACCCGAGATCCGCCGGTTTTGACACCGACAGCCACCGTATTCTCCTCACGCCCTCACACGATGCGAGATGTCGTGATTCCACTATTGGTGCCCTTGGAGGCGGCGACCGGACCTTTACAAACAAGGTTGGGGCTCTCTCCACAACCGAATTGGAGGTTCCCAACGAAACCATGGAGCTTCGCCCCAATGGAATATGGCTCCGAGGTGACCTCAACCGTCTAGGGTGCTCAAACACCCCAGAGTAACAGGATCCGCAAGGGATGAGTGGGGGGAATCAAATTTCTCTTGGTGGAAGTGTAGATTGAAGGAAATATGCCCTACAGGCAATAATAAAGATGTTATTTGTATTTCCTTATATCATGACAAATGTCTTTTATTCTTGCTACAATTGTATTAACCGGAAACTTAGTACATGTGTGAATACATAGACAAAACAATATGTCCCTAGTATGCCTCTACTAGACTAGCTCATTGATCAAAGATGGTTATGTTTCCTAGCCATAGACATGAGTTGTCATTTGATCAACGGGATCACATCATTAGGAGAATGATGTGATGGACAAGACCCATCCGTTAGCTTAGCACTATGATCGTTTAGTTTTTACTGCTATTGCTTTCTTCATGACTTATACATGTTCCTATGACTATGAGATTATGCAACTCCCGGATACCGGAGGAACACCTTGTGTGCTATCAAACGTCACAACGTAACTGGGTGATCATAAAGATGCTCTACAGGTGTCTTCGAAAGTGTTCGTAGTGTTGGCATAGATCAAGAATAGGATTTGTCACTGAGTGTCGGAGAGGTATCTCTGGGCCCTCTCGGTAATGCACATCATAATAAGCCTTGCAAGCAAATAACTAATGAGTTAGTCACGAGATGATGTATTACGGCACGAGTAAAGAGACCTGCCGGTAACGAGATTGAACTAGGTATTGAGATACCGACGATCAAATCTTGGGCAAGTAACATACCTGAGGGAGTCCTGGACTAGGGGGTGTCCGGATAGCCGGACCACCATCATCGGCCGAACTATCATCGGCCGGACTATCATCATCGGCCGGACTCCAAGACTATGAAGATACAAGATTGAAGACTTCGTCCCGTTTCCGGATGGGACTTTCCTTGGCTTGGAAGGCAATCTTGACGATACGGATATGTAGATCTCCTACCATTGTAACCGACTCTATGTAACCCTAGCCCTCTCCGGTGTCTATATAAACCGGATGGCTTTAGTCCGTAGGACACAACAACAACCATTACAACAATCATACCATAGGCTAGCTTCTAGGGTTTAGCCTCCTTGATCTCGTGGTAGATCCACTCTTGTAATACCCACAATATCAATATCAATCAAGCAGGACGTAGGGTTTTACCTCCATCAAGAGGGCCCGAACCTGGGTAAAACATCGTGTCCCTTGTCTCCTGTTACCATCCGCCTAGACGCACAGTTCGGGACCCCCTACCCGAGATCCGCCGGTTTTGACACCAATAATACCGTTGACAAAGGGAACGGCGTATGTTGTTATGCGGTTTGACCGGTAAAGATCTTCGTATAATATGTAGGAGCCAATATGAGCATCTAGGTTCCGCTATTGGTTATTGACCGGAGATGAGTCTCGGTCATGTTTACATAGTTCTCGAACCTGTAGGGTCCGCACGCTTAACAATTGATGATGATCGGTATTATGAGTTTATGAGTTTTGATGTACCGAAGGTAGTTCGGAGTCCCGGATGAGATCACGGACATGACGAGGAGTCTCAGAATGTCCGAGACGTAAAGATTGATATATTGGACGACTATATTCAGAGACCAGAAGTGTTCTGGAAAGTTTCGGAATTTACCGGAGTGCCGGGGGGGTTACCGGAACCCCCCGGGGGAAAGTTGGGCCCCAGTGGGCCTTAGGGAAGAAAGAGGGCAGCAGCCAGGAGGTGGCGCGCCCCCTCCCAAGGGGCAGTCCGAATTGGACTAGGGGAGGGGGCGCGGCCCCCTCTTTCCCTCTCCTTCTCTCCCTCTCTTTCCTCCCCCCTTCTCCCTCTTGGTGATTCCTACTAGGAATGAGATTGCAATCCTATTCCTAGTAGGATTGCACCCCTTGGCGCGCCATAGAGGGGCCGGACAGCCTCCCCCTTGCTCCTTTATATACGGGGGAAGGGGGGCACCCTAGAACACACAAGTTGATCTCTCCAGCCGTGTGCGGTGCCCCCCTCCACAGAAACACACCTCGGTCATACCGTTGCAGTGCTTAGGCGAAGCCCTGCGCCGGTAGCTTCATCATATCCGTCACCACGCCGTCGTGCTAACAAAACTCTCCCGTGAAGCTCAACTGGATCAAGAACTCGTGGGACATCATCAAGAAGAACGTGTGCTGAACACGGAGGTGACGTACGTTCGGTGCTTGATTGGTTGAATCGCGGAGAAGTTCGACTACATCAACCGTGTCACTTGACGCTTCCGCTTTTGGTCTACAAGGGTACGTAGACACACTCTTCCCTCTCGTTGCTATGCATCTGGTAGATAGATCTTGCATGATCGTAGGAATTTTTTTTAAATACTACGTTCCCCAACAGTGGCATCATGAGCCAGTATTATGCGTAGATGATATGAACGAGTAGAACACAAGTGAGTTGTGGACGATACTAGTCATACTGCTTACCAGCATGTCATACTTTGCTTCGGCGGTATTGTGAGATGAAGCGGCCTGGACCGACATTACGCATACGCTTACGCGAGACTGGTTTCACTGTTATGAGCACTCGTTGCTTAAAGTTGACTGGTGGGTGTCTGTCTCTCTCACTTTAGCTGGATTGAGTGTGACTACGCCTAGTCCTTGTGAAGGTTAAAACAGCACATACTTGACGAAACATCATTGTGGTTTTGTATGCGTAGGTAAGAATGGTTCTTGCTAAGCCCATAGCAGCCACGTAAAACTTGCAACAACAAAGTAGAGGACGTCTAACTTGTTTTTGCAGGGCATGTTGTGATGTGATATGGTCAAGACATGATGAGTTATACGGTTTTGTATGGGATGATAATGTTTTGTAAAGTTATTGGCAACTGGCAGGAGCCATATGGTTGTCGCTTTATTGTATGAAATGCAATCGCCATGTAATTGCTTTACTTTATCACTGAGCGGTAGCGATAGTCGTGGAAGCAATAGTTGGCTAGACGACAACGATGCTACGATGGAGATCAAGGTGTCGTGCCGGTGATGTAGGTGATCATGATGGTGCTTTGGAGATGGAGATCAAAACACAAGATGATGATGGCCATATCATGTCACATATTTTGATTGTGTGTAATGTTTATCTTATTATGCTTCTTATTTTGCTTAGTACGATGATAGCATTATAAGATGATCCCTTACAAAATTTCAAGGTATAAGTGTTCTCCCTGAGTATGCACCGTTGCGAAAGTTCGTCGTGCCGAGACACCACGTGATGATCGGGTGTGATAAGCTCTACGTTCAAATACAACGGGTGTAAGCCAGTTTTGCACACGCAGAATACTCAGGTTAAACTTGACGAGCCTAGCATATGCAGATATGGCCTCGGAACACTGGACACTGAAAGGTCGAGTGTGAATCATATAGTAGATATGATCAACATAAGATGTTCAGCATTGAAACTACTCCATCTCACGTGATGATCGGACATGGTTTAGTTGATTTGGATCACGTGATCATTTAGATGACTGGAGGGATGTCTATCTAAGTGGGAGTTCTTTAAGTAATATGATTAATTGAACATTAATTTATCATGAACTTAGTCCTGATAGTCTTTGCATATCTATGTTGTTGTAGATCAATGGCCCGTGCTACCGTTCGTTTGAATTTTAATGCATTCCTAGAGAAAGCTAAGTTGAAAGATGATGGTAGCAATTACACGGACTGGGTCCGTAACTTGAGGATTATCCTCATTGCTACACAGAAGAATTATGTCCTTGAAGCACCGCTAGGTGACAAGCCCCCTCCCGCTAATGGAGACGCTTTGGACGTCTGGCAGACGCGGTCTGATGACTACACGATACTTCAGTGTGCCATGCTTTATGGCTTAGAACCGGGACTTCAATGATGTTTTGAACATCATGGACCATATGAGATGTTCCAGGAGTTGAAGTTAATATTTCAAGCAAATGTACGGATTGAGAAATATGAGATTTCCAATAAGTTCTATAGCTGCAAGATGGAGAAGAATAGTCCTATCAGTGAACACTTGCTCAGAATGTCTAGGTACTACAATCATATGACTCAACTTGGTTGCAAAGTTGACGAGGATAGTGTTATTGATAGAGTTCTTCAATCACTGCCACCAAGTTATAAAGGCTTCGTGATGAACTATAATATGCAAGGGATGCAGAAGACAATTCCCGAGCTCTTCGCTATGCTAAAAGTTGCGGAGGTAGAAATCAAAAAGGAGCATCAAGTGTTGATGGTTAACAAGATCACTAGTTTCAAGAAAAAGGGCAGCGGAAAGAAGGGGAACTTCAAGAAGAATAGCAAAATTGTTGCTACTCCTTCGAAGAAACCCAAGTCTGGAGCCAAGCCTGAAACTGAGTGCTTCTACTGCAAAGGGACAGGACACTAGAAGCAGAACTGCCCCAAGTATTTGGCGGATAAGAAGGATGGCAATGTGAACAAAGGTATATGTGATATACATGTTATTGATGTGTACCTTAATAATTCTCGTAGTAGTACCTAGGTATTAGATACCGGTTCAGTAGCTAATATTTGCAACTCGAAACCGGGACTACGGATTAAACGAAGATTGGCTAAGAATGAGGTGACGATGCGCGTGGGAAATGGTTCCAAAGTCGATGTGATCGCCGTCGGCACGCTACCTCTACATCTACCTTCGGGATTAGTTTTAGACCTAAATAATTGTTATTTAGTGCAAGTGTTAAGCATGAACATTATATCTGGATCTTGTTTGTTGCGAGACGGTTATTCATTTAAATCAGAGAATAATGGTTGTTCTATTTTTATGAATAATATCTTTTATGGTCATGCACCCTTGAAGAGTGGTCTATTCTTGTTGGATCTCGATTGTAGTGATACACATATTCATAATATTGAAGCCAAAAGATGCAAGGTTAATAATGATAGTGCAACTTATTTTTGGCACTGCCGTTTAGGTCATATTGGTGTAAAACGCATGAAGAAACTCCATAGTGATGGACTTTTGGAATCACTTGATTATGAATCACTTGGTGCTTGCGAACCGTGCCTTATGGGCAAGATGACTAAAACTCCGTTCTCCGGAACTATGGAGCGAGCAACAGATTTGTTGGAAATCATACATACTGATGTATGTGGACCAATGAGTGTTGAAGCTCGCGATGAGTATCGTTATTTTCTGACCTTCCCTGATGATTTGAGCAGATATGGGTATATCTACTTAATGAAACACAAGTCTGAAACAATTGAAAAGTTCAAAGAATTTCAGAGTGAAGTAGAGAATCATCGTAACAAGAAAATAAAGTTTCTATGATCTGATCGTGGAGGTGAATATTTGAGTTACGAGTTTGGTCTTCATTTGAAACAATGTGGAATAGTTTCACAACTCACACCACCTAGAACACCACAGCGTAATGGTGTGTCCGAACGTCGTAACCGTACTTTGTTGGATATGGTGCGGTCTATGATGTCTCTTACCGATTTACCACTATCGTTTTGGGGTTATGCTTTAGAGACAGCTGCATTCACGTAAAATAGGGCACCATCTAAATCCGTTGAGACGACGCCTTATGAACTGTGGTTTGGCAAGAAACCAAAGTTGTCGTTTCTTAAAGTTTGGGGTTGTGATGCTTATGTGAAAAAGCTTCAACCTGATAAGCTCGAACCCAAGTCGGAGAAATATGTCTTCATAGGATACCCAAAGGAGACTGTTGGGTACACCTTCTATCAAAGATCCGAAGGCAAGATATTCGTTGTTAAAAATGGATATTCGTTGTTAAAAATGGATCCTTTCTAGGTAAGGAGTTTCTCTCGAAAGAAGTGAGTGGGAGGAAAGTAGAACTTGATGAGGTAATTGTACCTTCTCCCGAATTGGAAAGTAGTACAACACAGAAACTAGTTCCAGTGATTCCTGCACCAATTAGTGAGGAAGCTAACGATGATGATCATGAAACTTCAGATCAAACTTCTGCTGAACTTCGTAGATCAACCAAAGTACATTCCGCACTTGAGTGGTACGGTAACCCAGTTCTGGAAGTCATGTTACTAGACCATGATGAACCTACAAACTATGAGGAAGCGATGATGAGCCCAGATTCCGCAAAATGGCTTGAGGCCATGAAATCTGAGATGGGATCCATGTATGAGAACAAAGTGTGGACTTTGGTTAACTTGCTCGATGATCGGCAAGCCATCGAAAATAAATGGATCTTCAAGAGGAAGACCGACGCAGACGGTAATGTTACTGTTTACAAAGCTCGACTTGTTGCAAAAGGCTTTCGACAAGTTCAAGGAGTTGACTACAATGAGACTTTCTCACCCGTAGCGATGCTTAAGTCTGTCTGAATCATGTTAGCAATTGCCGCATTTTATGATTATGAAATCTGGCAAATGGATGTCAAAACTGCATTCCTGAATGGATATCTCAAGGAAGAGTTGTATATGATGCAACCAGAAGGTTTTGTCGATCCTAAAGGTGCTAACAAAGTGTGCAAACTCCAGAGATCCATCTATGGACTGGTGCAACCATCTCGGAGTTGGAATATACGCTTTGATGAAGTGATCAAATTATATGGTTTTATACAGACTTTTGGAGAAGCCTGTATTTACAAGAAAGTGAGTGGGAGCTCTGTAGCATTTCTAATATTATATGTGGATGACATATTGTTGATTGGAAATGATATAGAATTTCTGGATAGCATAAAAGGATACTTGATTAAGAATTTTTCAATGAAAGACCTCAGTAAAGCTGCTTACATATTAGGCATCAAGATCTATAGAGATGGATCAAGATGCTTAATTGGACTTTCACAAAGCACATACCTTGATAAAGTTTTGAAGAAGTTCAAAATGGACCAGTCAAAGAAAGGGTTCTTGCCTGTGTTACAAGGTATGAAGTTGAGTAAGACTCAATGCCCGACAACTGCAGAAGATGGAGAGAAAATGAAAGACATTCCCTATGCCTCAACCATAGGATCTATCCTGTATGCAATGCTGTGTACCAGACCTGATGTGTGCCTTGCTATAAGTCTAGCAGGGAGGTACCAAAGTAATCCAGGAGTGGATCACTGGACAGCGGTCAAGAACATCTTGAAATACCTGAAAAGGACAAAGGATATGTTTCTCGTGTATGGAGGTGACAAAGAGCTCGTCGTAAACGGTTACGTTGATTCCAGCTTTGACACTGATCCGGATGACTCTAAGTTACAAACCAGATATGTATTTTTATTGAACGGTGGAGCTGTCAGTTGGTGCAGTTCCAAGCAGAGCGTCATGGCGGGATCTACATGTGAAGCGGAATACGTAGCTGCTTCGAAAGCAGCAAATGAAGGAGTCTGGATGAAGGAGTTCATATCCGATCTAGGTGTAATACCTAGTGCATTGGGTCCAATGAAAATCTTTTGTGACAACACTGGAGCAATAGCCTTTGCGAAGGAATCCAAGTTTCACAAGAGAACAAAGCACATCAAAAGACGCTTCAATTCCATCCGCGATCTAGTCAAGGAGGGAGACATAGAGATTTGCAAGATACATACGGATCTGAATGTTGCAGACCCATTGACTAAGCCTCTTCCACGGGCAAAACATGATCAGCACCAGGACTCCATGGGTGCTAAGATCATTACTTTGTAATCTAGATTATTGACTCTAGTTCAAGTGGGAGACTGAAGGAAATATGCCCTAGAGGCAATAATAAAGATGTTATTTGTATTTCCTTATATCATGATAAATGTCTTTTATTCATGCTAGAATTGTATTAACCGGAAACTTAGTACATGTGTGAATACATAGACAAAACAGTATGTCCCAAGTATGCCTCTACTAGACTAGGTCATTGATCAAAGATGGTTATGTTTCCTAGCCCTAGACATGAGTTTTCATTTGATCAACGGGATCACATCATTAGGAGAATGATGTGATGGACAAGACCCATCCGTTAGCTTAGCACTATGATCGTTTAGTTTTTACTGCTATTGCTTTCTTCATGACTTATACATGTTCCTATGACTATGAGATTATGCACTCCCGGATACCGGAGGAACACCTTGTGTGCTATCAAACGTCACAACGTAACTGGGTAATCATAAAGATGCTCTACAGGTGTCTCCAAAAGTGTTCGTGGTGTTGGCATATATCAAGAATAGGATTTGTCACTCCTAGTGTCGGAGAGGTATCTCTGGGCCCTCTCGGTAATGCACATCATAATAAGCCTTGCAAGCAAATGACTAATGTGTTAGTCGTGATATGATGTATTACGGAACAAGTAAAGAGACCTGTCGGTAACGAGATTGAACTAGGTATTGAGATACCGACGATCGAATCTCGGGCAAGTAACATACCGTTGACAAAGGGAACAACGTATGTTGTTATGCGGTTTGACCGATAAAGATATTCGTAGAATATGTAGGAGCCAATATGAGCATCTAGGTTCTGCTATTGGTTATTGACCGGAGATGAGTCTCGGTCATGTCTACATAGTTCTCGAACCCGTAGGGTCCGCACGCTTAACATTTGATGACGATCGGTATTATGAGTTTATGAGTTTTGATGTACCGAAGGTAGTTCAGAGTCCCAGATGAGATCACGGATATGACGAGGAGTCTCGGAATGTCCGAGATGTAAATATTGATATATTGGACGACTATATTCGGACACACGAAGTGTTCTGGAAAGTTTTGGAATTTACCGGAGTGTCGGGGGGGTTACCGGAACCCCCCGGGGGAAAGTTGGGCCCTAGTGGGCCTTAGGGAAGAAAGAGGGCAGCAGCCAGGAGGTGGAGCGCCCCCTCCCAAGGGGAAGTCCAAATTGTACTAGTGGAGGGAGGCGCGGCCCCTCTTTCCCTCTCCTTCTCTCCCTCTCTTTCCTTCCCCCTTCTCCCTCTTGGTGATTCCGACTAGGAATAGGATTGCAATGCTATTCCTAGTAGGATTGCACCCCTTGGTGCGCCATAGAGGGGCCGACCGGCCTCCCCCTTGCTCCTTTATATACGGGGGCAGGGGGCACCCTAGAACACACAAGTTGATCTCTCCAGCCGTGTGCGGTGCCCCCCTCCATAGAAACACACCTCGGTCATACCGTTGCAGTGCTTAGGCGAAGCCCTGCGCCGGTAGCTTCATCATATCCGTCACCACGCCGTCGTGCTGACGAAATTCTCCCGTGAAGCTCAACTGGATCAAGAGCTCGTGGGACGTCATCAAGCTGAACGTGTGCTGAACGCGGAGGTGCCGTACGTTCGGTGCTTGATCGGTCACTTGACGCTTCCGCTTTCGGTCTACAAGGGTACGTAGACACACTCTCCCCTCTCGTTGCTATGCATCTGGTAGATAGATCTTGCGTGATCATAGGAAAAAAATTTAAATACTATGTTCCCCATCATAGATCTGGGCCTTCTCAACCAATCCCTAGAAAATCAACAAGTTTGATTGGCTAAGGAGAGAGATATGGCAGAAATGAGCTTGTGGATCAACAATAGAGTTTTTGGGAAGAAGAGGTGAGTCTTGTTGGAGAAGAAGACCCTTTTTTATAGTGGGGAACACATCCAACTGTTATGCTTCCTGCAGCACGCATCTGGGCGGTACTACTGCTGCCACAAGCAGGCACAGGGCAACCAGGGCTGAGGAAGGAGAAGTGAACGCACTAGGGCGGTACTACCGCCAATAAGCAGTACTGTCGCTCCCTACAGCCGCTGGAAAACAAAGGAGGGCAATGAGCAGAGCGGCAGCATGAGCGGACGTAGGAGCGGTACTACCTCTATAAGCGGTACTACCGCACCCTACTGTCGTCCCTACTACCGCTCCCCTACATGGTATTTTATGAGACCTGACACGAAAAAATCGAGACCACAGCAGGGGTGGTAGTACCAGCGGCACTAGCAAGCGGTACTACCGCACTGGCCGCGGTACCACCGCTTAGCACACAGCACCCCTTGTTTTGCACTGCGCGGAAACTCCAAAGAAGCAGGAAGAAGGTGAGGGTGCAAGGAAAGTGTGAACAATGATTCCACCCATACTCTTCCAAAACGGATCCCCTCTTGATAGTAAGGTTATCCCTATGACTCAATTCCACCCAAAAAAAGGAGGGAAAATAATCCGTCTAACGTGAAGTCCTCGAGGGAAACAATCGCAAACTGCCCTTATATTAGATAACCTGAAAAGCTTAAAGCACACGATTAGTCTGCAAAAGTATTGTCATCAATCACCAAAACAAACTAGGGCAAATAATGCCCTAACAGGTTTCCTGACCATGGACATTGGATGTCGTTCATAACGGGATCACATCATTAGGAGAATGATGTGATGGAAAAGACCCAATCCTAAGCATAGCACAAGATCGTGTAGTTCGTTTGCTAGAGCTTTTCTAATCTCAAGTATCATTTCCTTGGACCATGAGATTGTGCAACTCACGGATGCTGTAGGAGTGCTTTGGGTGTATGAAACGTCACAACGTAACTGGGTGGCTATAAAGGTGCACTACAGGTATCTCCAAAAGTGTCTATTGGGTTGGTACGAATCGAGACTGGGATTTGTCACTTCGTATGACGGTGAGGTATCTCTAGGCCCACTCGGTAATGCATCATCATAATGAGCTCAATATGACTAAGGAGTTAGTCACAGGATCATGTGTTACAGAACGAGTAAAGAGACTTGCCGGTAACAAGATTGAACGAGGTATGGGGATACAGACGATCTAATCTCGGGCAAGTAACATACCGATGGACAAAGGGAATTGTATATAGGATTGATTGAATCTCCGACATCGTGGTTCATTCGATGAGATCATCGTGGAACATGCGGGAGCCAATATGGGTATCCAGATCCCGCTATTGGTTATTGGCCGGAGAGGTGTCTCGGTCATGTCTGCATGGTTCCCGAACCCGTAGGGTCTACACACTTAAGGTTCGGTGATGCTAGAGTTGTAACGGGAATAGTATGTGGTTACCGAAGGTTGTTCGGAGTCCCGTATGAGATCCCGGGCGTGACGAGGAACTCCGGAATGGACGAAGGTTATTGGAGTCCGAAATTGTTCCGGGGGTACTGGGTGACGACCAGTGTGACTGAAAGGAGTTACGGAGGCCCCAACAAGCGTTGGGGGCCTTATGGGCCAAGGGGAGGGGGCACACCAGCCCACTAAGGGGGCACATAGAGCTTGTATCACAACCGGGTTGCGCCAAGTTAAGAATAGCCCCCCACTAGCACCGTCACTTTCATAAACTTCAATCCTATCCATCTGGAGTTTCCTCATCAGTTTTTCTGCCTTCGCTTTATTCAGATGTGTCTCAGACAGGAAGATCGCATCCGAGCCCCATTGCTTCTGAACGTCCAGAAGCGCTCTAACCGCCGTGGTGCTGGCCATCCCACGACAGTTCCAAAAAAGGTTTTTCATTGTGCCCGGCGATCCCCTTCGCGAGGGGTCGCCGGTCTCATTTCAGTATCATTATTTTCCTCTGTTGCAGTCACAACTGCCCCTTCCTCGGTTCTCTGTCTCTTTGGGTCATGCACCTTCTACCGACCCAACTAGTCTTTTCCTTGCTATTGGCATTGGCACACCCTGTCCCATACCTCCGCCCAGGTTCATTTCTCGCTCTTCTTCTGGGTTTGGTGAGTCTTCCTCTGCATGTATTCCATCTCCGCATTATGTCACCACATGTCCCGTCATACCATAGAAATAACAGAAATCAGGTAACTTCTCGTATTCGACTGGATATTTCTTCGATTCCTTAAGAGTCAGAGCCTTAAGAGTCTGAGGCACAAAGCGAACCAGTGGTGTAGTGAGCATCACAAACACCCGCGCCCGTAGGTATTTAGTGGGATTTAGGCGTCCTTCATTAACTACCACTTTGATCGGTGGGACTCTGTCGTGGAATTGTCACGGCAGATGTCCTCTTGCAAGGACTTAGTCGTAGGGCCATTGCAACTAGGAAGCTTGAAGGGGTTAATTGGGACAAAGGACACGAGAGAGTTATACTAGTTCGCCCCTTACGGAGAAGGAAGGCCTACGTCTAGTTGGGTTGGTATTGCTTGATGTTTCGATGACCAGGGAGCAAGATATGCTATGCCCGGTTCTCGATGAGTTGTTTCCTGCCCTAAGTCGCCGGCGGGTCGTCCCCTTATATACACGGGTGGACGCCCTGTGGCATACAGAGTCCCGGCCGGCTCATAGACAGTGTCCGGCTCGGTGACTGGTTAAGTCTACCTTATGCTACAAGTCATATCATCATGACGGTTTACCACTATGGGCCTTAAGCCGTCTGTGGGCCTTAGACCCTTTATTGAACCACCATCTTCATGCTTGGCATTGGGCTTCTTCTCATGAGTCTTCTTTGCGTAACCAGGCCCCTCCTGGGCGGCTTACACAAATAGTTATATTCCCAACATTAGGCCCCAAGATTGTCATGAACCGGTTCATATCAATCTTAAAATACCTTAAAAAATAAGCCTTCAGTCTTTTGTCTGTGCAAAGGGTTTAACCCGTCATGACGTCATCTTCTGAATCCATGTTAACCTGCCGTGACGTCATCTTTACTTAAATTCATTATTTATTCTACCGTATCCTCCAACGGATCTTTGCTTTTACTGACCATTCCGAAAACCGAGGCGTCGGGGATATTAATGTTTATCTCCTCGTTTCTCGCGTCGTCTCAGTCAGCCCTTCCTTATAAATAGGCACGACCTAGGTCTTTTCCCTTCTCCCCCTTCGGTCGTCTTCTTCCTTTCACTGTTTCTCTGCCGCTCGAGCTCCGCCGCCGCCGTTGTCGCAGATATCCTCGTCCTCGTCAACTCAGGCCGCTGCATCAACCTGATTTGACCAGAAAACCGTGACGAACCTCCGCAGCAACTCTGCACCTGTGAGTATCCTCTTCCTTGTTCCTCAGATCCGCATTAGGACCTTCTACTTCCTCGGTGTTCTCCACTGTTCGTTAAGAACCCCTCATAGATTTCATCTCCACCGCCGTTTTTTGATCTTTAAGATGGTATAAAAACTGATGCGGTAGTTATTTTGCACCCATTTCGAATGCAACTAGATCCCTTTCCTCGCACAGAGGCCCCGTTCGAGCCCTTGAGCTTCATCTGTGCCAGTCCTAGGTCTAGAAATATTTCTTTTTAGAACAGTTGTTTGATCCAAAATAATAATCGCAACTTGTGAAACTTGTTTGTGTGACCCTCATCGCCGGCTTAAAATGGACAATGTTAATCGATGGCCTTGCCAGCTCCTGGCGGCTGAAAATAACTTTAACTGTTACTGATTCCCGTAACGGCTTAGATAACCAGATATAATCAGCCATATGTCACTAGGCCCCGTCATAAGCCGCCATCTTGAATAGATTTAAAATGTTTTCCTCCGGGTTAAATTTGAACCGGAACCTCTTATTTTGTCATAGGCTTCAATTTACGTCATGGCTCCTAAAGCAACCAAGGCTCCTATGACCTGTAATTTGGTCCCATCCACAGTCACAAGAAGTAAATTGTCTGATTTTGTGAAGTCTGGCCATCTACCCAAGAAGGAGGTCATGTCTTATCGTGCTCCTGAACCATCCGAGGAGAAGCCGCAACCCAAAGAAGGGGAGGTAATAGTTTTTACGGATCATATGAGCCGGGGATTTGCTCCACCCGGTTCAAAATTCTTCAGGGATGTTTTGCATTTATTTGACCTTAGACCTCAAGACATCGGGCCCAATTGCGTGTCAAATATTTGCAACTTCCAAGTCTTCTGCGAGGTGTACCTGGGAGAAGAGCCCAATCTGCTTTTGTTCAGAGAGCTATTCTACTTAAACCGGCAGAATGAACGTGCCAACGGGCCCAGTATAGAACTTGGTGGCATCTCGATTCATCGGCGGAGAGACTGTCTTTTTCCTTATGCTGAACTGCCGAGTCATCCGAAGGATTGGAATCAGACGTGGTTCTATTGCCAGGACACTTCTCCGGCTAATGAGAACCCTTTGCCCGGCTTCCATGCTCTGCGCCTTGAATCAAATCACCCGCTGTCGGATTAACCGCTGTTGAACGTCTACCACTTGCCCCTACCATCAAGAAGGTCAAAGCCCTCTTAGGTAATGACTTGAATGGTATTGACTTGGTCCGAGTCTGGGTCGCTTGGCGAGTGCTTCCGTTAAGCCGCCGCCCCGGCTTAATGTGCACTTACTCTGGCGAGAAGGATGACCCACTGCGTCATAGTTCGGACGACTTGACAGATGATGTGGTGGAGGCTACGACCCAAACATTGCTGAAAGAGGGCATAGTGACTAGTAATGCCGTTGGCTTACTTCCTTTCTGCAAGAAGAACCCGACCCCCGCAGTGAGTCATCAATCCTCAATGAATATTCGTTTAATGTTTTATACCTTACTTTTACTCATAACCTCTTTATCTTTTTCATAGGCCGATGACAACTTCTGGAAGGTCAAGTATGACCATGAGGCTGCCAAACAAGCCAGAGCGGCCAAGTGAACCGAGAGAAAAGCCGCCAGAACAGGAACTTCGAGGAAGAAAAAGCCAAGCGCTTCATACTTATTCAAATTGGACGACACCTCTGATGATGAAGAAGAGGTAATTTCTTAACTCCCTTGACTATTTATCAGTACTTTACTGACTTTAAACTTTTCCAGGAAGACACAGGAAACAGCCGAGCCGCCGAGGAAGAGGTAAATATAATTTCCTCCGACTCCGAGCCCCTGCCGCGTCAGAAAATTCTAAGAGTAACCCGGAAAGTAAGATTTTCACATCCTTTGGCTTACCAAGATCCTCAACTTATTTTGAAGCAACAGCAATTGTAAAGCCGGAGGCAGACCCGGACCAGCAAGGACATTGAACTCTCCTCCAGCTTACCTGACGTAACCAGGAAGCGTCGGACTGAGGTTATCTCTGATTTACGTTTTGTTTTAACTTTGGCGGGTTTAATTCGCCAACCTCTCAATTCATCTGACTCCAATTATCAGGATACCTCTCCTTCCTCCGGCAAGTCCATGCAATCCAACATGTCGGCTTTCAAAACTGCCCCCGGGTAATGTAATCTTGTTTACCTTATGTTTTATTTTACCCATGTCTTTGTACTCATCCTTCTGCCTTTGTTCACAGCGTGCAGGTGAAACCCAGTAAGAGGGTAAAAAGGAGTAAGCCGCCCCAAGACCCGGTCGTGACTGAACCGGAGCTTGGCACAGCTGCTCCTGATAGTTCTACCCATCAGCCGCCGCCTGAACCAGCCTATGATATTCCAGCACCAAACTCTGATCCACCCACCGAAGATATTCTCAACAGCTCTGATAATCCGGAAGTTCCTAGTCTGCCCAAGACAATTGATCCGGAAGTTGAGATTTTGAATACTGATTTTGTTGAGCCAGGGCGGCCCACTGTCCTTGCCAAGTGCTCTGCTAAGGAGGAACTTCTGAAACACCGAAAGACCAAGCTAGACGTTGTTGACTATACTCATTTAAGTATTGGAGATATAGTCTCTGGCTATCTCAGTCAAGTACATAGCAGCCGTGACCTGGAAATTGACATGGTGAAACAAATACAGCACAAATATGAGGTATGACTCATGCTACCTTCCTAAACCATACTTACTGTATCAGCCCCCAAGTCTATTGCTTATGAATAAATATGATGTAGACATAGAAAACTGCTTATCAGTGCTTTCTCCGGTTTAGAGAGAAGATATTTAACCCGGTTGTAACATAATACCTTGAACTTGTGATACACATTAGCCCCCAAGTGTCAAGTATCTTTGCTTGCAAAGTGCTTGGGACTTCAATTTGCATGAATCGGCATTGTAAGTTAAAAATTCTTCAGCATACATAGCCCCCAAGTGTCAAGTATCTTTGTTTGCAAAGTGCTTGGGACTTAATGTTATCTTACCATGATTCTGATTATAACCTAGCATCAATGCAGGCCACCATAAGTAAATTTGAGTAGGAGATTACTGACCTGAAGAGCCGTCTGACAACTCAAGAACTTGAAATTCAAAAGGCCAACTCCAAATTTGAATTCAGCTTCTCTGAACAAGAGAAGTTGAAGAAGAATTTTGAGGCGGAGAAGAAAATCTGGGCTGATGAAAAGGCTTCACTTGTGACCCGGGCCGAGACAGCAGACGCATCACTTGCAGAAGCAACAGCCGAGTTGTCTGACTTAAAGCGATAGATTTCGCAAATGGTCTCAGCTATCTTCGGTAAGTTACTGTATATAACCTCCAATATTGTAACCCCTCCTTTGATGACTGATTTTAATCGTTGTCTCCAACTCACCTTATGCTTGTGAACACAGGCCCCAGGAGCACCAACCTCATGCAGAACATGTTGATCAAACTGAAAGCGGTTTACACCCTAGTGGAGCAACTATACACCAGGTCACAACGTGCTTTGGCCGTTGTATGTTTATCAAATGACGTTCCTCACCTCCTGCAAGATGTGTTGAAACGGCTTGCTTCACTACCTCAACGGGTCCAAGATCTAAGGCGGGCGTCCGCAAGAGCCGGATCCATATCCGTGTTGAGCCGGGCGAAAGCATGGATTCCAGAGCTAGACCCGGCCGACCTCGCCCTTGGATACCTGACTCTGAAAGAGGATGGGACCGTATTTGATGAACATGATTTCACTGCCTGCGTCAAAGACATACGCCCCGTGGCCACTCTCATTGGGAACAACACTGACCTTACCAAGTGTCAGCCGGGCTATGACAGTGAAAACCGGAGAATTCCAACACCTCCTTATGATCAAGTCAGCCTGATCCCTCCAACTCGTAAGCATACCTTTGCCCCTGAAGTGGACCCAGCCAGTTTAATAGATGATGAAGCCGAGTTTGAAGCCTTGAGCGGCATTGACTGGGCCTCGTCAACTTTCCAGGACAAAGCAGCCGACGGAGAAGCGGAGAAGGATAACCCGAAGTCTTCAAGCCCTCCAAAGGAGTAAACCGCCGGGCGTTTTATGTCTTTGTAAAACAATGCTGCATTATTCAGACTCGGGGAGTCTTGTAATAGGGTAGAAAAAACCTCTTATTTTTTTCATGCCTTCGCGCATGTTTATGGCGCTTAATACTTTCGTAAGCCTCCATCACCATATATTTCCATCTTATGTTGATATTTTATTTCCTTGATGTTGAATTTTACTTGTTTTATCCTGCATATGAAACAAGCAAAACTAGGACTTAACAACCTGGGGTGATCAATATTAAGCCGGAAGAATCAAAAGATCATCTCAGAGTGCTTTCAAGAAGATCTTAAGATAGTCAAATAACTTTGCTTATAAAATATGATGGATAATAAATAAAGGCTGTTGATTCGAATACGATCGGTAAACCGTTCCAAAGGGGTTAAGCTAAGATTCGGATACGATCATATAGCCCCCAGTGGCTTTAGCGATGCCGATCAAGTGGGTATCGACATCTATGTTCTCTTTGGTTCAAATACGACCTATGTTTCAACAGGAAGCCCCCAGGTGACCATAAGAGTTGTTTAATGACGCTGATTCGAATACGATCCACATCAGACCCAAAGGGGTTAAGCTATGATTCAAATATGGTCAAGAAGCCCCCAAGTGGGTTTGGCAGTATGCCGACCAAGTGGGTATCGACAGCTATGTTCTCTTTGGTTCGAATACGACCTATGTTTGAACAGGAAGCCCCCAAGTGATCATGGCTAGATTCAGATATGATCATAAGCCGGACCAAAGGGAAAGTCGGATTCAGATATGGTCCGCTCCCTGTTCGTAGTTTCCATCACCTAATAAAGAAGACATATATACATTTTTGAGGGGGAAAAGGACAGAGGCCCTGCTTTATTACTTTATATAATATATACATCGTCAAAATATATACATCTCGAGAGCCGGTGGCTCAAGTATAGTAAGGCCAAAGATGGGCGATATTCCACGGCCGGCGGGTCTCCTCCTCCGACTTACGTGAGTCTTTGTGCTCTCGACATCGATGAGGTAGTATGACCCGTTGTTCAGATTCTTGCTGACCACAAAGGGTCCTTCCCAAGGAGGGGATAGCTTGTGCATATCAGACTATTCCTGGATGAGCCGGAGCACTAAGTCGCCTTCCTAAAAGGTTCTGCTTCTAACCCGGCAGCTGTGATAGCGGCATAGATCTTGCTGGTAAATCGCCGAGCGGGCTATTGCCAAGTCTCGCTCCTCATCCAACAGGTCAAGTGCATCCTGACGAGCTTTTTCGTTATCAGCCTCAACGTAAGCCGCCACGCGGGGTGAATCGTGCCGGATGTCACTTGGCAGGACTGCCTCTGCACCATAGACCATGAAGAAAGGGGTGTAACATGTAGATCTGTTAGGTGTAGTGTTGATGCTCCATAGTACAGAGGGTAACTCGTCCACCCAACAACCCGGAGTTCGCTGCAAGGGGACCAAGAGCCGGGGTTTGATACCCTTCAGGATCTCTTGATTAGCTCTTTCTGCTTGACCATTGGATTGAGGATGAGCAACAGCCGAAACATCAATCCGAATATGTTCTCGTTGACAGAACTCTTCCATAGCACCCTTCGAGAGATTAGTGCATTATCAGTTATGATGCTGTGTGGAAAACCAAAACGAAAGATCACCTTTTTGATGAACTGAACCGCTGTGGCTGCAACACACTTACTGACCGGCTCTGCCTCAACCCACTTTGTAAACTTATCCACTGCCACCAGGAGGTGTGTCTTTTTATCCTTAGACCTCTTGAAAGGTCCAACCATGTCAAGCCACCAGACTGCAAATGGCCAAGTAATTGGAATCATCCTCAACTCTTGAGCCGGCACATGAGCTCGTCGTGAGAATTTTTGACACCCTTCACATTTACTGACTAGATCCTCTGCGTCAGCATGAGCCGTCAGCCAATAGAAACCATGACAGAAAGCCTTGGCCACAAGAGATTTTAAGCCGGCATGATGACCACAATCTCCTTCATGGATCTCACGAAGTATCTCTTGACCCTCCGCAGGCGACACACAACATTGAAAAGCCCCCGTGACACTGAGGTGATGTAACTCGCCATTAACAATCGTCATAGACTTGGACCGCCTGATGATTTGTCTCGCCAAGGTCTCATCCTCAGGCAACTCTCCCCGGGTCATATAGGCCAAATATGGCACTGTCCAATCTAGGATGACGTGAAGGGCAGCCACCAGCTGTGCCTCCGGGTCTGGCACTGCTAGTTCTTCCTCTGTAGGCACCTTGACAGAAGGGTTATGCAAAATATCAAGAAAGGTGTTAGGCGGCACCGGCTTACGCTGAGATCCCAAACAGCTTAACGCATCAGCCGCCTCATTCTTCCTTCGAGCAATGTGCTCCACTTGATAACCTCTGAAATGCCCAGCCACAGCATCTACTTCCCAACGGTAAGCCGCCATAAGGGGATCCTTGGAGTCCCACTTTCCTGACACCTGTTGAGCTACGAGATCTGAGTCGCCCAAGCATCTCACCCGGCTCAAATTCATCTCTTTGGCCATCCGGAGACCATGGAGCAAGGCCTCGTACTCAGCTGCATTGTTAGTACAAGGAAACATAAGCCGAAGCACATAACAAAAAAAATTCACCTCGAGGGGAAGTTAAAACAACTCCAGCCCCTGAGCCTTCTAACTGCCTGGATCCATCAAAGTGAATAATCCAATATGTGTTATCCGGCTTCCCCTCAGGTGCCTGCAGCTTTGTCCAATCATTGATAAAGTCCACCAAGGCTTGAGATTTAATAGCAGTACGTGGCATATACTTCAAACCATAGGTCCCAAGCTCAATATCCCACTTGGCGATTCGCCCTGTGGCCTCCCTGTTCTGAATGATATCTCACAAGGGGGCGGAACTTACCACCGTTATAGGATGACTTTGGAAGTACTGCTTCAGCTTCCGGTTTGCCATGTAACACCCCATAAACAAGTTTCTGCCAATGTGGATATCTTTGTTTAGACTCAATGAGCACCTCACTGATGTAGTAAACTGGACGTTGAGCCGGATGCTCCTTGCCAGCCTCTTTGCACTCCACCACAATGGAAACACTGACGGCTCGTGCGTTAGCAGCCACATATAACAGTAATGGCTCCCTATCAATGGGAGCCGCAAGGACTGGTGGCTCAGACAACTGTCTCTTTAAATCTTCAGAGGCCGTATTAGCAGCATCACTCCAGACAAAAGTGTATGTTTTCTTCATCATCTGATACAGCGGTAGGGCCTTCTCACCTAACCGGCTTATGAACCGGCTCAGAGCGGCAACACGACCCGCCAGTCGTTGAACATCATTGATGCATGCCGGTTTAGCCAGAGAGGTAATTGCCTTGATCTTGTCCGGATTAGCTTCAATGCCTCTGTTCGAAACCAGAAAACCCAAGAGTTTGCCTGCAGGTACACCAAACACACACTTGGCCGGGTTAAGCATCATCTTATAAACCCGAAGATTATCAAAGGTCTCTTTTAAGTCAGATATCAAGGTTTCCTTCTCTCTGGATTTCACCACGATGTCATCCACATAGGCATGAACATTGCGCCCAATTTGATCATGGAGACAGTTATGTACACATCGTTGATAAGTCGCCTGAGCACTCTTGAGCCCAAATGGCATAGATACATAACAGAAGGCTCCAAACGGAGTTATGAAAGCCATCTTCTCCTGGTCCTTAACTGCCATTTTGATCTGATGATAACCAGAATAAGCATCCAAAAAGCTCAAACGCTCGCACCCGCCGTAGCATCAATGATTTGATCAATACTGGGGAGATCAAAGGGATCAGCCGGACAAGCCTTGTTTAAGTCCGTGTAATCCACACACATCCGCCAGGTTCCGTTCTTCTTGAGCACGAGCACCGGGTTAGCTAACCACTCCAGGGTGAAAAACTTCAACAATGAACCCAGCCGCTAAGAGCCGAGCGACCTCTTCTCCAATAGCTTTCCGCCTTTCCTCATTAAACCGCCAAAGAAATTGCCTGACCGACTTATACTTTGGATCAATATTAAGGGTGTGCTCAGCGAGTTCTCTCGGGACACCCGGCATGTCAGAAGGTTTCCATGCAAAGATGTCCCAGTTCTCATGGATGAACTCGATGAGCGCGCTTTCCTATTTAGGATCCAAGTTGGCACTAATACTGAACTGCTTCGAAGCGTCACCTGGAGTAAAGTCAACAAGCTTCATTTCAGTAGCCGATTTAAACTTCAACGCCGGGTCATGCTCTATAGTTGGCTTCTTCAGAGGGGTCATATCTGCCGGGTCAACGTTATCTTGATAAAACTTCAGCTCTTCTGCTGCACACACAGACTCAACATAAGCCGCGTCGCCTTCTTCACACTCCAAAGCTACCTTCCGATTCCCGTGCACGGTGATGGTGCCCTTGTGGCCCGGCATCTTGAGTTGTAGATAAACATAACACGGCCGCGCCATGAACTTGGCATAAGCCGGCCGCCCAAATAGAGCATGATATGGACTCCTGATTTTGAGCACCTCAAACGTCAATTTCTCGGCCCTGGAATCATATTCATCTCCAAAGGCCACTTCCAATTCAATCTTACCGACCGGGTATGCCGACTTACCGGGAACCACCACATGGAAAACGGTGTTGGATGTCCTTAAATTTTTATCAGTTAAGCCCATGCGCTGAAAGGTCTCGTAATAGATGATGTTGATACTGCTACCTCCGTCCATGAGTACCTTGGTAAATTTATACCCACCGACCTGAGGTGCCACCACCAAGGCTAACTGACTCGGCTTATCAACCAGGGGCGGGTGATCTTCCCTGCTCCATACAATTGGCTGGTCTGACCATCTCAAGAAACAGGGAACCGCCGGCCCAACAGAGTTCACGGCCCTCTTATGAACCTTCTGGTCACGTTTGCACAAGCTAGTGGTGAACACATGATATTGCCCACCATTCAGCTGCTTTGGATGGGTTTGGTAGCCCGACTGCTGCTGCTGCTGTCCCTCCTGACCAGGCTGTTGTTGATTATAACCACTTTGATTTCCACCGGAACCTGAACCGCCACCCAGGCCATGGAATCCGCCATCTCCTGAGCCACCGCCCGGCCCATGATTGCCATCAAACGTGTTGGAATTCTCAAAAGCCTTCATGATTGCGCAATCTTTCCATAAGTGAGTGGCAGGTCGCTCCCGGGTGCCGTGCCTCAGGCAAGGTTCATTGAGTAGCTGCTCAAGAGATGGGCCTGACCCGCTAGATCAATGGGGCGGTTTGACCTTACGTCTATGATTGTTACCCTGTGCATTGGCTACAAACTCCGGGTTGCCCTCCGCCTTACGCTTATTGCTCCCTTGATTCACTGGGTTATGCTGCTGACCCTTTCCATTGCCGTTCTTCTTTCCCTTCCCTGTCTTTTCCTCATCAGACGCGGGATCCTTGGTACTATCAGAGTCGGCGTATTTGACTAAAGCTGCCATAAGCGTACCCATGTCGTTGCAATCACGCTTAAGGCGCCCTAGTTTCTGTCTCAGCGGCTCAAAGCGGCAGTTCTTCTCCAACATGAGGACTGCAGAGCCGGCATCCATCTTCTCAGACGAATGTATTATCTCCTTGACCCGGCGCACCCAATGCATCGTGGATTCACCCTCCTCCTGCTTACAATTTGTCAAATCCACAACCGACATAGATTGCTTGCAGGTGTCCTTGAAGTTCTGGATGAAACGGGCCTTTAGCTCTGCCCATGAACCAATGGAATTAGGCGGCAAACCCTTTAACCAAGACCGGGCCGTTCCGTCTAACATCATGGTGAAGTACTTAGCCATTGCTGTGTCGCTGACCTCCAACAGTTCCATGGCCGTCTCATAACTCTCGATCCACGCTCCGGGCTGTAACTCGGCCGTGTAATTCGGCACCTTTCGAGGTCCTTTAAAGTCCTTGGATAGGCGTACATCACGCAGAGCCGGCACCAAACAAGGAACAACGCCGGCTCTAGTAGCTACTCCCGTCTCAACAGAAGTCATCAGATATTCTGGGAAATCTTGATGAGCCGTCGATTGAGCCGCTAGCTAAGCCGCCCGCTCATTCTCCTGACGTATCCAATCTTGTGCCAGGTTATAGCCACCGGGCTGGTTCCGCCGCTGGGCGTTGCTTGACAAAGCTTCTAACTCCATGTGCCTGCTGTAACTTGGACTCCGGATTTGGCGAGGTGGTGCTAACCAAGGCGGAGGAGTTGAGTGAATCTTGTCCCGGCTATAAGAATAAGTCTCTTGCTGAGCCAAGGCCGTCTGGACAAGTTCTCTGATCTTCCGGATCTCCACCACTGTCGGATCATCACCGTCCACTAGGAGAGCCGCCAAACGCGCCGATGATGCGATTAAGTTCTCCATGGGGTTGGAAAAGTGACCCGGCGGTATCGGCACGTAACGGGCGGTGCCATGTTCCCGTGAAGAGGTGCCATCTCCCGAGGCTGAGCCGGTCCTCCTGTTCCGGCTGTCATAAACTGATTTGCATCTGGCGGGTTACTTGGGCCGGCTCCGGGTGTAGCGAAAATATTCCAAGGATCATAAATCGGAGGCAAACGGGATTGAGTTTTCTGGTGCCTCCTTCTCATCACCTCATTAGATGCGTTCAGGCTCATCGTAAGCTGGAAAGCCTCTGACTGGAGCTGGTGCACCCGTGCATCCAAAGCTGCCCGTTTTGTGGCCAACCTGGTGTCCTCAGCTGCTAAGGCCTCCTTGGCCCGAGCTATTTCCTCGCGCACCCGTGCCACCTCCGCGTCATGCTCATCTTTATTGGCTGGAATAACCATGGCGGTTAATAGGGCTGCAAGCTTATCCATGAGATCTATCAGCACCTGAGCCAGCGGGCGCATAGGGCCTCCTGCCCCGACCGCTCCTGACCCGGACGTTATTGCAGCAGCGGCTGTCGAATTTTGGTCGGGTTGAGTCCCAGCCATGAAGACTCCTGCCCGGCTTGGCGGCTCATAGGGGTACAGAATACTGGAGCCATCGGAACAGCCCCTAAGCACGCCGTCTTGCACTTGATACAGTGAATCTGTTGAACGGAGGACGAATCACCGTCGGAGAGGACGGCCGTCTCACCACAATCTTCAGATCCTTCAGAAAGTCATTTTCCGTGGACGCAGCCCACGAAGACACGCTTCATGCCGGGTTGAACTCGGGGGGTCTCGCACGCTGAGCCGTCTCGACGAGGTCGGTGAAGTTGTCCGACTCAGGGCCCGGCTCACCAATCCGGCCGATGAAGACGTGGATTCCGCCGAAGGGGACCCGGTACCCGTACTCAATTGAACCGGCGTCGAGGCCCCAGCCTTCGTCGTCGATGTAGATCTTGCCGCGATGACTCTTGGTCATCCGGCCCACTGCGTATCCCTTGAGCCCCTCGAAGTTGCCCTTCAAGAACTCAAATCCACCGTGCGACCGCCCCACGGTGGGCGCCAACTGTCATGGAATTGTCAAGGCAGATGTCCTCTTGCAAGGACTTAGTCATACGGCCATCGCAACTAGGAAGCTTGAAGGGGTTAATTGGGACAAAGGACACGAGAGAGTTATACTAGTTAGGCCCCTTACGGAGAAGGAAGGCTACGTCTAGTTGGGTTGGTATTGCTTGATGTTTCGATGACCAGGGAGCAAGATATGCTATGCCCGGTTCTCGATGAGTTATTTCCTGCCCTAAGTCGACGGCGGGTCGTCCCCTTATATACACGGGTGGACGCCCTGCGGCCTACAGAGTCCCGGCCGGCTCATAGACAGTGTCCGGCTCGGTGACTGGTTAAGTCTACTTTATGCTACAAGTCATATCATCATGGCGGTTTACCACTATGGGCCTTAAGCCGTCTGTGGGCCTTAGACCCTTTATTGAACCGCCATCTTCATGCTTGGTCTTGGGCTTCTTCTGATGAGTCTTCTTTGCGTAACCCGGCCCCTCCTGGGCGGCTTACACAAATAGTTATATTCCCAACAGACTCCGACCTTTTTAGCTATTTTTCAGCTACATCTCTCTTCTTCATCAACCCATCTGGGATCCCGACAATCCTTGATGAGACCGGAATCCTATCCAGTCTATAATCGTTGACATTCGTGATACTGTCATGCTCCTCGATCGGCACTGCTGCGCCAAGAAAAGATTATGGTTCATAGTTTTGAACGTCACACCCTGCGCTGTGGTCCAGGCATTCCTCAATGTCTTGAACAGGGCTACATGGCCGAAGGGTTTCATCGTATTCTACAGAATCCTAGTGCAATCCAAAATCTCCAATATAGTTGAATTTTCCTAGAATCCCATGATTTTGGCAAGTCTCACCAAAGAAAACATTTGGACTTAATAGAGTACCCCTATTGCAGCTGGTTATTACGGGCAAACTGCGACCGAGTCTCCCCTAAAAAAAACTGCCACCGAGCCAGCCACGATCGAGGCAAAAAGCACAATTTGACCTTAGATCAACACTATTTCACAAACTAAACTATTTTTTAAAATATTTCACCGAACTGACTGATGGGGTTATGTACCTAGGGTAGGGTCATGGACCTAATCTAAGTACCTTACCCAAGGACACCCTTAGAAGAAGTCGCCTTCCAGTCGACCAACGAGAGACGCACTCGACTAACTTGAAGGACTCGACCACGAAGACTCACTCGACCACCAGAAGGTCAAGAGGCACTCTGCACTGCAACGGCCTGTAATCAAGTAGACTTTATGATAGTAAAGGCACTTTATGTGGGGCGTTACCAGTAATGCCCCAGACTTAACTCACCTTAAACCCTCTCCTACGTGGGCTGGCTGGGGTCCTGGCGCACTCTATATAAGCCACCCCCCTCCACAGGCAGAAAGGTTCGGCACCTTGTAAACTCATATACTCATAATCCACTCGACCGCCTCCAGGCTCCGAGACGTAGGGCTGTTACTTCCTCCGAGAAGGGCCTGAACTCGTACATCCTTTGTGCTTACAACCTCTCCATAGCTAGGACCTTGCCTCTCAATACCTACCCCCCACTCTACTGTCAGGCTTAGAACCACGACAGTTGGCGCCCACCGTGGGGCAGGTGTTTTAGCGATTTTGTGGAGAAGTTGCGATTCTTCCGAGTACTTTCATCATGGTGTCTGCTGGAGTTTTGGTCGAGGGTCAAGAGATCCGTCTCGGCACTCTCGCCTTCATCGCCGACGACTCCGCATGGCTCCAGGAGGCTCCACTCGACGTGGATGCGCTCCCCGTCCGCGGTGCGACGCATTTTCGCGCATGTGTCCGTGGCGTTCTGCTGCGGCAACCGTCGACCCAGTATCGGTCGGCTCCTTTATCGTCCACCCTCCCGGTCTCCCGCCAGCGCAAGCGCTCAGGCCGGTCGAGGCTTCAGCGATGGGTGAGGCACGCGGTGGCTCGCCAATCGGCCACCACCCAGGTTGCGGCAATCGAGCCCGACGAACCTCTCTACGGCTTGTTCGATCAGTCGACTGGCTCCGTAGAGACTGCATCCGAGTGCGGCAGCAGTGATCCAGCGGCGGAAATCTTGATGGTCGACGGGCCCCACAGTCCTCCTGGCTTCGCCCGTGGTGGTGGAGCAGGTGACGGCGGCGACCCTACACGAGGCTACGAAGAGTACCAGCCCGAGCCACTCGACTCTCTGCAAAGAGAGGAACTTCGCCGCAGGAACGAGGATCCCCTGCGTATTCCCATCGCAGGAGAAACCCCCGAGGCTCGTGCCTTGGAGGAGGCGCGTCTGGCCAATTTGGCCGAGCGCACTCGACTGGAGAACCTTCAGCGAGCACTCGACGAGCGCGCGCGGCAACGAGTTCCCGACACCAGTCGACGTCAACTCTTCCCGCCGACTCAGGTATATCGAACCCCAATTCAGAATTTAGCAGCTGCGACCCGTATAGCAGAGTCCATCCAGCCTTCGCAGTCGGAAGCTGGCAGAGGTTTGCTGCAGATCAGGGATCTGCTCCGGGCAGCAGGAGATCAGAATTCAGCCGTGTCTCAGTCGCGCAACAGAATTCACAGTCGATCCGTCACTGTGAATACGGTTCAGTCGGCTCACAGCCCCAGATCGCCTCCGCGGCGTGAAGGGCGCGAGAATCGGCGAGATCAATATGGCGACAGACTCGACCGAGATGATAGGCGTCGAGTGCCCTATTCCCCTCCGAGGGGTGGGTCTTACGCTCCTCGGCAGCCAGATGATAGGCGTCAGTACAGCACAGGGCGTAGGGTCCCAGTCGACCCCAGAGAACCAGGCTTCGACGCGCGATCCATTATCGTGCAAGGGTTGGTTGACCGGAACAGAGCCCATCGAGGTGGACTCGACAGAGATGTACCCACAAGCAGTCGAGTGCATGTTTCTGGTCCTGAATGTTTCAGCAGAGCTATCAGAGCCGCAGTTATCCCTCCCAATTTCAGGTTGGCAACAGGAGTCAGCAAGTTCACTGGTGAGTCTAAGCCTGAAACTTGGCTTGAAGACTACCGAGTGGCAGTTCAGATTGGTGGTGGGAACGACGAGGTGGCCATGAAGCATTTGCCCCTCATGCTGGAAGGTTCTGCCAGGGCATGGTTGACTCAATTACCTCCTAGCAGCATTTACACTTGGGAAGATCTGTCCCGAGTGTTCATCAGAACGTTTGAAGGAACTTGCAAGCGACCAGCTGGATTGACAGAGTTGCAAGTCTGCGTGCAGAAGGCTAATGAGACTCTCAGAGAGTATATTCAGAGGTGGATCACTTTGCACCACACTGTGGAGAATGTGTCTGATCATCAGGCAGTCTGCGCCTTCAAAGATGGTGTCAAGAACAGAGAACTGAGTTTGAAGTTTGGTCGAACCGGTGACATGACCTTGAGTCGGATGATGGAGATTGCTACCAAGTACGCCAACGGCGAAGAAGAAGACCGACTCCGAAGCGGCAAGCACAAGCCGAGTCAGTCGGAAAAAGGAAACACCAGTCGGAAACAGAAGCGGAAGGCTGAACCGGCAGCTCCTGGAGAGGCTCTGGCCGTGACTCAAGGAAAGTTTAAGGGGAAACCAAAAGGATCCTGGAACCCCAAGAAGGTAAAGGATAAAGAAGGGAACGACGTGATGGATATGCCATGTCACATTCACACGAAGAAAGACGAAGAGGGGAATATCATTTACCCGAAGCACACCACTCGCCAATGTCGACTCCTGATCCAGCAGTTTCAGGGAAAACAGTCTAAGGACAAGGAGAAGGAGTCGGACAAGGCCGAAGACAAGGAGGACAGTGAGGAAGGATATCCGCATATCAACTCCACTCTGATGATCTTTGCAGATGTGGAAAGCAGAAGTCGACTGAAAGTGATTAACCGAGAGGTGAACATGGTTGCCCCCGCAAAAGCAAATTATCTGAAGTGGTCTCAAACACCCATCACATTCGACCAATCTGATCACCCGACTCATATTGCCACCCCTGGGAGGCAAGCTTTGGTGGTCGATCCAGTTGTCGAAGGCACTCGACTGACAAAGGTGCTGATGGATGGTGGAAGTGGGCTGAACTTATTGTATGCAGACACATTGAAAGGTATGGGCATTCCGATGTCCCGACTGAGCACTAGTAACATGAGCTTTCATGGAGTTATACCAGGGAAGAAGGCCGAGTCACTCGGCCAGATAGCTTTGGACGTGGTGTTTGGCGATTCAAAGCATTTTCGCAAAGAAAAGTTGACGTTTGAGGTCGTGGATTTTCAGAGTGCATATCATGCCATTTTGGGGAGACCAGCTTACGCGCGGTTCATGGCTCGACCATGCTACGTATACCTCAAATTGAAGATGCCCGGTCCCAAAGGAGTGATCACTGTCACCGGTGATAGGAAAAAGGCAGAAGAGTGCTTTCAGAAGGGCTCCAAGATTGCCGATTCCCAGGTGACAGCAGTCGAGTTCGAAGAATACAAGCAAAACGCAGATCCGAGTGACTTGCTGCGATCCAAGAAGCCCGCCACAGAGTCTGCATTCCAGTCGTCCGGTGAGACGAAGCCTGTTCACATTCACCCGACCGACCCCGAAGCAGCTCCGACCCGCATCTCCACGACACTCGACCCAAAATAGGAAGAAGCGCTCATCCAGTTCCTCCGTGAGAACTGGGACATTTTTGCATGGAAGCCCGCTGACATGCCAGGTGTTCCCAGGGGACTGGCTGAGCATCGCCTAAGAGTCGACTCATCTGCAAAACCAGTCAAAGAGCATCTTCGGCGGTCCGCCGTCCAGAAGAGAAAAGCCATTGGCGAAGAAGTGGCTCGACTGTTGGCGGCAGGATTTATCCGAGAGATATACCACTCCGAGTGGCTCGCTAATGTCGTCATGGTTCCTAAGAAGGACAAGTCGCTCCGAATGTGCATTGATTTCAAGCACATCAACCGGGCCTGCCCGAAAGATCATTTTCCTCTCCCTCGCATAGATCAAATTGTTGACTCGACCGCGGGATGTGAGAGGTTATCTTTTTTAGATGCCTACTCCGGGTACCACCAGATCCGTCTGTACGGGCCCGACGAGGTAAAAACAGCTTTCATCACTCCATTCGGGTGCTTCTGCTATATCACCATGCCATTCGGCCTCAAGAATGCCGGAGCCACATTTATGCGAATGATTCAGAAGTGTCTACTCACTCAAATCAGTCGGAATGTGGAAGCTTATATGGATGATATCGTTGTCAAGTCGCGAAAAGGTTCCGACCTGCTCGCTGACCTCGCCGAAACATTTGCCAACCTCAGAAGGTATGATATCAAGCTCAATCCATCAAAGTGCACATTTGGAGTTCCTGGTGGCAAGTTACTCGGTTTTCTCGTTTCCGAACGGGGAATCGACGCTAACCCAGAGAAGATTGGCACTATTCTCCGAATGAAACGCCCTGTGCGAGTGCATGATGTCCAGAAGCTTACTGGATGCTTGGCCGCATTAAGTCGATTCATCTCACGACTCGGTGAAAAGGCATTACCTCTTTACCGACTGATGAAGAAGACAGACAAGTTCGAGTGGACTCCAGAAGCTGATGCAGCGTTTGCCGAGCTAAAAGCTCTGCTCTCCACCCAGCCGGTGCTTGCTGCTCCAATCAGCAAAGAGCCTCTGTTGCTCTATATCGCAGCCACAGGACAAGTCGTCAGTACTGTGCTAACGGTCGAGCGGGAAGAAGAAGGAAAAGCTCTCAAAGTTCAGCGCCCAGTGTATTATTTGTCTGAAGTCTTGACTCCATCCAAGCAGAGATATCCTCATTATCAGAAGCTTGTGTATGGAATATACATGACCACAAAGAAGGTTGCTCATTATTTCTCTGATCATTCCATCACAGTCGTCAGCGACGCTCCACTATCAGAGATTTTGCACAACAGAGATGCAACTGGTCGAGTGGCCAAATGGGCGATTGAACTTCTTCCCCTTGATATCAAGTTTGAGGCAAAGAAAGCCATTAAGTCCCAGGCAATAGCAGATTTCCTTGCCGAGTGGATTGAACAGCAGCAGCCGACTGAAGTTCACTCGGAGCATTGGACCATGTTTTTTGATGGCTCTAAGATGTTGAATGGTTCCGGTGCTGGGGTTGTCCTGGTTTCCCCCAGAGGAGATAAGCTCAGATATGTGCTCCAGATTCACTTTGATTCCTCCAACAATGAGGCAGAATATGAAGCCCTCTTATATGGGTTGCGCATGGCCATTTCACTCGGCGTCCGTCGCCTGATGGTCTATGGCGACTCGGATTTAGTGGTCAATCAGGTGATGAAAGAGTGGGACGTGAGAAGCCCAGCCATGACTGGATACTGCAGTGCAGTGAGGAAGCTGGAAAAGAAGTTCGAGGGGTTGGAGCTCCATCATATACCCCGACTGAAAAATCAAGCAGCTGATGATCTAGCAAAGATAGGTTCCAAGAGAGAAGCCATTCCGAGTGGTGTGTTCTTGGAGCATATACACACTCCGTCAGTCAAAGAAGATCCTTTCACCGAAGAAACTCCACAGCCCAAGAGTGCCACAGATCCGACTGAAGTTGAAGTCCCAGCGGTGGTCGACTTGATCATGGAGGTTTTGGTGGTCATTCCCGACTGGACGATTCCGTATGTCGCATATATCCTGAGGAAAGAGCTCCCGGAGGATGAGGAAGAGGCTCGACAGATCGTCCGTCGATCTAAGGCCTTTACCGTAATCAAAGGACAATTATACAGAGAAAGCGCGACTGGAGTTGGTCAGAAGTGCATAACACCAGAAGAAGGTCGACTCATCCTCAATGATATTCACTCGGGGACCTGTGGTCATCATGCGTCCTCTCGGACCATCGTGGCCAAAGCATACCGAGCCGGATTTTACTGGCCAAAGGCGAATGAGATGGCAAAAGAGATAGTGGATAAGTGCGAGGGATGTCAATTCTACTCGAATATGTCACACAAGCCTGCGTCGGCTCTGAAGACCATTCCACTCGTCTGGCCTTTCGCAGTATGGGGATTGGACATGGTCGGTCCTTTGAGAACAGGACGAAGTGGCTTCACGCATGTACTGGTGGCAGTCGACAAGTTCACCAAGTGGATCGAGGCTAAACCAATCAAGAGCCTTGACACCGGTACTGCTGTAAGCTTCATCAGGGAACTAATATTCAGATATGGAGTCCCACACAGCATCATTACGGATAATGGGTCGAACTTTGACTCAGAGGAATTCAGAGCTTTCTGCAACTCCCAGGGCACACGGGTCGACTACGCTTCAGTCGCCCATCCGCAGTCGAATGGACAAGCAGAGCGAGCTAATGGACTGATTCTTAAGGGATTGAAGCCTCGACTGATGCGTGATCTCAAACACGCGGCTGGAGCTTGGGTCGACGAACTTCCCTCAGTACTCTGGGGACTGCGGACCACACCTAATCGGTCGACCGGAAGAACTCCATTCTTCTTGGTCTACGGAGCTGAAGCAGTCTTGCCGAGTGATCTTCTCCACAATGCTCCTCGAGTTGAAATCTACAACGAAGCAGAGGCTGAACAAGCGCGGCAAGACGCAGTCGACCTTTTAGAGGAAGAAAGGGAGATGGCTCTGATCCGGTCGACCATCTACCAACAAGATTTGCGTCGTTTCCACGCCAGAAATGTGAGAGGTCGAGCCTTCCAGGAAGGAGATTTGGTTCTCCGAGTGGATCAGCACAAACCACACAAGCTTGCTCCTTCTTGGGAAGGCCCCTTCATCGTCACCAAGGTTCTCCACAACGGGGCGTACCGTCTTTACAACGTCGAGCATAATATCGACGAGCCCCGAGCTTGGAACGCGGAGCTACTCCGCCCATTTTACACTTAAGTTTTATCACTCGGATGAGTTGCAATAAAGTACTTCTGTAGTTCATGGACCTCAAAATAATAGTGTCATAGTCCCTCCATAATTTCTGTCGCTTTTTATTTTTGTCCAATAAAATTCCCCTCAGTGGGTGACTTAGCTGCGAATCCGTTTCGCCTAAGTTTGTAAAAATCCTACCGAGTGGCGAGCCAGACTCCCACTCGGAGGCTTAGCTGCGAATCTGTTTCGCCTAAGTTATCAAAATCCTACCGAGTGGTAAGCCAGCCTTCCACTCGGAGGCTTAGCTGCAGCCCTGTGCTCGCCTAAGTTATAAAAATCCTACCGAGTGGTAAGCCAGCCTTCCACTCGGGGGTTTAGCTGCAGCCCTGTGCTCGCCTAAGTTATAAAAATCCTACCGAGTGGTAGGCCAGCCTTCCACTCGGGGGCTTAGCTGCAGCCCTGCGCTCGCCTAAGTTACAAAAATCCTACCGAGTGAAGAGCAACCCTCTCACTCGGGGGCTTAGCTGCAGTCCAAGCACTCGCCTAAGTTACAAAAATCCTACCGAGTGAGGAGCAACCCTCTCACTCGGAGGCTTAGCTGCAGTCCAAGCACTCGCCTAAGTTATCAAAATCCTACCGAGTGTAGAGCAACCCTCTCACTCGGAGGCTTAGCTGCAGCCCAAGCACTCGCCTAAGTTATCAAAATCCTACCGAGTGTAGAGCAACCCTCTCACTCGGAGGCTTAGCTGCAGTCCAAGCACTCGCCTAAGTTGTTAAAATCCTGCCGAGTGAAGAGTAAACCTCTCACTCGGGGGCTTAGCTGCAGCCCGGTGCTCGCCTAAGTGGACTGAAGAATAAGTCGATTGCAGTAAAGGCGCCTTGCTTTGAACCTGCAAAAGACATTTCGGGCCAAAAGCAATCATATTCAAGCACCAAATTCAAGTTTGAATCGATATCTAAAGGAACCGAGAGTGCTCAGGCGTTAAGCCTGTTAAGGTTTATCGGTTACAATTCCACTCGGCATACCGAGGCAAATTTAAAAGCGTCGAGCCAGAAGAAGTTTTTTACCCCTCCTGTGGAGGGCTGGAAGGAGCAACGAATTCATCAAGGTCAATTCCGTCGGCGATCCGAGTGGCAGCTGCAAGGAAAGTTTCCATAAAGGACCTGAAGTCGTGCTTCTTGGTATTGGCCACCCGAAGGGCCGCCAGCTTCTCTTCTCGTGCATCCTTACAGTGGACTCGGGCAAGACACAGAGCAACATCTGCACCACACCGAGCCGAGGACTTCTTCCATTCCTGCACTCGACCAGGGATCGTGTTCAACCGGGCCATCAGCGATTCAAGGTCATTCTGAAGTGTCTCCTCAGGCCAAAGCGTCGAGTCGATGCGAGATGTGGCGGCCTTCAGCCTTGCGAGATAGTCCACGACAGCTGCAACACGGGACTCCAGTCGGAGAACATCCATGGCAACTTCATCGTTCACCGGAGAATTGACGGGGTCGAGGTTTGGCTCCAGCCGGCTAGTTTCTTCTTCAAAGTTTTGACAAAATTCTGCAAGGGTGATCACTAAGTCAAGGAGATGGTCGAATGGAAAAATCACAATTGGAAATGTCTGCCAAGCATAGAGGTTTACCTTCAAGCATAAGAAACAGCTTCTTGGCAAGTCCACTCAGGAAGGCCTCCAGATCAGTTTTCTTCCCAGTCAATTTGGCGACTTGGTCGGTCAGGGCAGCTTTATCAGTTTTCAGTCGACTGACCTCCTTGTTGGCAATCCCAAGAGCAGCTTTCAGATTGGTATTGTCTTGTTCGAGCTTGGTGACTGAAGCTAACTTCTCGTCAGCAAGCTTGATCTTCTCAGCTAGCTCAAGGTCTTTCTTCTGTTGGGCCTCCCTTACCTTACCTGCAAGTTACAGCAAGATCAGATTTTGAAACAAGCAAGGGGAAAAGCAGTCGTCAGGGTCTCACCAAACATACCTTCGGTCTCCTCCTTTGCCTTTGTCAGCTTCTCCTGAACCAGCTTCAAGCTCAGCTCGACTTGAGTATGCTTGTGTTCCAGCTCTGAGTAGCGAGCCACAAGATCACAAGAGTTCTGCGAAGAACCAATCGACTAAATGTCAAATATAATTCACTTCCGAGTGAAAAAGGGAAAAACTCACGTTTCTAAGACTACAGCCGAATACAAGCATTCGACCGTAGTCTCGGGGACTACACCCAGTGGGTGCACTCAGCGTGCCCCCACTAATCCTGTTGAAGACAAAGTCGACCAGTCGACCTCAAAAAAAAAGAGATGTATTCTCTAAGACTGTGATCAACTGCAAGCAGTCGACCACAGTCTCGGGGACTACACCCAGTGGGTGCACTCAGCGTGCCCCCACCGGTTTGTGAAATCCAGTCGACATAGTCGACTGACAGAAAAATTGACATCATAAAGCCTAAGGCCGACTGCCAGCAGTCGACCTTAGCCTTGGGGACTACACCCAGCGGGTGCACTCAGCGTGCCCCCGCTAACACGGAGTTCATCGACACACCCAGTGGGTGACTACTATAAATTCCGGAAAAGAAAAGTTTTTGGTAGCATATCCAACAGAACAAACGGTGGTCGACTGACCTGAACATTGCTTTGGAGGGCAGAACTGGCGTCATAAGCTGCCTGGCTCGCGTCCCGGATGGTCTTCAGCTGCTCCATCATGAGTCCCGCCTGGCGTATCGCCTCCTTCGCTGCGCCAGCTTGGTCCTCTGGGACGTGGTGCGTCGTGAAGAGGGAGGGCTGCTGAGCACTCGTCAGTGGATTTGCGAAGGACACCGTGTGTCGAGTGGTGTTCTCTTCCTCCACAGTCAGAATCTCAGGCGCCGTCACATCCTGAGGCACCTTACTGGCGGACGCTTTCCGACTCCTCCTGCGCTTCAGCGGCTCTTCATCCTCATCATCATCAGGAAGATTGATAACAGTATTGGGTGGAGCTACGGAGAAAGATCAGGATCAGAGATCGCGAGTCAGTCGACTAAGAACAGCGTTAAGAATACAGTACCTGGGTTCGAAGTTGCTGCGTCCTCCATCTCGTGGTCATCAGCCCGGGCCGAGGTTTCAGAAGTAGCAGCACTGCAACTCCAAAGGATCAGTCGACTAACTTCAGCGTCGACCAGAGACAAAGTTCACACAAAATAAGAAAATATGAGCAGCACGGTTACCCTGATATGGTGGGGATGGACACCTTCATCTTCGGCAGGAGCTTGATCGGCTTCGACGAGGCCGCCCTGGGCTGCTTCGGCGCCTTTTCAGTCGGCACCGGAGAGGTGGTCCGAGGGCGCTTGGTCGACTGAGTGGCGGTCGCAACCCCCTTACCACGTTCGGTCGAAGGGTCGTGGACAAGCTTCGACCGCCTTTCTGAGCGCGGTGGTACGACCTCCTCCTCCTCTTCTTCCTCGTCCTCGACGTCATCTTCATCACCGTCATCATCATCATCGTCGTCATCATCCTCTGCAACATCCGAGTCCCATTCCTCCTCTTCCTGGCTCTCGCCCCCGCTCGCCTCGCCCTCCTCAGTCGAAGCTTGTGCCCCATTGGGCATCGAGTACAGCTCGGTGAGGGCCTAGCAGATGTCCAGACAAGGATCAGTCGACCAGTCGGCAGGGTAAACAGAAATGAATGCGACAAGAGCGCAGTGGAGAGCAGGGCAAGTGTACCTTGTTTGGGTCGCTGTTGTGGTCGAGTGGAGGAATCCTTCTGGCTCCGCGTGGGTTATCCTTATTTCCGGTAACGGCTACCATCCATCTTTCCAGAGTGACGTCGTCGACTGCTTCTGGATGGACTCTAGTCTCGTCTTCGGTCCCACAGTACAACCACATGCAGTGGCTCCGGAACTGAAGGGGCTGGATGCGACGCCTGAGGAAGACCTCCAGGAGGTCCATGCCCGTCACTCCCTCCCGAACCAACTGCACCACGCGCTCCATCAACATCTTCACGTCAGCTTTCTCCTCCGGAATCAGCTTCAGAGGGGAGGGCTTGTTCACTCGGTCCATGGTAAACGGAGGGAGTCCACTCGACTGCCCTGGCGTCGACTGGACCTGGCAGTAGAACCAAGTCGACTGCCAGCCTCTGACGGACTCGGGAAAGGTCATGGGCGGGAAGGTGCTCTTATTCCTCACCTGGATCCCCAGACCCCCACACATTTGGACGACTCGGGTTCTCTCATCACCTGGGCTCGCCTTCTTCACGGTCTGAGAGCGACACGTGAATATATGTTTGAACAAACCCCAGTGCGGTCGACAGCCCAAGAAACCCTCACACATGGACACGAATGCAGCAAGATAGGCAATGGAGTTTGGGGTAAAGTGGTGAAGCTGCGCTCCGAAGAAATTCAAGAAGCCACGGAAGAAAATACTCGGCGGCAAGGAAAACCCACGATCAACATGAGTGGCCAAAAGCACACACTCACCCTCTTCTGGCTGAGGCTGCCACTCCTTCCCCGGAAGCCTCGCAGCTCCGTGAGGGATCAAGCCCTCGTTGGCCATGTCGAGGAGGTCCTTCTCTGTGATGGTCGACTGGATCCAGTCTCCTTGGACCCAGCCCTTCGGCAGACGGGATCTGGACGAGGACCCTCCGCGGCTGGTGGATCTCCCCTTCGCCTTCTCCGACGCCGACGCCTTCTTTGCGCGCTCCAGCGCCGCCGTCTTCTCCTTGGCCATGGTCGCCGGCGAGATGCGCGAAGGGAAGTGGTGCGGGGGCGAGAGCGAGCACGCTGGGCGGAGAAGAAGGAAGCAGAGAGAGGGAGAGAATGCTGAGGCGCAGCACAGAAATCCTCGCCGGGCACATTTATAAGGTCCCTTCCGAGTGGATGACAGGTGGGCCCGTCGATCTAATCATATCTGGGAGCAGTTATGCAGACGGGATACGTGGCGAAAAAGGCGGCGCGGAGATCGAGGCGTCTATGCCCCGTCCCATCCGAACGCCGCGGTCCGCCCCGCTTCGCGCGCGTCCCCAAATTTCGCATCCCGCGGAATCCGCGAACAGCAAATCAGTCTGTCAGACGCGGTGTTTCCGGCGATCCGTCGCTCGGAGATCGTCGAAGCCCGAAAGATCACTCGACGCAAAAATAGAATGGATCGAGTCGACTGAAGGCAAATTGCTCCCTGTCGACGAAGAGATTCTTTGGTCCAGGACAACGCACGACCAGGGCACAAAGGTTAATCGGAAACGACATCAACTCCTTCCTCACTCGAAGCCTCAATCCATTCGGGGGCTAATGATGGGGTTATGTACCTAGGGTAGGGTCATGGACCTGATCTAAGTACCTTACCCAAGGACACCCTTAGAAGAAGTCGCCTTCCAGTCGACCAACGAGGGACACACTCGACTGACTTGAAGGACTCGACCACGAAGACTCACTCGACCACCAGAAGGTCAAGAGGCACTCTGCACTGCAACGGCCTGTAATCAAGTAGACTTTATGATAGTAAAGGCACTTTATGTGGGGCGTTACCAGTAACGCCCCAGACTTAACTCACCTTAAACCCTCTCCTACGTGGGCTGGCTGGGGTCCTGGCACTCTATATAAGCCACCCCCCTCCACAGGCAGAAGGGTTCGGCACCTTGTAACTCATATACTCATAATCCACTCGACCGCCTCCGGGCTCCGAGACGTAGGGCTGTTACTTCCTCCGAGAAGGGCCTGAACTCGTACATCCTTTGTGCTTACAACCTCTCCATAGCTAGGACCTTGCCTCTCAATACCTACCCCCCACTCTACTGTCAGGCTTAGAACCACGACATTGACCCCTAATATGCAGCGCCTGACAGCGAGGCGCTGCACAATAGAGTGCAGCGCCTAACACTCAGGCGCCACACCTGTGCAGTGACTAGCTGTAAGGAGTTGCACAATAGAGTGCAGCGCCTTGCTGTTGGGCATTGCAGAAAAGGGTCAGCGGTGTGAAATATTTTCAAAAACAGTTTAGTTTGTCTTTGTGAAATACTTTCGCTATGAGGTCAAACTTGTCCATTTTGCCCCCTCTCCGCATGGCTTACCTCCCCGCTTACCTCGAGCAGGGCCGCGCGCTAAGGGTTCCAGCGCTGCCGCCGGCCCCGCCTCGCCGCCGCCGTCCCAGTACTCGCTCCGCCGGATTGGTCCTCGCCGCCGCCGGTACCCACTCCCGCCGCAGCCCAGCCGTCCTCCGCGGCCCTCTGCACCGGCTGCCCCTCTGCCCTCTGCCGCAGCCGGGACAATAGGAAGCCGCCGCCGCGCCGCTCTATACTGGCTGCCCACGGCGCCTCCGTCCCGAAGCCGCAGCCGAAGTGCCCACCACTCATCCAGTCCTCCACTCCTCCACGGTGAGCCATCCTCTCTGTCCAAACTCTCTGTTCTTCTTTTTTAGCTATATAAATTGGATAAATGCAAATACTTTGTTGCATAGATGGATGAATCGATGTGCAGTTGGATAGACGGATGAATGGATTGATTTAGTACCATATTTAGATTCACCTCTGTACAGGGAGATGGCCATGTTTTAGTACCGTTTAATTTACTTGCTCGTCACATTGTCAGACTAAGGCTAGTCTTCCCTATACATAAAAGTTTCAGAAAAATGCTCAACCTGCTGAACTTGTAAAATTCATAACAAAACATTCCAGTTTCTATTTGGAGTAGTACTGGTATGGAGTTGAATGGTTTAAATTGTATTGTAGCAACAGAAAACATGAACATAGTCAATATTATTGCTTGGAAGTAAAAGATCATGTACTTTAACAACGCGTCTTTAGATCTTGTAAAAGTTCACAACTTGCATTCTAGGACTTCACGAAAATGTTGTTGCCAATTTCAGTACTTCATTTTCATCTTACGCTCGTGAGTAAGCTCCGAGGGCCGGCCATGCTCCCCTATTTCACATATATAGAAGGTTAATTAGCCTCTATTTCTTTCCTTATATTTCTTCGCTCCCTTATTTCGTTTGAAAATCCTCTTAATTGGCCATTAGCTACTCTTTCCTTCTTTAGCCTCTCTTCCCTTCCATATTTTTCTATCACTAGCAAAACATGCCCGTGCATTGCAACGGGAGAAAAACAATATCACACATCCCTGACAAGCATTCTTAAGACCTCACGAATGTGCACCTCTCTATTTCAGCACCACACCATTTTGAAAATAATATCTAGCTCAATTTTATTAGGTCAGATTCTAACTGGTCAATTAGTTTTATGTGTGATAAACAATTTAATACCTCTATTAATAGTTTTTTCATCCTTTTGAATAGTAAGGCTTATTTTTTATGATGCTTGGATTGGATAGTGAACTTCAAAAAAGTCACGTCATCTCTTCTTTCTAACGTCTACCCTTTTGCTAGTTTCATGAAGATGAGATCTTGTTTTAATTACAGAGTTAGCACCAGTCGAAAGCACCTATACGCATGCGCATGTGCTCACACTTAATAATCTCATATCACAATTACATCAACATCCAATTGTTTTCAGTCTGCTACACAAATTAACATTTTTGGAATAGAAATAAATGTCATAAGATAAAAAAAATTCAAGTCTAAAAAAACCCCATCAAACTATTGGATGAGATGAATTGTTGTAAAATCTAGGAGAACTATTCGATTGAAGCTACCAGAAATGATTTGCGCAATGCCCTATGTCAAGTTGGCAAAAAGTGAATAAAATCATCCAGTAGTTCGGCTCACATGAATTAAAATCCACATATTTGGCATTTTGCGGAAGTTTTACTTTTGTTAACTAAGAAATTAATATTATCAAATAGTTGTATTTTTTTCGTCAATGAAAAGCAAACAAAATCTTACCACGGGGAGGTTACTTTCTGCAAAGAAAGAGAAATATGAGATTACTTCCTGCAGAGAAGGAGTTTGTGGTTACTTTCTGCAGAGGAGAAATCTGACCTCAAAAGAACAATTCTGTTTTGCACATACACAGGCTGATTGATCTTTGCAGCCGATTGGAACACACAACCACGCACGCACACGAATACAGCAAATTGATCCTTTCATTTGCAGCACACTCGTAAATCCATCTTTCTTTTAAATGTACAGCGTACACGTCCCTTCTGAAACTCCATCCTATCTTTCCTTTAATATGCAACTCCTCGTGAATTCATCTTTCCTTTAATTTCTGGTCCTTTTTAGGTGTCTTGCTCATATTCTGGGCAACTCTCTATTGTATATAAATTGATGAAAATTGCTCTGAAGGAGCGATGTGGGACTAATAACGTGAGGAATCATTGCTCCGTTGGTAGTCAATAATAAAAATAATTCTTATTGGATGGATGAGATGGTTGGTGGTTCGAAGCTATGGTTGAGCCAGCAGGGTTCGAGTCCGGGTTCTATTGGCATTTTATTTTTAAGCTGACTATTTTTTTTTGGAAAACCAGGACGTGGCTGCCGGGCCAAGGCCCAATAGCTCAGCTATCGATAGAGTCTCACGTACGACGGACGAAATTTTCTTGACGGACGAAACGGACGAAAATTTAGGAGGAAGAAGCGATTATTATTAGGGGAGGAGATAACCCAAGAAGTTCTTATTGCAATTAATTCAAGGCAGATCCCAGCTGAATGGAATGATACAACGATTGTTTTGATTCCTAAAGTTGACTCTCCAGAGATGGTAACTCAGTTCAGACCCATTAGCCTTTGCAATGTTTTGTACAATATTATATCAAAGATGCTTGCTGCTCGGTTGAAAACAATTCTTCCTGAAATTATTTCTCCAACCCAAAGTGCCTTTGTTCCTGGGAGGCTCATTACCGATAACATTCTCATCGCTTATGAATGTATTCATAAAATAAAAAATAAAAGAGTGGGCCAATCAGGTCTATGTGCAGTCAAGTTGGATATGCATAAAGCATATGATCGAGTAGAATGGGTGTTTCTGAGGAATATGATGTTGAAGCTGGGATTTCATGAAAGTTTTGTGGAAATGATAATGGCTTGTGTTGGATCCGTAAGATACAAAGTAAGGTACAATTCACAAGAAACTGAGATATTCATACCTACTAGAGGAATTAGGCAGGGAGACCCCCTTTCTCCCTATCTATTTCTCCTTTGTGCAGAAGGTCTTTCTAGTCTATTGCAGTATGAAGAAGAAGCTGGTGGCATTGAGGGAATTAAAGTGTGCAGGAATGCACCGTCAGTCTCACACCTTTTATTTGCTGACGATTCTTTGATTCTCATGAGCGCGGATGTTTTAAATGCAGCTTCCTTACAGCAAGTGCTAGATACCTATTGCCAAAATTCTGGACAATTGGTAAGTTTGGCAAAGTCTAGTGTTTTTTTCAGTCCTAATACCAGTGCAGTTTCAAGATCTGAAGTTTGCCAACAATTACATATTGATACTGAGGCATTATCTGATAAGTATCTAGGCCTTCCGGCTATGGTAGGAGCTGATCGTAGTGACTGTTTCAAGCACTTCATTGAAAGGATTAAAAAAAGAATCCAAGGATGGATGGAAAAACAATTATCAGTTGGAGGTAAAGAAATTCTTCTTAAAGCTGTGGCACAAGCTATTTCTGTTTTTGCTATGTCTGTCTTTTGTCTACCAAAAGGTATTTGCAAGGAAATCACAGATATTATTGCTAGTTTCTGGTGGGGAGATGATGAGGAAAATAAGAAAATGCATTGGTATTCTTGGTGGAAATTATGTTATCCAAAGAGTGAAGGTGGTATGGGCTTCAGAGATCTATACTCGTTTAATTTGGCATTGCTAGCTAAGCAATGTTGAAGACTTATTACTTCACCTGAGTCACTTTGTGCACGAGTTCTTAAGGCAAAATACTTTCCAAATGGAGGCCTCTTACAAGCATCTCTAAAAAATGGAGCTTCGTTCACTTGGCAAAGCATTATGAAAGGTCTTGAAGTGTTCAAAAAAGGCTATATTTGGAGAGTGGGCAATGGGAATGAAATCAACATATGGTCAGATCCATGGATTCCTTCTAGGATTTTGGGACGAGCAACTCATTAATATGATTTTTAATCCCGTCGATGCTCGAAGGATTCTGCAAATCCCCTTAAGTATTCATGCATTTGACGATTTCATCGCATGGCACCCCGATAAAAAAAGGATGTTCTCTATTCGAACAGCTTATAGAATCCAATGGTTACATAAATTTGGGGCGCATGCAAATGACATCAGTCGACCGGGAGGTTCTGCTACTCCAGCGGTATGGAGTACATTATGGAAGCTACAAATTCCACGTAAAGTTTCAATATTTTGCCGGCGTTTACTACACGGAATTCTGCCCCTAAAAGGTATACTCGCTAATAGACACGTTGGGGCAATTGGAGGGTGCCCAATTTGCCACAAGAGCTCTGAAGATATTCGTCATCTATTCTTCACGTGTATTCATTCAAGAGGTATGTGGAGCCGACTTGGATTGACAGATTTCATCAACACCACAACACATGTTGATAGATCTGGGTCGGTTATTATGGAGTATATCTTGTCTATTGATCAAACGCCACTACCTCTAATGCCGACATTGGAGATTAAACAGGTCGTAGTGGTGGGATGTTGGTACCTCTGGTGGACACGCCGCCTTATAACACATAATGAGAGTTGCCCGCCGATGGTAAGATGGCCTTTGTCGGTCTTGGCAATAACAAGCAACTATCAACGAGCCATGGCGAAGATAGTTGTGACAGAAGAGGAAAGATGGTTGAAGCCAGACCCAAAGTTCATCAAACTTAATGTGGACGCGGCCTTTTTTGCAGAGCAAGGAGTTGGAGCTACGACAGCAATTATTAGAGATGAACGAGGTATTTTCCTTGCAGCTCAATGTAAGTTTATCCCATATGCAGCGGACGCAATGACATCAGAGGCAATGGCGATGAGAGACGGACTGAACTTGGCAAATAGCCTAGGGTTCCAGCGAGTTGAAGAGGAATCCGACTCTCTAACGGTGATCAACTACTGCTCCGGTCAGAGTACTTGGTGGGACGCGGCGGCAGCGATATTCGCGGAATGTGTGGACATCTCTACCTTGATTGGGAAGGTCAACTTTAAGCATTGTTTTCGATCAGCAAATCTAGCGGCGCATGTGCTAGCTAATTTTAGTTATTGTAATAAACTTTCTTCTAGTTGGACTGACGAGCCTCCAGATTGTCTGGTGAGCAAGCTCGTAGGATGTATCTTTATGCATTAATCAATAAAGCTAGCCATGATGGCCTTCCCTAAAAAAAAAAGGTAAAGATAAAGATGATCCCCGAGATTGCTTCGTGACACACAGAAAATTTAAAAACCTATATAAATTGGATAGATTGTATTTAGCTGAACGAGGAGGGACTATTTATTGTATATGAATCAATCTTGTTTTCTACACACAACATTAGCTAGTCAAGTTGGCTGCGACATTGTTTATTGGACTGGAGGTTCCGAGTTCAATTCTGCTCATTGGCAACTGTTTTTGAGACGGTATTCTAAAAAAAAATCATGTTAATGTTGCAGATGGCATCTCACTATTGCAATTACCCATCAGTTGCACAATTTATTAATGCTTTGCCTCCAGAGCGGCTGAAGTATCTCAAAAAAGTAGATGAGCACAGTCAGGACCAGGGCTACACCAAAAAAGTAGAAGTTGGACGCTTTGATCCTAAAACCAGAGAGCTGACGCTTCCATGTGGGACCAAAATACGGCTTACATCACAGAATCCAAATTTGTTGAAGCTGTCTTCCGGTCCATACCAATTTAAGCAGCACCTTCTTGAGAGGGATAATGGGGATCTGAATGAACAAATCAAGTATGTAAATGATCTATACAAATTTGATCTAAGGGTACAACACGAAATGTTCAGTACCCTTCAAAAACAACAACAAGAAAGGTTCAGTTAAGGATTTATGGGCTGAACTTGCATCTACGACGAAACAGATGTCTGAGGCAGAATTTTATATAAAATTCACTCTTGCGTTTGTAAGCAGCTTTGTGGCTCCAATATCATTCATAAGAGTAAATCTTGATATTTTGCGTTTGTAAGCAGCTTTGTGGCTCCAATATCACTTATGAATGCTGGAGTGTAAGCAGCTTATCTAATCATTGTAAGTTCGATGTATGCTAATTCAGTGGTTCTTCTCTTCTGTACATGATTGCTTATGGATGTTATTATGTGTTTTTGTATATAGAGGGCAGACAAGCTCGTTGGGCGGATGGAAGGCGTCAATTCACCACGGTGTTCTAATCTGCTGGTATGTTCCCTAAACTTAATAATGTGCTTGTGTGCCCGGTTAAGCAAGTAAATAAGCATCTCAAAGTTTAGTAATAAATTGTTTTCAGGTGCATGCCGGTACAAATTCTGGACCTTTCAGTGATAGCACAGCTGTGTCGAATCTTGAGAGCATGAGTTCGCCAGCCATGAATGATCATGAACTTCTAATCAAAGAGTTGGCTGAAAGATTCGTACTGCTCGAGGGTATCAAGGATCTTGTTAAGGAATCCCCAGGACCTGAGGTAGAGCAAGGTATTGACATCTATCTCTGTCTACCGTCGAAAAAGAAATTTATGGACCATACCAAATATTATTCTTTCTGAAGTTCTGTACGGTGTATTTCATTTCATCAAACTATAAATATTATAACTTTTGGTCTGTGCATGTCAGGATATGAGGCACGCGGTGTCCATCGCAATGAGAATGAGGGGTACCAGCACACTGACATTGCACTCCCTAACGAGGATGCAAGACGTGATGGAGACGAAGGTGATGTCGCCATCTACACATGTTATTTATTACTGAAGTTCTGCATGGTTTTATTTATTTCTGATCTTCTGCATGGTATATTTCATTCGCAAGCTTCTAATATCATTACTAATATAAGCATATCCTCGTGTCTTTGGCGGCAGCGGAGCCACCAGTGGACAGAATGGAGGAAGATCAAGAAATTAGTGCTGACCCAGGTGGTAACAATGCATCCGTGGATGCAGGAAATGTGGTCGGCCCAGGTGATGACACCTACCCCATGTCGATCGCCACACATTGGCTGATTTTTTTTTAAAATTTAGAAGTTATTTTTCTATCCTGTTACAACGCATGGGCTTGTTTCCTAGTCATTACTAATATATGCATCTTTGGCAGCAGCACAGCCCCTAGTGGACAATGCACATGTGGTGGCCCCAGGTAATGACAGCTACCAATGATTTATCTGGGCTGAGTAAAAAAGACAAAAAAATTCTCGTTAAGAGCCTTATATGACTCGTGACTTCTGATATCTGCATGTCCTCCCATCTTTGGCAGCAGCACATGAAGACCCGTCGCCAAAAGGGAGAGGGCATAGGTTAAAGATCCCCAGCGTGAAACTTAACCGTGCGGAGCATCTTTTAGAACATCATTCTGGTTGGAGCCCCGCATTTCACACACCAGACAATGGCAACAAGGGATGCGGTCGCAAGAAACGGCCAACACGGGGAGGCCTAAAAAAGAGGATCAACTCGTAACATATTTGTTGTGCCCAAACAAAAGTTCACTGATGTGTATGTGACATAACAAAGACCAGTTAAGGGAGAGAACCCCCCCCCCCCCCCCCCTAACCACATTTATATTTGGTTGCTGTCCTCTTGTGCATGTTAAAAGTCCTCGCTTTATGCTGTTATGAGAACTTAACAACCCATGAAACATGGTCCTGATTGGGGAATACATGTAATGTGCATTTAGTTTAACATGTACTGTATTTAGCAAATATATCAGCAGGGATGCTTTTCGGGTATCTTACGTGCTTGAGGATGCAAGTAGTTTTTTTTTCGAACCGGGCATGACCCCTTTCCATTGCAAGTGAACGGAAATACAAAGTTCCGGGAAAACAACAGGAGAAAGGGGAAAGAGGTGCAGCGAGTTCGGGCATTGCCAGGAAACCCACTGCGTTCGCCCGACATCGAAACGAACGCCATGGGGCGAAAACCTGACAACACCATAATCCCACAACCTGAAATACTACAGTCTATTACAGCAAAAGCTCAACACATGAGCCAAATATGAAACGGGGAGCAACAGGAAACGCCAGCGGCAACTCTGAATGCAGGCGAGATTGTAAGATCATTCTCCCTCGATCGGCCTCCTCGCCGCCTCGCACATCTTCATCATGCTCATAGTGCTAGACATGACCATGTCCGCCCCGCTGCGCAGCTCCTTGGCTCCATCGCCTTGCTGAAGACCTGCCCAATACATCAAAAAGGAACAAATGGAAAACACAATCTCAAACGACGTCTTGATCAGCTTTTTTTCAAACGTGGCTCGATTTCGAGCCAGCCAAATAGCCCAGCAAACAGCCGCAAGGCCGACAGTATAGTATTTCTTCCCATAGAGAAGGAAAGTGTGACACCAGGAGAAGTATTGCCAGTAACTATTAGGACAGAGATCAGTCCCTAGTGCCATCCCAACACAACGCCAGACCACTTTAGCCACAGGGCAGGTGAAAAACAAATGCCGGGAAGACTCAATATTGTCACAAAAGGAACATTTAGGATCCCCAGGCCATTTCCACTCTTTCATAACTTGCCTAGTCAGAACAGCATCCTGAGATAACTGCCACAGGAAAATTTTGATCTTGAGGGGGATCTTGGCCTTCCAAACCCATCTATAGTGGCAGCCACTAAGGGGGTTTTCTAGCCATTTGTACATAGATTTGGTAGAAAATCTACCATTTCCATTGAGCCCCCAGTACACTTGATCCCCCCCTACTCCCAACTGAATATTGTCAATATAACTTCTCATATCTTCCCATTGTCTCTGAAGATCAGGGGTCAGCCTCCTTCTAAAGAAGGTGTTGGGAGTCACAGATTTGGCATTTGCAACAGTACAGTCCTGCTCAGTGCAAATGTCAAACAGCAGGGGATAACAGTCCTGGAACGGCCTATGCCCATTGATGGAATCTTTCCACACTCTAGTTATCTCTCCCGAATTGGTCTTGATTTTCCTACCAGCCATACACAGGGACTTAACTTTCAGAAGGGCTTTCCAGCACGGAGAGTCATTAAACCTGGATTCAACCGTAGCCACAGATCTATTTCTCAAGTATCGAGCATGCACAATTTGCTGCCAAAGGCCATTTTGGGTCTCGAGTTTCTACCACCATTTGACCATCAAGCTAATGTTTTGTTTACGAAGATCTTTAACTCCCAGGCCACCTTTTTCTCGAGATCTACATATTCTGCCCCATTTAACCAAATGATATCTCCTTTTCTTGTTACAGCCTTGCCAAAAGAATTTCCTTCTATGTTTATCAAGCTTTTCAATGAATGTTTTGCTCATAAGCCACATAGACATATGATACAAGGATATTTGGGTGACAACTGAATCCAACAAAGTCAGTCTGCCCCCCATGGATGCAGCATTACCAATCCAAGCCTCAAATCTTTTAAGGTACTTGGCCACTATGAACTCCCAGTCAGAATCTCTAAGGGTGGAATAACTAACAGGCATACCGAGGTACTTGATGGGGAAGCTACCCACGTCAAAGTTAAACAACTCAGCATAGCATTTCAGTGTGCTCTCATCGCCTCCTACAGTGAAAATCCCTCTTTTCTGATAGTTCACTTTAAGTCCAGACATAAGCTCGAAGATGTACAATGGTAACTTCAGGTTTACTGCCTTATCAACATCGTGTTCCAGGCAGATAATAGTGTCGTCATCATATTGGAGTACCGCAACTCCATTCGGGATGAGGTCCGAAGCCAAACCCACCAGCAAGTTATTGTTTTGGGCATTGGTGATCATCTTTGCAAGACAATCAGCTGCTAGATTGAACAGGAAAGGGGAGTGGGGATCCCCCTGTGGCACATCTTTAGCGCTCTGAAAGTAGGGACCAACCTGATTATTAAGCTTGATACTCATAGTACCATTGTGTAGGATCTGCTTGATCCAGTTGCACCATGTGTCACTGAAACCTCGAAGCTTGTGACAATCTAACAAAAAGTCCCAGTTCACCTTATCATACGCTTTCTCAAAGTCAAGTTTCAGGACGACCCCCACCCTCTTTTTCACATGGGTATAATTCAGAATCTCATGTAGTGACAACACCCCGTCCATGATGCTTCTTCCCTTGATAAAAGCATTTTGGGTCGAGCTAATGAGCTTATCAGCGTATTTCTCCACTCGCCGATCCAAAACTTTAGTAATAAGTTTGTATGGACATCTCAGGAGACAGATAGGCCTAAATTGTTGAATTTTATCCGCGCCCGCAGATTTGGGCAAAAGGGTGATCACCCCATAGTTTAGACGTTGGACATCCAAAGTCCCATTATGAAAGCTCGAAAACAACCTCATAAGGTCCTCTTTAACAATATCCCAGCACACCTGGTAGAATTCAATAGGAATGTTGTCAGGGCCAGGGGCTCTATTATGTGCCATAGAGAACAACGCCTCCTTGACCTCTTCCTCCGTGAACTCAGGGCACAAATCAGCATTGTCATTAGCATTAAGCTTTTCCTCATCAGACCATGTGTCAGGGTCAAGGTGGAACAAATTACCGGACCCAGGCCCGAACAAACTCTTCTAGTATTCTGTGGCATGGGCAATCAGGTTGTCAGTGCCCTCAATCTCCACATCCCCAGCTTTAAGGGAATGGATTGTGTTTTTCCTCTTGCGACCATTTGCAATCTTATGATAATAGTCCGTGTTCAGATCACCTTTCAAGAGCCAGCGTTCATGAGACTGTTGGAGCCAATATATCTCCTCATTCACCAGTATATCATGAAGCTCAGTACTAACATCAATCTTGATGCTGTATAGCTCAGGGGATAAGGGGCCATTTTCTTCAAGCTCTTCTAGCATGGCCAGCTCAATTCGGAGCTCCTCTTTTCTTTTTTTGTCGTGGCCGTACTTATCTGATCCCCAACCTTTGAAGTAGGTTTTGAATCTTTTTAGCTTGATATTCAGGATATCAATAGGGTGAGAGGATTGAACCTTTCTAGCCCAAATCCTACTAACCGTGGGTAAGAACTTCTCATCTTTTGTCCAGACAAGATTAAAACAAAACTCACGAGGTTTAGGAGCTTCTCTACTTTCCTCCCCACTAGAAAGCAGTAGTGGGTTATGGTCAGAGAGTTCTCGAACTAATTTCCTAACAGAAACCAAAGGGAAGAGATTTTCCCATTCTTCAGACATCAAAATCCGGTCCAGTTTCTCCAGAGTTGGGTGTGCCTGATTATTGGTCCAAGTATATCTACCCCCATTAGTATAAATTTCTCTAAGGGCCAGGGCATTGATGATAGAATTGAAAAGATCAGTAGATCTGCTACTATTCATCTTCTTATTCTTTTCATTGCAGTTGCGCAGAATATTAAAGTCCCCTCCCACAATGTAAGGGACACCCATGTTGTTGCACATTGCAGCAAGTTCCACCAAAAATTCCTCTTTAAATTCCTCATGTGCAGATCCATAAACTATCAGGAGGCCCCAGTCCTTCTTAATTTTTTTGTCATGCACCACCATTTGCAAAATATATTTGCCTTTAGTGCATGAAATAATATCCAAAGTATCATGTCTCACACCACTCAGTATACCCCCCGATTTCCCAACAGATGGGATCCATTCCCAATGAAACATACCAAAGGGATCAATCATCCTAATACATTTAGAGGATGCAAGTAGTTAACAGCCCCGAGACTATACCAAGAACCCCGTGTTTTGGAACCTACTAGATATGACCAGGTGCGCCACTGGCTTTGAGGCCGAAGCGATACAGTATTGTAGACATAAGTTTTATTCAGATTTGCTATCCATGATTGAAGGTTATTGACTTTAAGAAACCACTTCGGTGCACTACTAGTTTCTTGGTTTGTGGATTATTTGGAGAGAAAGTCGAAGAGATGTGGCCCACCACCACATCTCAATGTGAAGATGCACTATGATCAGAGGTGCACAACCAACGTTATCAGTTTTGGTCGCTGTTCCCTTTCCACCACATATAGAAGAGGAGGCAACGCCCCGCTGGGGAAATATACACGTACAGGTTAAAACACCACGTTCCAGGTTACATATATTAGACAAAAGCTGATGGTCCATTTACATCCCATTTCTCATAACCTGCCACATCTTCTGGTTCATTTGAGGCAACATTTGACGGAATAGTGCCAAAAGACAAAGTAAATTTATTTTTCAACAGAAGAATGTCTGCATGCTAGATGCTACTTCTAGATTTTAGTACATTCATGATCGTACGCCCTAGGGGACATGGAGGACGGCACAACCTGCATCGTGTCCGTCTATCAAGCACCTACCACACAAAGTTCGCCGGTCCAGAAGTTGCACTTTTGGTCCTTATGGCAGACATTCCAGGTTACCTATACTACTTTCAGGTTATATAAAACATTTCGAGGTTATGGCAGACATTCCAGGTTAGCTATAGAAGACTTTCCAGGTTACCTATGGATGTTCCAAGTTACATATACTAGACAAAAAACTGATGGTCCATTTACATCCCATTTCTTAGAACCTTACAGCCACATCTAAGACCATCAGTGACCTGACAAAGGAGGCGACGAGGGTGTGCGTCCATTTAACCAAACATGTTACTCAGACAAAAGGTGGAGATCTGTTTTGAAGGCTAGTACCAACAGCTTTATGCAGGATTTCAGATAGTTCTATCCAAATAATTTTAATGAACTAACTCAAACAAAAAATGATTCACATTTATAAGTTCATCACATGCAACCTTCGCTTTACACACATAACCCATCAGATAGCTAGCATCCAGCTCAATACATTTTTCTGCATCTTCCAATCCTTCAGGCAGAGCTCCCAGAAAACAGGGGCGTTTCAATGTTGTGTTTCACCTAAAGAAGGCTGTGAGATTCTGCGCAAGATTCATGAAGGAGATTGTGGCCACCATGCTGGCTCTAAGTCTATTGTGGCCAAGGCTTTTTGTCATAGATTTTATTGGCTGACGGCTCATGGTTATGCTGAGGATCTGGTCAGTAAATGCGATGGATGTCAGAAATTTTCATGACAAGCCCATGTGCCGGCTCAAGAATTCAGGATGATTCCAATTACTTGGCCGTTTGCAGGTTGGGGGCTTGATATGGTTGGACCTTTTAAGAGGTCCAAGGATAAGAAGACCCACCTTTTGGTGGCGGTTAATAAGTTCACTAAGTGGGTAGAGGCAGAGCCGGTCAGTAAGTGTGATACAGCAACGATGGTTTAATTCATGAAGAAGGTGATCTTCCGTTTTGGCTTTCCACACAACATTATAACAGACAATGGCACTAATCTCTCCAAGGGTGCTATGAAAGAATTTTGTCAACGTGAGCATATCAGGCTTGATGTATCGTCAGTGGCTCACCCCCAATCTAATGGTCAAGTTGAGAGAGACAATCAAGAAATCCTAAGAGGCATCAAGCCCCGACTTATGGTTCCCTTACAGAGAACGCCGGGTTATTGGGTGGAGGAGTTATCTTCCGTGTTATGGAGCATTAATACCACCCCCAACAGATCTACAGGTTACACGCCTTCCTTCATGGTTTACGGACCAGAGGCGGTTCTCCCTAGTGACATCTGTCATGACTCACCTGGTGTGGCAGCTTATGTTGAAGCTGACAATGAAAAAGCACTTCAGGAAGCACTTTACCTGTTGGATGAGGAACGTGACATCGCGGAGGCTCGTTCGGCGATGTACCAGCAAGATCTGCGCCGTTACCACAGCCGCCGGGTTAAAACCAGAACTTTCCAAGAAGACGATTTGGTGCTCCGGCTTATCCAGGATCAGACTGATATGCACAAGTTATCCCCACCTTGGGAAGGACCCTTTGTGGTCAGCAAGAATTTAAACAACTGTTCATATTACCTTATCGATGTTCGAGACCACAAGGACTCACGCACGTCGGAGTAAGAGACCCGCCGACCGTGGAATATTGCTCATCTTCGGCCTTACTACACTTGAGGCTCTTCTGATGAACATATTTTTTGACAATGTATATATTATGATCAATATAATAAACCAGCATCCCTGCTAAAGCAGGGCCTCTGTCATTTTTCTTTTAAAATAATGAGTCTTTGGTTACTTGGGGGCTTCCGGCTTATGGGCGAAGCTATGATTACCCTTGAAACTGGCTTAAAAGCCAATTGAAAAAAAAAACTTGGGGGCTTGCTACCCAGGTTAAAGGGGCCAAAGAGAGTCTATTGCAAAAGCACAACTCAAACATAGGTGCCCCTTGAGCACAGCTCAAAAATATTGCTTGGGGCTCTTTGTTCTAAAGAACAAGAGTTTTTATGACCCTTGTAATAGGCTTAAAAGCCAGGCTTGGAAGTTAGGTGTATTCACCTAAAACCCCGGGTTATCCTGCCTTTTTAAGTCTGCCACTCCGCCCAGGCAATCCTGGAATGACTCGCCATACTTTTGACAAGTCAATCTTATACGGACCCTGAACTTGTCAAAGTTAAAACGACGATTGGTTGTGTGAGGTTCGGCTTATAAGGTTTGTATAAAGGTTTAGGCTGTGCGGCCCGTGAAAGCACTTGAGTTTTAGGCCTGGCCGCCTATGAAAGCCTTGATTTTTTGTTGTTTGATTTGAACACTTTTTGAGGTTTTTTCTACTGTGACATAGTAATACATGGTTAAATGCCGATGAGGGTTGTGATGCCTTATGGTTTATACATGAAACTACCCGGTGTTTATTAACCCGACCTGGCTTTTGATTATAAGTCGCTAGTATGAGATAAGATAATATCCGGTGTTTACAAACCCGGCCTGGCTTTCGACTATAAGTCGCCAGTATGAGATAAGATAATATCTAGTGTTTATTTATAAGGCGAATGGATAAGTGGCATGTGCGGGAATCGAGGAGCTCCAAATTGGATATGTGACAGGGCTGACGCCTCGATTTTTGGAGGTTCATTAAAAAGGACCTGCATATATGATTTTGGATTTGTATAAAATTAATGATAGGTGACGTCATGGCGGGTTATCATGGTATTGGAAGATGATGTCACTGTGAGTTGCAAGTTTTCGCGAAGGTAATGAAGAAGAAATTTTCCTAAGTGTTGAAGATTGACATGAACAAGTTCAAATCAACCTAGGGCCTAATGTTGGGGATATAACTATTGAGTATAAACCGCCCAGGAGGGGGTCGGGTTATGCTCATGGTGATTTACCAATATTGAAGCCCATGAAGACATAAAAGATGGCGATTTACGAAGGAGACTTAATAAGAAGGCCCAAAGCCCAAAGGCGGGTTAGGGCCCATAGATGTAAACCGCCATAGGTATATGACTTGTATTGTAAGATAGGAAAGAGTGGCTACTGAGCCGGACACGTTTATGAGCCGGCCGGAACTCTGTGAACCACCGAGCGTCAACCTGTGTATATAAAGGGACGACCCCCCTGTGTCCTTTGACCCGATTAACCCCTTTAAGTTAACCTCGTTGCGATGGCTCCATGACTAAGTCCTCACACTAGGGCATCTGTCGTGACAAAACCACGACACCATCCATTGGAGATTCTGAGCGTTCATCTTCGGCTGCAACTGTTGTTCCGAGAGTTGTCGACGAATTCACTCAGTGCTAATGCTTTGGTCCGGTACTCTATTAAAAGGAGGCCTTAATATCCCTTAGTTTCCATTAGGACCCCGCTGCCATGGGAGGGTAGGACAAAAGATGTCATGCAAGTTCTTTTCCATAAGCACGTATGACTATATATGGAATATATGCCTACATTACATTGATGAATTGAAGCTAGTTCTATATCACCCTGTGTTATAACTGCTACATGATGAATGCCATCCGACATAATTATCCATCACTGATCTCGTGCCTACGATCTTTTCATACATTGATCTCTGTTAAGTTACTTTTTCGTTGCTACTGTTACTCTTGCTACACAAATCACTACTACTACTACTGTTACCGTTACTTCCATATTACTTTGATACTAAAACTTTGCTGCAGATATTAAGTCTTTCAGGTGTGGTTGAATTGACAACTCAACTGCTAATACTTGAGGATATTCTTTGGCTCCCCTTGTGTCGAATCAATAAATTTGGGTTGAATACTTTACCCTCGAAAACTGTTGCAATCCCCTATACTTGTGGGTTATTAGTCGTCAAGCTATATTTCAATGGCGACCCGAACAACCAGGGGGTGCACTATGCATGGCGTGCCGTGTACGCGTGCATCACCCCACCATGCCACGCAAACGACCCGAGGCCCTTCATCCGCCTCGCCTTGCACACCCTGGAGCTCGGCCTACCTAAAAATGACAAACTTTTCCGTTTAGCTAATTTGTTTTTTTGTAAATTCGGTTAAAGGCCAAGTTGTGTCCTCCAAATAAATGACATATTTTCGACCTCCTCCAAGATGGGCCGTTTGGTCACTTAAGCTAGTTTTGGTAAGCAAATGATTTTTTCAACCTCCTCCAAATCAACTCAAATTTTAAACACATGATCTCTTATACAAACATAGAGAGACTTGAATGTTTTACATTTTTTGATTTGTTTTAATAAATATTGCCTCGTTACTCTTAGGTCAAACCTCCCATCCTCTCCTACTCTGCTCACCCAGCGAGTCACCGGACCTTGTGACCCTCTTAATGAACCTAAGCATGAATCTAATAGAGTTGAGGATCATAGGGTTTGACGCTTGGATGGGAGAGAGTGCACCGTCACCACCACCTCAACCTTCTCCCCGTTCTACTCCTCCTTCGGGAACGACGATGGCGCCACCACTAACGTCCTCTCCGGGGCCGCTGCCAAGGGCATCGCCCTCCTCTAGTTGATCTAGTTCTAGTTCTAGTTGGTCCTTGTTGACTAATTAGAGCTAGCCCTAACCACCTCTAATCCCCATAATTAGAAGCCCAACGTGGTTCTAATCTCCTCCCTCTAATTCTTCAGCGACGATTAGCTCTGGACGACGAAGCGCTGCCAGATCATGAAGACCGTACGCTTGCAACCAAGTATAGAGGTCGTGCTTTCAGTCTTCTGTTTGAGGGATCGTTCGAGGGCGGTTCACGGGATAGTCATGGACGATCGTGGTACTTCAAGTACGATCTACACCGAATCGTCAACTTCCGTTGCACTCCAAAGTCGGTAACGATCATTGATCCCAACCCGTTATGCGTCTTCATATTGTTCTTGGGTGATCGTTGGTGCAAAACTTTTTGTTTTCTACTATATTTCCCAACAATTACTATAGTAGCTTAATCATGTGAACACAGAAAAATAGTAGGGGTCAATGTTGGGTTGTCTCCCAACGAGCGATTTTCTTTAATGCCTTTGTAGCTAGGCATGATGATTTCAATGATGCTCACATAAAAGTAAAGAATTGAAACACAAGGAGAGCATCATCAATCACATGGCAAGAACATTTAAGCCTAACATACTTCCTATACATAGGGATTTTGTGAGCAAACAATTTATGGGAACAAGAATCAACTAGGCAAGTTCATCAACAGTGGTTCGTTGTGGCGGTGCACTAGTGAGGTTGGAGGACAAGGCCGCAACAGCTCTTGTGCCGACCTCGGAATGCTGATGACCTCGGCCATCTCTTATAGAAGCCAGGGAAATCAGCCAGAAAATTTTGGAATCGGTTCATAACCAAGAAACCAGAGAGGGGACTGCCCGGATGCTGAGGCAATCGCTTCTTTTAAGCACAGTGTCCACAATGGATGGCTCGCTAGAGAGCTCAGCCAGGAAAAGCCTCAGTTAATGGCGGCTCCAGGTACCTCCGAAGTGTGTGAAAAGCAGGAAGCCTCGGAGAAATAAGAATAATAAGAGCCGCAATAGGGTAGTTTTTTTAGGGGTATCACCAAGCTTTATTGATCAAACTCCACATGAATTGGCATTACAATTGGGTCGTGAGGTTGCATCAACCACACATGTCTACCCTGATCTAAAGAGTTTGAAAACTTGGCTAACCTATCAGTGTCACGGTTAACCGCTCTGCCTTCGAAAGTAAAACTGCAGTTAAACAAAAGAGACATATTCCTTATCTCTAATAAAATCACTCTGTACACTCCATTAGAGCCATTGTTGATCTCACTCACAACCTGCTTCGAGTCAGACGCCACAATGAAGCTATGTAACATCAGATCATCCGCTAGGGAGAGAGCCTCCCTACAAGCAACAGCTTCCATCGTTGCCGCGCTACTTACTCCCTCAATGACCAACGACGAGCTTCCCACATAATTGCCATGCGCATCTTTGCATACAGCCGAGGCCGCCCCTCTACTCTGGTTTCTTGCAATACTGGCATTGACGTGAATTTTCACAAAACCCGGTGGCGGGGCTTTTGGCCGAGGATCATTAGCCGTAATGACTCTCAGCGGATTGACCTTCTTAACAGACAGGACTTCAAGTTCTCTGATGAAGCTACATATGAATTGATGAGTAGCAGCAGGACTCTGGAATACTTCGTCGTGTATTGCTTTCCTCCTCGCCCACCAGATTTCCCAAAGGGTGACTGATAGCTTCACGAAGGTTGCATGCGATAAAGTATCTATCATGGAGAATAGCCACTGCTTAGCGCTCGGCTCCGTCGTTTCGCACAGGTGTTCCGCCAGTTCCCCATCAACCATTGCCCAAACGCATCTTGCCATCGAGCACTCGAGTAGCGAGTGGCACCAGGAGTCCTCCGCCCCACACAGACTGCACAAGCTTGTAGTAGCCATATTTCTCTTTGCCCTGACGTCTTCAGTTGGAATGGAGTGACAAGCTAATCTCCACATAAACATATGTATTTTCCCAGGAATTTTAGTGCCCCACAAAAGTTTCCAAGATTGCTCGTCTCTTTCAGAACTTGAGGAACCGGCTCTCCCATCTATCCAGATGCCTCTTCTATATTTGGTTTTTATCATCATTCTATATGCCGACCTTACTGAAAAACTTCCACTTCTCTCAAAATTCCAAGCCCAACTGTCCGGTATATTTGATGTACAGATTGGTATTTGGAAAATTGCCTGAATATCGATCGGGAGGCATACCTCTTCCAGCCTCGTTCGATCCCAAGTAGCTGTTGTGTTATCGATCAGATATGAGACCAATTCAGGGGGGTTGGCAGACCGCCTCCCATACTGCCTCATCATCACATCCCTGGGAATCCAGTTGTCCTCCCAAATTTTGGTTGTTTCACCATTTCCTATGCGTCTGATCATGCCAAGTTTTAGTATATCTCGTCCCTCAATAATAGAGCGCCAGATTTGGCTAGGGTGACTTCCAAGTTCAGCTGATAAAATACATCCATTGGGAAAGTAAACACTCTTCAGAATTCTTGCGCTCAGGGATTCCGGCGTTTGTAAAATATGCCAGGCTTGTTTCGCTAGTAGAGCAAGATTGAATAATTCAAAGTCCTTAAAACCCAGACCGCCCATACCCTTGGGTTTAGTCACCGTCTCCCAAGAGACCCAATTGGGCTTTCTCGTTCCATCCTTGCTCCCCCACCAGAATTTCCTTATCAACATATCTAAGTGCTCACACAAGCCCCTTGGTAACTTGAAGCATGACATAGAGTATACTGGTACCGCTTGGGCTACCGCCTTGATCAAAACTTCTTTCCCAACACTTGATATGGTTTGTTCAATCCATCCTTGGACCTTGCTCCACAAATAGTCCTTAAGGTATTTGAAAGCTCCATTTTTTGAGCTTCCCGCTGCAGTGGGCATACCCAGATATTTAGCATTAAGTGTTTCATTTGGCACATTCAGCAGCATCTTTACTTCCTCCTTAGTTCTCTCAGGGCACCCTTTACTGAAGAAAATGGCAGATTTCTCATGGTTTATTCGCTGTCCCGACGCTTGACAATATATGGACAACAACTGGTAAATCTCCTGTGCCCCATCAGCACTCGCCTTGAAAAACAGCAGGCTGTCATCTGCAAATAATAAATGGTTTACCGGTGGCGCCGAGGGAGCCACTTTTAGACCACTCACGTTAGATGACTCGTCAACAGATTTTAGGAGGCACGACAGGCCCTCTGCTGCTATCAAGAAAAGGTACGGGGAAATTGGATCACCCTGTCGTATTCGACGCGTAGGTTGGAACTCCTGTAACTTCTTGCCATTAAATAGAACTGAAAATTTTACTGACTTCACCAAGCCCATAACAATCGTTACCCACTGTTCAGAGAAGCCAAGTTTCAACATAATTGCCTGTAGATACTCCCATTCCACCCTGTCAAAAGCTTTCATCATATCTAGCTTGAGAGTATCACTTCTATTTCTCACCGCAGTATTTCTCTTCAACCGGACCGTAATTCTCACCCACCATCACGGGAAGACAATAAAAGTTTCAGCCAAAGAGAGATAGATATCTCGGCAACCAAGGTTGAACAAGGTGGACATTTCTGAGTTCAGCAAAGTTCCAGTAGTGTGTGAGTTTCCAGACGTATTTCCCGAAGAACTACCAGGCATGCCACCAGACCGAGAGATAGAATTTAGCATTGAACTAGCACCCGGAACTGCCCCCATTTACAAGAAACCATACAGAATGGCACCATCCGAGTTGATAGAATTGAAGAAGCAAATAAAAGAATTACTGGACAAAGGATATATATGAGCCAGCTCCTCACCTTGGGGTTCACCAGTATTATTTGCCAAGAAAAAGGATGGGACACTAAGATTGTGCATAGACTATCGAGCGCTCAACATGGTCACCATCAAAAACAAGTATCCTATGCCAAGGATAAATGACTTATTTGACCATCTCGCACAAGCCAAAGTATTCTCGAAAATTGATTTGAGGTCGGGATATCATCAATTAAAAGTACGGACAGTGGATATTCCCAAGAAAACATTTACCTCAAGATACGGATTATACGAGTTTACAGAAATGTAGTTTGGACTGACGAACGTCCCTGCATATTTTGTCCATCTCATGAACAAAGTATTTATGAAATTCATGGACAAATTTGTTGTGGTATTCATTGATGATATTCTGGTATACTCCAAGACACCAGAAGAGCACGCTGAACATCTCAGGATCGTACTAGGAGAACTAAGGAAACATCAATTATACGCCAAATTCAGCAAATGTGAATTTTGGTTGAGACAGGTCGGTTTTCTAGGCCACGTGCTAACCCAAGAAGGTATTGTCGTAGACCCGAAAAAGGTCAAGGCCGTACTTGGCTGGAAACCACCAGCCAGCGTAACGGATGTACTTGGCTCTGTTCCGCCCTGTCGACCCCAGAGCAGAGTTGAGGAGTGGAATGGATCCGAACAAGCCCTAACCCGACATTTGTCTGTTTGATGCAACGAAAAAAATAGCACGCTATTTCGCTGTTATAGCGCGGTTATAGCATATTCCGAAGGGAGACGTTACTTTTTGGCAAAATCAGCCCCTACGATGCTAATCGCGTAATTAGCACGCTACACACGCTATAATGTTGTAGCGTTTCACGTTTTAACATGCAGACCATGCAAAACTTAAACAACCACAGCCCGGCAGGCCCAGTAAGCCAAAACCAAACCATGACCACTACCTTTCTCGCTCTTTTTATCTTGAAACTATTTGAGACTTACAATTTTTATGTCCTAGATTTGGCCCTTATGCATATATTGCTTGCTCCTAGGAAAAAATTAGTTTCTTAAATACTTTGTTTCTAGATATATTTGAATTTTTTTGCAAACGCTATTTTGAAATATAGCACGCTATTAGCGCGCTATGACTTGTGTAGCATTTGGAGAAGGGCCTCGCTATATTTTGTAGCGCGCTATTTTTTTCGTTGGTTTGATGACAGCTCACCACTGATGGTATTAGGAGTTCGTGTTACAAGATGAGTTTGGTCTTGTGAACTCTCCTAGGATGGCTGTCCAAAATCACACGATATAAGTGTTCACTGTTGTGCTCATCACTTTCATATTTCTACTTCTCACCATATCATCATTCAATTCTAAGTCCACTAAAATGGTAAATAATTTTGTACTGAAATGTGTCCTATGTTACTGCCAAATAGGTAGTACTCCAAATTACCGAAAATATAGTAATCAGAATTAATTGTAAAATAATAGTCTAATATGCTTTTGCCAAGTATTAATCAGAATTTGTCCACAAAGAAGAATGGTGGCAATTCTGAGTGAAATATACATGCTCAAAATAGTCAAATGAAATATTCCTATCCATAAACCCCAATATAATCCACCTATGTGATTACAAAATTTTGATTAGACATTTTAATTTGATCAGATGAAAGATAAATAAACATGAATAATTAAATAGCTTTATGGTGTTTCAGCTGAAACACCACACATGGTGGGTAGCCTGACCGAAACTAACACTCACTATACCAATGCCCAATTCCATTCACGTTTCCTTCCTGCTCTGTGCAGTGCTCTCCATCCCCAGCGAGCTTGCTGCCACAGTCATCGCTCTCCTGCGAGCAAATTACTGAAGATATGAGATTTCATGAAAATTTAGTTATTTCTGACTGAATGATAAAGTATTATTTCCACTGCTTCTATAGATCAGAACAAACGCAGATGTCGAATACTCATGCATCTAGACATTCTATTGACAATCAATTGGCAATAATTACTCTTTAGAAGGCAAAATATATATGGAGAAATAAAGTTGTGGGGTTTTGAGCTAGGTCCGTCGGTATTCTCACTGGCCGCCACAACTTTCTCTTGCTAGCGGGATATGTATTCCTTCTTTAGATATTCTTCTTTCTTCTTATCAGATGGGCATGGCATATCAATATATCATCCTTGACTACTCTGTAACTTCAGGTCAGATTGTGTTTCTGCGAACTGATGGTTAGTAATTGCTCCGTTTGCGGCTCCAGATTTTAGCCTAACAATGGAGGCAATGAAGTTAGTTATGAGTATTAGATGGTTGGGACAAATAGCAGCACTACAAGGTTAGACCCTGTGAATTGAGTGACCTTCTACCCTGTGTTTATACATTTACATATCCTAGCTCTGGATAATACTAAAGAAGTTGGGTTACTTTTATACTACCAATATTACATAAACTCTTTCTAAAAACTTTTAGCACCAGGACATGTGTGCGGTCCCCTTTTAAGAAATTAATGTAAATCAATTTATTAACCAGCAATGCTCATGTTTGAAAAAAATTATAGAACATATAGAAGTTTATTGGATTTTCAAATTGATTTGGATTAACAGTACATGGGAAGTTGAAGTGCGAATAATAAGTTCCTACCCAACCTATCTATCACCCTATACGTACTACAAACTTCGTTCAAAATACACACTCCCGAATCACAACTATCCAATACTCCTAGTCTTATACATACTGCATATATTATCACTTGATTTTGTGAGGGATAACTAACAAGATAATGATGAGAAAATCAAGTAATCTCCAATTATACATATAACTTACTAAAAGGGTCCACTCCCTAGCCCATTGAGCATCTTGAGCATTTTTCAATAAAAAGTAATGGAAGCACTAACAAAAAAAGTAAGATTGTGATCAGAAGACTGTATCTTACCAAGATTAATCTTTTTTTCCTGCCTATAGTGGGGTCCTTAACTTCTGATCATCACAGCTGTAGTACAGACAACAGAGAAGCTTACACTTAATTAGATTTAGAAATTAGAATTGATTGCAATTAGCCCCCCTGTGTTGTAGGTACCATGTTACCTTGAAGGTAATATGAACAAAATAAATGTCTTACTCTAAAGTCTCGATGAACGTAATAAAGATATATGTAGGGAATATAGAGTAACCAAACAAGGAGAACTGATCCAATTGAAAGGGGTCATGTGAGGAATGAAATAACTCCATTAACACGTCAGACCAAGATGAACCAATCTAACAATAGTCAAATAAGTAGAGGAGAGGGTATACCTGAATTCCACTACAGAAACAACATGTGATTACTTTTCATTCTTATTCCCCAATAGTTATTTTTATCAGATGGATTAAATGAACTCCGTTTTATTAATCATTGCTCACTACTGGGGCAGTTTAGTTGTGTTTCAGGCCAAAAGATGAGCTCGAAAGAGTTTATTCAATCTGTCTAGCACTCTAGCTAGCATGGGATTACACCACCCATCATTCTTCACATGGTTTGTGGAACAGGATGGCGCTGTCGCTCCTGCAATTGACGTCTGGTTAAAGCATGACCATCAGCTGCATTCACCTCAAAAGACACACAATAATTGGCAGAGACCTAGAGGAAATGGGGTGAGAAATAGCTCAGATTAAGCATCCGTATTTGGTTTTGCAATAATAATAACATGGTTAGAACATAAATTACCTAAGACTCTGTTGTATGGAAACTCCATCAACGAATTGGATCTGGGGCAAGTGTCTCCTAATGAAGGAAGTCTGCCACAAGACTAAGCATCAATTTTATGCCAACAATGTATGACTAAAGTAATCCTTACTGAATACAGTTAAGAAAAAAAGTAGTACATCAATTTTGCGTTTAAATAGAGAGTCCTGCAAGTGATGTTCCAACGGGTAGCCAATGGATAAATCTATACCCATGAGGGCACCTCGTGTGCCAGACTTACTTCAGAAAATGCAAACAGTTTCAAGAATCGAGTGAAGGATAGACCAAGGTTGCAGCATCTGAAATAAAATGTGGGAAAAGAAAATTTGTTAGACGGCATAAGAACAGCAAAAACACAACACCATCATGTTTCTAATAGAATTTCAGATTCAAACAAAGGAGGTGCATGACAGCTGCATTTGATTTTGATCCAATTATCCAATTCAGTTGTACTTTCTACAATACTAATAGGTGGCATGTAATGACTTGCAGAAGTGTGAGCCGTTGAGGCAGTAGACAAATTATATTGCTAGGGGCAGGACGGATAGCAGTACAAGCAGACTTTGCACAACTGGAATCAGACATGTCATGTCTCACGTGTTCACCAGCTCATCGTGGATGAGACTAATGGTGGTAGCGTGGTGGAATGCCTGCCATGCCTCCAGGAACAACAGGTTCTTCTCCATTAGCACTAACCGTGATTGGTTGGGGTCTGAAAACCACAAACCAGCGAGAATTGAAGAGCAGGTCGGTCTGAACAAAAAAATAGTTTTCGAGCGTTGGATAATTACATGGGGGCGGGGAGCAGCAGTAGCCGACGCTTACAGGGACATGCTGACTGTCATCCGCACAATCGCGCGACGGCCGAGACTGGCAGCGTCCGGCGCCACCAGGTTGGCCCGCGCCACCGTCGAGACACGGTTGACCTGCCCGAACTGGAGCTCGGATTGGCCGCACCCATGGCAGTTCACCGTGGCTGCCGCCGCAGCTCGCTAGAATCCGAGGGAGGAGATGTGTGAGTGGACGGCAAGGCAAGACCGGCCTGCCGGGCGCGTCGTGCTGGCGCATCCGGTGGAACATGGGGGCGGCGGCAGAGCGATGGTGGGAGGGGGAGCAGGACGGATGGCTGACGAAGGTATGGGGCAGTGCGGCGCCGCCCTAACCCTAACTTCCATCGCTAACCGGGTCCTGCGCGTTCGGATTGTATTTTCCTTCGGGAAGGATGATTTTTTAGGTAAGGGAAGCGATGTATTGGGTGGACACGGGCCGCGGGGTGCGGGACGTTTCGTTGGCAGAGTTTTCGTCCGCCCCTAACATGTTTGCTTGTTTAATAGTAGTATAGATGCCGCTGCAGCTCGCTAGAATCTGAGGGAGGAGATGTGTGAGTGGACGGCAAGGCAAGACCGGCCTGCCGGGCGCGTCGTGCTGGCGCATCCGGTGGAACATGGGGGCGGCGGCAGAGCGATGGTGGGAGCGGGAGCAGGACGGATGGCGGACGAAGGTATGGGGCAGTGCGGCGGCGCCCTAACCCTAACTTCCATCGCTAACCGGGTCCTGCGCGTTCGGATTGTATTTTCCTTCGGGAAGGATGATTTTTTAGGTAAGGGAAGCGATGTATTGGGTGGACACGGGCCGCGGGGTGCGGGACGTTTCGTTGGCATAGTTTTCGTCCGACCCTAACATGTTTGCTTGTTTAATAGTAGTATAGATATAGATTCTGGAGCTTCTCACTCGTTCATTTCGAAGAGATTTGCTTTGCAAAATGATTTTTCGATGTTTCCCTTGGAAAAATCCATGATCATCAAGTCCCCTGGGATTAAGCAAGTTACTCAGTGTTACTGCCAAGGTGTGGTTATTGAGTTTGAATGATTGAAGTTTCACGCCAACCTTATTGTATTGGAGAATAAAGGACTAGATGTCATCCTAGGGATGGATTGGTTAACCACCAACAAGGGATTTATTGACTGCTTCAACCGGACCGTAATTCTCACCCACCATCACGGGAAGACAATAAAAGTTTCAGCCAAAGAGAGACAGATATCTCGGCAACCAAGGTTGAACAAGGTGGACGTTTTTGAGTTAAGCAAAGTTCCAGTAGTGTGTGAGTTTCCAGACGTATTTCCCGAAGAACTACCAGGCATGCCACCAGACCGAGAGATAGAATTCAGCATTGAACTAGCACTCGGAACCGCCCCCATTTACAAGAAACCATACAGAATGGCACCATCCGAGTTGGTAGAATTGAAGAAGCAAATAAAAGAATTACTGGACAAAGGATATATACGAGCCAGCTCCTCACCTTGGGGTTCACCAGTATTCTTTGCCAAGAAAAAGGATGGGACACTAAGATTGTGCATACACTATCGAGTGCTCAACATGGTCACCATCAAAAACAAGTATCCTATGCCAAGGATAAATGACTTATTTGACCAGCTCGCACAAGCCAAAGTATTCTCGAAAATTGATTTGAGGTCGGCATATCATCAATTAAAAGTACGGACAGAGGATATTCCCAGGACAGCATTTACCTCAAGATACGGATTATACGAGTTTACAGTAATGCCGTTTGCACTGACGAACGCCCCTGCATATTTTGTCCATCTCATGAACAAAGTATTTATGAAATTCATGGACAAATTTGTTGTGGTATTCATTGATGATATTTTGGTATACTCCAAGACACGAGAAGAGCACGCTGAACATCTCAGGATTGTACTGGGAGAACTAAGGAAACATCAATTGTACACCAAATTCAGCAAATGTGAATTTTGGTTGAGACAGGTCGGTTTTCTAGGCCACGTGCTAACCCAAGAAGGTATTGCCGTAGACCCAGAAAAGGTCAAGGCCATACTTGGCTGGAAACCACCAGCCAGCGTAACGGATGTACGAAGTTTCTTGGGAATGGTAGGATACTACCGAAGATTTATTGAAGGATTCTCCACCATAGCAAAGCCAATGACGCAGTTACTCAAGAAGGATAAGAAGTTTGAATGGACTGAAGCTTGCGAGAAAAGTTTCCAAGAACTAAAAAGGAAATTGACGACAGCACTAGTATTAATTGTGCCAGACATACACAAGAATTTTGAGGTGTATTCTGATGCATCCCGGAAGGGCCTCGGATGCGTATTAATGCAAGAAGGCAAGGTAGTCGCGTATGTTTCCAGGAAACTTCGCAAGCATGAAGAAAATTATCCTACTCATGACCTGGAGTTGGCAGTAGTCATCCATGCACTCAAAGAGTGGAGACACTTTCTACATGGAAATCGTTGTGAAATATACATAGACCATAAGAGCCTCAAGTATATTTTCACACAGCCGGAACTCAATTTACGGCAACGACGCTGGTTGGAATTAGTGAAGGATTATGATGTTGGAATCCACTATCATCTAGGAAAAGCAAATGTAGTGGCAGATGCTCTTAGTCGGAACCCCAGCTCGGGCAATGACAGTATACCAAATTTGAGACCAGAATTTCAGCAGGAATTTGCCAAACTCAACTTAATAATGGTCACCGAAGGCAGTGTGTCGAATTTGGAAATACAACCTACCTTGATAGAAAAGATTAAGGAGGCTCAGCGTGGACACCCCAGCATTGAAGTCATAAAAAGAAAAGCGAGTTTGGGCAAGGCCTCGGAATTCGTCATAGATGAGCAGGAAATATTGTGGTACGGAGATAGGCTTTGCGTACCAAATATCGACGACCTCAAACAGCAAATTCTAGCTGAAGGCCACACCGCCCCGTATTCAATCCATCCTGGAGGAACAAAAATGTACAAGGACCTTCAGGAAAAATTTTGGTGGCACGGTATGAAAAGGGACATAGCCACGTTCATTGCATGTTGTGATTCATGTCAACGCATCAAGGCCGAGCACCAGAAACCAGCCGGACTATTACAGCCAAACAAGATACCCGAGTGGAAATGGGACGAGATTGGAATGGATTTTATTGTTGGACTACCTCGGTCACGACACGGAAATGATGCCATATGGGTCATCACCGACAGATTAACTAAGGTGGCACATTTTATCCCGGTGAAGACAACTCACACCACTCAGAAGCTTGCCAGGCTTTATCTTGGTCGTATCGTCTGCCTGCATGGAGTCCCAAAGACTATAATATCTGACAGAGGCACACAATTCGTCTCTAGATTTTGGGATCACCTACAACAGGCACTAGGAACTCAACTAGCATTCAGTACAGCATACCACCCTCAGACGGATGGTCAAACTGAACGGGTAAACCAAATTCTAGAAGACATGCTGAGAGCATGTGTCCTCACCTATGGAACCAGTTGGGAAGAAAGCTTGCAATACGCAGAGTTTGCATACAACAACAGTTACCAAGCCAGCCTACAAATGGCACCCTTTGAAGCATTGTACGGGCGGAGATGTCGTACCCCACTAAATTGGTCAGAGACCGGAGACAGACGAATCATCGGCCCAGACATGCTCAAAGAAGCCGAGGAAAAGGTTAAGCTAATCAGGGACCAACTCAAGACAGCTCAAAGTCGAAAGAAGAGTTATTACGATCGAAAACATCGGGGAGTCAATTTTGAACCCGGTGAGTATGTGTACCTACGAGTATCTCCTATGAGTAGTCTGCAACGATTCAAGGTTAAAGGAAAGCTAGCACCAAGATTCATCGGACCATTCTATATAGTGGCACGAAGAGGCACGGTAGCCTACCAGCTAGACTTACCCGAAGAATTATCCGATGTCCACAACGTGTTCCACGTCTCGCAGTTGAGGAAGTGCGTGAGCAACCCAGAGAAGCAAGTACCCCATGAATACATTGACGTGCAACCAGACCTCACCTATCGGGAGCGTCCAATAAAAATATTAGAGGAGTCTGAAAGGAGGACCCAACAGAAAACCATCAAGTTTTTCAGAGTTCAGTAGAGCAATCACACCGAGAATGAAGCAACTTGGGAAAGAGAGGATTTTCTTCGGACAGAGCACACACACCTATTTGAGGATCAGCTGAAATCTCGGGGACGAGATTTTTCCTAAGGGGGTAGGTGTTGTGACACTCCAAAATTTAATTTGGTTTTCAACAAAAACTTTGTTTGATTTGAAGGAGGTCATTTAAAATCCTTCCAAAATCCCCTCTCTCTCAAATTTTCCTCATGGCAAGGATTTTATTTTTGTATCTTCCTCAACCTTGGTGTTTGGTTATTTAAAAACCTTCCTTCTGACTTTTACCACCTCAAATAAATTTTTGGAATTTATTTTCTATTAAAAAGAAACCCTATGGGTTTTGGGGCTATTCTTTTGTTTTGAAACCATCCATTGTTTTACCATGCCTCATGTGGTAAATTCTCCCAAAATCCCTCCCTCCACTTTGGGGCTACCCAAACATTCTGTTCCAACAGGTTCAACCCATTTTTGAATTTTATTTCATTTATTTATTTTCCCCAAAAACAATTATGTCAATTATTTTAAGCCTAGATGATTTACAAAGGAAGTACCTGATTTCCTTTGAGTTTTGATCTCAAACCAACTCCTCTGGATAGTCCCTAGCACCCCCAACCTAGATCCATCAAGATCTACTCTTCCACTTCTCAAAATTTTAAAGTTTCAACCTCTGCAAGTTTGGACTAGATTCATCATTTTTGGTGAAATTCATATTTTCATTTCCCCAAAAATTCAACCAAAATTCAGGCAGCCCCCAGGTGCTTTGAGAGGCCACCACACCAAAGATCAGCCCCAGATAAATTTTTCTCTTGCCTAAATCATTTCATCAAACACTTGGCCGGCACTGCTTCTGTGCATATTCAGAAAATTCAGAGATTCAGAGTTTAGTCAGTGTCGTTTTTCCTCAGTGGCTTGTCATCGATCACCAGTGCGCCCTGGCGCGTTGCGCATGGCCTCTCCTCCTTAACCAGAGCACCGCACGCTCTCTTGGACAGGCGCAGGTGTCGGTGGCGGCGAGCCTCGCCGATGCCGGCAGCTTCTGCGGTGGCAGAGCCACCCGTGGCGGCCAACGGCAGCTAGCGCCAGCTCGCTACGCCGTCCGGCGCCTCCCAACGCACCCAGGGCCTCCGCGTGGCCTCGTGCATGCCAGCGCACACCGCAGCACCATCGCCGTGGCCTGGCAAGCATAGGGCGCACCCTCTGCCGCCGACGGGCCCGCGCTGCCCCGTTCTATCGAGACCACCCAGAGCGCCTAATCCAAACTAGGTTAGCACCTAAATGGAACCCGTGGACCTCCACGTTGGTGCCCAACCTCCTAAACTACCCGACCAAGCACTGCGCCGCTGTAACCATCGCCGGAGATCCCCGTTCGCGGCCACCGCCTCGAATCACCTATAAAAGGAGGTCCTGAGCTCATTCGCAAGCACGCACCACCTCTACACCTCACCAGAACCCCGCCAAGCCACTAGGAGGACCTCGAGGAGGTCTCCTCCCCCAACTCCAGCCACCCCGATCCGCCTCGGCCACCAGCTCGATCCACTCCGGTGAGGCCATCCCGCCTCCCAAACCTCGTCAGTAGTCTTCTCGTGCACCCAGTGATCTAACCCAAGCTCCAATTTAACCTCCGCAGCTCTGCCCGACGAGATCCAACTTCACCCGAGCCGCCGTCCGCCGGAGCAGGGACCATCGTCGACGTGGTGCTCGCCGACGACCACCACCACCACCCACTGACGCGGAAGGACACACTGAGCATGTGTGTACCCTCTGATCCTCCTAACTCGCCGTGGATCGCCACCGGCGACCACCGCAGCTCTCGGGCGCCGACGCGCTCTATTTCTCCCCCCGTTTGAAATTTCAAACCTGACGGGTGGGACCCCTCGTCAGTGTTTTCTTTTTTTTGAACTGTTTTCTGAAAACGCCTTCGGGCAGAATACGTCTCCCTTGGCAGTTGACGGCTTTTTAGCCGAAGCATTTTATGTTTTTATAAGTTGGCCCCTGGAAACTTTTTGTTTCATTACAGATGAGTCCCTGGACTAAAACCTTTATAACTTTTAAACAGAAAATGATTTTTGATTGATTCTTTTTCTGTCATCTTTATTTTTCTGTCTAGTTTTTTGACACATTTATTTGAAAAATATTTGGAACACTTTTTTTGTGCACTCACGGTATTTATGTTAGTACATATTTTCTTATACCATAGATACCGGAGGAGGTGACGGAACCGCGAACTTCACCAAGCTAGACTTCGACTACTTCGAACCAGGCAAGCATGTTTGAACTTTTGATATGATGAGTGTTCTTTACATGTCTGCATTAAGTAGTTTCGTGGCATGTTTATGAGCATTTCGATAAGTGTTATATTACATGCAAAGATGAGGGAAGTGAGTTTCAAAAATCCATATGTTGTTGGATGTGAGTTTGCATGGCCATGTGATGGCATGAGAATGGGTAAGATGGCAGTGTTGTAGCATGCCAGTCTTATGACAGACTATTTGACTCCAGTGTCAACGTGAATCAAGTCACGTTTCCATCCGTTTTCCCTTCCTATACTACCACATGTTTTCCGCAAGGGATATGGCTTAGTAGGTTGCAAACCTCTTTCCTGGTACACACCAAATAGAGAGGCCGTGATGAGGGTTCCATGGCCCTGGATTAAAGCCAGTCATCCGGTCAGGGGGCATGGGTGTTTCCGGTTGGGACCGAGAGGGGGGCACCCCTTAGAGCGCGCGTATATAAATTTGATCCCATGCTATTCGAGGTTGTGATCTCCCCGTCTCAAAGTTTTTCTAGAACGTTGTCTAGGGTGATTCCTGGCATCGTGAGGTGGGATGGGTGTGTACTGGTTAGATGTGTTTCTACCGAAATACCGTAAACGGAACTAGTCCTTCGTGACTACGGGAATCCGTTGGCTGTGGGTAATTAGTACAAACTCTGCAGAGTCAAAAATCCTTTGAATCATCTTATCCATGTTCAAGTACTATGTTCATCTTATCTTGTCAGTGTCAGTCTCGGTGACAAAACTCCGGTGAACCACATGAGTGTTAAGTTCGGCTAAATGTTTATTCCTGTGGATGGACTAACCCGTTTATTATTATGTGTTAAATATTTCCTATGAGTGTTATATCTTCATGAATTTATCAGATATGAATAATGAAATTTAAGCCCTTTCTGTGATGCCGCTCAGACGTCCGACTGTGGCACGCTTGTTATTTACTTTTGAAGCCCGTTCTGCGATGTCGCTCAGACATCCGACTGTGGCACGCTTGTTATTTAATTTTGATATAAGCCCTTTCTGCGATGTCGCTCAGACGTCCGACTGTGGCACGCTTGTTATTTACCTTCGATATAAGCCCTTTCTGCGATGTCGCTCAGACATCTAACTGTGGCACGCTTGTTATTTATTTTCAATATAAGCCCTTTATATGACACCGCTCCGACGTCCGACTGTGGCACACATGTTATTTACTTTCAATATAAGCCCTTTATGTGACGTCGCTCCAACGTCCGACTGTGGCACACATGTTATTTACTTTCAATATAAGCCCTTTATGTGGTGTCGCTTAGACGCCCGACTGCGGCATGATAATTTATTTGTTTACCCTTCGAGGCGTCGCTCCAGACACCCGATCGGTTTTTAGTTGTTTTGTTGGGATTTCGGGAGGACTACCGCCTGACTTCCTTTTTACTTATCTTGTCGTGCAAATATTTATTAATTGAGTGTGCATTGCTATTTGCTCATGACGCATTCATGCTTGCATTTGTTATATCCTATGTCCGAACTGTCTTGCGAGTACTTTCAAAGTACTCACCTGGCTTGTTGATTTGGCCAGATGTTGACGAAGGCGACCTCATGGATGAAGAGTTCGATAGCGAGTCCGACGCTTAGAGGAGTCCCAGTCAGTCCCGTGCGATCCTGCATTTGGTCACTGTATTACATCCGCTTCCGCTACCCAAATAAATGCATCGAGCCTCAACTCGACGCTCGATGAGCTGCCAGTTTAGGAGTCATGTCAACCACTCCACTGTAACATATCCACCACCACTTTTATCTCGAGTCAGTAGCATGCCACCACACCCCTGTGTCATAACCGCCCTTATGTACAATATTGGCGTGTTTGTAATAATTTTTGAGCTACCTCAGCTCAACCCTGTAATATATTTAATGCTACTGGACTTCTGTATCAAGTATTTGTCTACCGGTAAGGAGAATTCTTCATGTACTAGAATCAAAAGATCGATTTCTCAGTAAGTATTTTATTGAAAAACTGGTCGTGACAAGGCATTCATAGGCAGTTATGATATTGTCAGATATGAGTCTACCTAGAACGAAAGCAGACTGTTCTTCTGATATTATGTCAGGCAATACCAACTTTATCCTGTTGGAGATAACTTTGGAAGCAATCTTGTACAAGACGTTACATAACGAGATGGGTCTGAATTGTGACAATAAAGTTGGGTTCTTTACCTTTGGAATAAGTACCAAGATTGTTTCATTGATGCTATATGCTGTTTCCTTCCCCTTCACTTTCCTCAGAACTGCCTTAGTCACATCTGCACCACACACCTCCCAATGTCTCTGGAAAAATTGGACAGGGAACCCGTCTAGCCCCGGCGCCTTGGTAGGAAACATCTAAATAACGTTGGCTTTACCTCCTTCTCTGTATATGGTGCGTTGAGTAAATCATTCATCTCGTTTGTCACCTTGGAGGGGACCGTATCCAATACCCGGTCCATGTTGAGAACTTGTTCAGAGGTGTACAAGTCCTAATAAAAATTAGTAGCCAGTTCCTCCATCTCCTCCGGATTCTCTGTCAGTCTCCCATCTGGAAGCTGGAGTTCTTTAATCTGATTCTTACGGCGTCGCCGGCTTGCCTGCATGTGAAAATAGTAAGTGTTTTTGTCTCCACTAGCTAACCACTCTATGCGGGCACGTTGGCACCATAATATTTTCTCTCGGTGAAACAACTCCACCAGCCTATCACAAATCTTCGCCTCTACATGAGATGGCCCCGATCGTCCTGGAATTGCACGTAACAGAGCAAGGTCTCTCTGTAGCTTGTTGATTTCCCTCTTGACATTCCCAAAAACCTCTTTGTCCCAGATAGACAGATCAGAAGAAAGGGAGTCCAGGCGCTGTTTCACTCCCTCAACAGTCCCGTCGCAGCCCTGACCCCAAGTAGTTCCAACAACCGTGGGCAGTTCCTCATGTGACTCCCAGGCGCATTCGTATCTGAAAGTTTTTGGTCCCGCCTTGTGGGGATGCAATCCAAGGTTCAGCAACAAGGGGACGTGATCCGAACATGCAGCGTTTTCATGCACAAGCTCTGCTTGAGGGAACATCAGCAACCACGTAGCAGTCGCCACGCACCTGTCCAGACGTACTCCTGTATATGAACCGCCGGCCACCCTCTTCTCAAACGTCCAAGAATTCCCTCTGAAGCCAATATCTGATAATCCGGCAGTGTCCAAAGCATCTCGAAATCCATCCATTTGAGCCTGGCTCTGGTTTCCAACTCCATCATGCTCGTGGAGGTGTAGAACTTCATTAAAATCTCCGATTGCCATCCATGGTAATGTACTGGTCGAAGCTATACCCCTCAAAGTGTCCCATGTTTTGTATCTATTCTGGACCTGAGCTTCCCCGTAAACGAAAGTCACTCTAAAGGGAGAGTTGCCAACCCCCTCTAGTTCCGCATCAATGTGATACTTTGAGTAACCAACAACTTCCAATTTTATTGAATCATTCCAAAAAACACACAAGCCACCACTTCTACCAGAACTACTAACAGCAAAACTTTTATTATAACCTAAAGAATTTAATAAAAACTCCACCCTTTGTCTCTCCACCTGAGTTTCAAGAATAAAAAGGATGGTGGGGGCAAAACGCTTTGTCAAAACACGAAGCTCATGAATTGTCGCAGGGTTTCCCGCCCCACGGCAATTCCAGCACATGATACTCATTGTCCCCGGCGGTCCTCACCCATGGAGGCCGCCGATACAGTCGATGTATTAACATCCATAGCTTCGCCATCAATACCCTTCAACTTCTTCCTGTTGGCATTTTTCTGTGGTGTACCTCCACCACCCGAGGAATTCCCAGCTGAATGCTCAAACTGACCAGCAATCCCCGTCGTGTTACCTGACGGGACAATCGCTGTGCTTGGATCAACCTGATCCAGCTTATGAAGCTGCCCTGTGCTAGAATCATCCGCTGCTCATTTTCCCAGAACCATAGGGTCCTCGTTATGATCATTGGCAACATCTTCTAACTGCTTCTCCATTGCTGTTTCATGCTTTGCATTGTGTCTCCAGCTTTTTGACCCATCATATTCCAGTATCCTACCCCCCTCCGTCAGAACTAGAGCTATTGTCCCGACACCTGAGAGGTCATTATCATCACCAGAAAACCCTCCACTTGTATGCGGGTGTGAGCCCGAGTCAGAAGGGTTGCCCCTCCTGCCCCGTCCCCGGCCTCTACCTCCTCCTTGCTCATTACTGCCCGGCTCACCTCTCCCTGGTCCGTCTGGTCGGCTTCGTCCCCCTCCGGGGACATTACTCCTTGAGGCCAAGATGAAAGGACCCCATTCAAACTTTGTTGCATCATGTTCCCCGCTTCCACATTCCTCGTACCAGTGCCCCATCATACCACATTCATAGCAGAACGTGGGTAGCTTCTCAAATTTTACTCTGTATTTCTCTGCTGCGCCAGCCTTTGTAAATTGTACCACTATTGTGAGTTTTTTCCCTACATCCAGCTTCACCCGAACTCTGATGAACTCACCCACAAAACCATTTGGCAGAGTAACTTGAACTTCTTGCACCTCGCCAATTCGCCGCGCTAAGTTTTCCAGGAAGCTCTTGCTTTTTAGAACTAGATCTGGCAATTGATGGATTTGAGCCCAGGTTTCCAGCCTATCTAGCTTCACTTTCTCTGGTTTTGAGAAGCCATCATATTCAGCAAGGATTACAGCATAGCCATTAAAATCCCAAGGACCCTTGTGCATAGCCTTATTCCAGTCACCAAGACAGTTGAACTGTATGGAAAACAAGTTTGAATTAATCCTCCGCCATACCACCGGCTGAGTCGGGTTCCAAGCAGCCTTCATATCTCCGATCAGAGCGCTCTGGCTAAAGGATTTAGATGTCAGAAGGCGGCACAGAGCCAACCACTTGGGCCTTACTTCTTCCGTGTCAGGTTCATCTTCCCAGACAAGGTCATCTAGTTCATCGTCATGGAGGGTGAGGCGATCCAGCATGTCGCCAGCGCCGTCCACACCCCCTCCTTGCGCAGTACTGCCATCTCCCCTACTCGCCATGCCGGCACGATCACCACACCAAAGGTTTCCACAGGAAACCCTAGATCGAAGCCTCCCTCTCGATGTGGACGCAATAGAACAGTCTGACTGCTCACGGGGCTAGTCCGGTTGGGGGGAAGGGTATAGGGAGAGGACGCGGCTCAGAATTCCGGTAGAAACAGCAAACTCGGTGAGGATCGCCGGAGGACTGGAAAACCCTAGGCCGCCGCCGTAGGGGACTCGGTCTTCATTTGTTTACGCACCTAATCCGCAATAGGGTAGGTAGCAGCGACGTTTAGGAGGCCACGGTCCATGCCTGGTGGCTCTCTCAAGGGGGCCCGGCCTTGGTGTCTACAAGGGCCCTGTTTGGCCCAGAATGAGAGAGAATCCCGAGGGAGCGCCAGAGATATTCATGTCCTCCACGACATAGGGCAACAACGCCGCCAGATTGCATCTACTTCCATGTAAACCCTAGACCTCCATACCTAGGACATGTTTGCTCAGATCCAAGCTTGAGGCAAGCTCTCCCTCAGGCCATCTTGGCGAGGACACAGGTCTGCACCGCGCTGTGCGAAGGCAGAAGTAATATCAGGTACCTTGGGATGTCATCCCGGAGGGACCTGATGCAGTCTGTGATATGAAAGAGTTAACCAATGGTGTTGAGGAGGCGAGAAAAGAAACAGAAAATGTGGTTGCTCAAATGGATACTAAAAATCTAAAAAAATCAGTGGGTAAAAATTTAACAACTTAATTTATTATTTAATAGTAAATAATAGTGGTACGACTAATAAAACATTAATTCAATTATATATTATATAAATAAAATTTGTCAATCATGCAATATTCGATTCTTCATTCAGGAAAAGTATTAACGTTGACAAATGTTGATAATTTCTTAAGGTTTTTGATGGGATTTCTCAACGGTTTTCAATTGTACACATCCATAGACCGGATGTATTTTTTTTAAATAATATCAAATTGATATTGTTAGCAAGACAAAACACTTACACAATATTACAGGTTGCACTATGAATTCTATGTGCTATTTATTATTTTTGAATAAAGTTATGTGGAAAAACAAACTCTACTCATTTCTATGAATATTTGTGTTGCTCGCGTGCATTGTCTTGAACCCGGCGACCACTATCGATGAGAGCGGAAAGGAGGTTAAGAGGTGGCATAGGTGGGCAACGTGTTAAAAACGAGGGTGCGGACCTATGGAGGCCTTGAGTCATACTTTTTGGAATACACACAGGCGATTCGTTTCTCTCCCGTGGCAGCGCACGGGCATTTTCTGCTAGTTAGTTACAAAAGCTTTTTGACAAGCACTCGCTTCGATTGGTCCTATAAGTAATAAAAAATGTTTCACAAAGAGGAATCCCCGTTGGGCCGGCCATATAGGAACCTTCTATACTGCAGTGCGCCTACTTGGGCCGGCCCATGTCCGGGTGGCCAGTTTATAAAAAATTATTTTCTATTTTTTGCTTTCCTTTTCGGAATTGTTTTTTCTAATTTAAATAATTTGGGACTTCAAAAAAGTTCTAAAATTAATAAAATGATAATTGTAAAGTAAATTTCTAATAATTCATAAATTTGTTTGGATTGAGAAAATGTTAATTTTTTTTAATAAAATGTTCGCATATTCAAAAAATGTCCGAAATTTTGAAAACAAATGTTTGGAAAATAAAATAAGGTATTGAAAAAAATGCCAATTTAAAATATGTTCATGAATTGAAAAATATCCTAAAATTTTAAAAACTGTTTGTGACATACAAAATAGTTTATTGATTCATACATGTTCACTGATTCAAAAAATGATCATGCATTTAAAAAAATATTCATTGGTTTGCCGCCCAAACAGATCCATTAAATCCCAGGGTTTGGAAATGTTGGCTCTTTACTTGGGTTTTTATTTTCCCACTAAGAAAATGTTCATGTTTAAGTATTTTTTATTCCAAGTATTTTTTATTACATTATTTACTTTTGAATGCATGGTTAAGTATGATTTTGCAATACATTCAAGCATTACAAAGTAAATGTTCAAGAGATTCGAGCAGCTTCAAGCCTTAACAAAAGAACATTCTGCACGTAAACTAAAACAACCTGATAAAAGGTTCCACCTAAATAATATTCATTTACCTCAATCATGTAACAGAAGATCACTCACCGCATTATTCATTCAACTAACTGAAGTCTAGAATAAAATGTGGAGCATGAAGTAAAATGGCATCGAGAAAGAAAGAGATCAATTGTACCTAAGCTCAATTAGCTCACAAAAGACTTCTCATTATTTTTCAACTATCCCAAGACCGAACAGTAAATAACGTCCACGAAGGAACTCCTAGCTCAAAAACATCTAGTTAACTGAATCTTCTTAGAATGATAGAATTTGCCTTTTCTTAATCAAGTTAACATTCTCTGAAAAACACAAACTGTACTAAAATTCTCAAAACACAAACTGCACTAAAATTCTCGGAACACAAAGTGTGCTAAATTCTTGACAAATACAATTTGCTTTTCATAATATCATATTAACCATCACCATCAGGTGCAATAATCACCAGATATAAAAAAATCCGCACAAATGATGAGTCCAAAGCAAAAGCAAATCCAAGTATTCATCTCTGCATTAAATAGTAGCGGTATGTATGAGTGACATAAGCATCCATGATTAAATAGACATGGATATACTGGCAAACATGAATAAGAAAATGGAATTCGCAATGGATACACACCAAATTCTAGCTAAATGTGAAGGAATAAGATTAAATATCTTCTCTGAAACATAACGGGTGCAAAATTAGCCCTAGAAGACAATGTGTTGAGTGAGAGTCATACTTGCTAATTGCTATGTACAAAAGAATCTGAGAAGATACATGTAAAAACATGATGAGTTTTGGGGACACACCAATTCCATGTGAACAGGGTTCGACTTCGACCACCTGTTAGAAATAGAAAAGTAGTGGGAGGGGAAGTGCTAAATACTGGTGCCTGTGGCATACACCATCAAAAGTTGCAGTATGAAAAATCAATGAAACAAACATATTTTGCCTAACTTTTGTACTGCTAACCGGTAGGCAACAACATACCTGAAAGTGTGTAGCAAGGTCACATATACATAAGCTCTGATTCTGCAAAACAATCAACATAGTGCATTAGAAAACTAACTACTAACAGGAGTATATGTGTATGTACGTGAGATATATATAGAGAGAGAGATGCTTGCCAGCTGTGCTCGAGACCTGACTTGCTGCCGCGGAGGAAGTGGCTGGAGACGGAATAGAGTTTTCTAAATGAGGCTTGAATGAATTATTTCTCAAGATCAAGTTTTTTGACAATGCTGTCCCTAACTAGGAATTTTGGTGACATGACCCACACCTGGGGCTCCAACACAAAGTTCACCTTTTTGGACGAACCGGAACACCCCCCCCCCCCCCCCCCCCCCCGCGCTCGCACCACCCACCGACCGTTTCAAGCAGCCATTTCTGATGGAAAATATGCCCTGAGGTGTGGATTTGCTTGGGCATCTAGTTCCCACAGAAGGAAACTAAACCTCGGCTAACTAACGACAGTTTGCTATCTCTGAAACACATGTCTTCAAGAACCGTGTCAAGCAAAGAATCAGCAAACCAGCTGGCAATGCTCCTATCGCTTTCTCTTGCTGCACCTGCTGTGATTAAACCAAAGCCATGCTGGGCAATCACAAAAATAATACAAAGTGCGTTGCGGCAGTATCCGGACACGTGTGTGTATCCGTTACATTTTGCACTCTTAAATTTTTGCACAAAAACAATGCATGGGGCGCATGTGTGCATCTGAATCACTGCATAGCTCTTTGACCAGGCGGTGCATCTGACTCGCTGCCTTGAACCACCTAGCTCGCCTAGCACGCCTCGCTCGCCTCGCTCGCATGCATGCACGTCGCCGCCTCCCGCGCATGCAAACCCACGTCGCCGCCTGACATGCATGCAAGGCCTGTAAAGGCTGAGACGGGCTATTTACTGCGGTCTCAGGCCCAGACAACAAGACGGCCCAACGGTCCATCCAGCGTGCCCAGTATTTGTTTAAAAAAAATCTCCCAGCCAATCAGATTGTATCTCGCGGATCGCCCCCTCCTCCCCGCAGATTCCTTCTAGAAGGGTTAGATCGACGGCCCTTGATCGCCGCTAGGGTTAGATGAACGGTCCTTGTTCAGCGCTAGGGTTAGCGGGGTTTGGGAGGGGTTTGGAGCAGTCAAAGCTATGTTTGACCAGATTTCAAATGAGCATAATAAATTAAATAAAAACAGAAAAATAAAAAACCCGCGCACATAGTCTTCTTATGTCATATACTAACGATTTAAGTTGATAAACATGGTTTACATACATTTAAACGATAAGTTCATGTGTATTTTGTGATATCTCGAGTATCTCAAACTCTCTTGTATGAAGTGAAGAGAAGTGTTTTGGGGAAATGAACATGAAAATTTTAAATAACTCACCACAGCTTCACTTTGGAGTGACTAAGAAGGATCCAGACTTAGTTTTTCATTTAGATGTTTTACACTTGTTTAAATCTTGGTCAAAGTTAAGTTTGACCAGAATTCAAATGAGCAAAACAAATTTAAAAAAATCAAAAAATGGAAAAACCAGTGCACATAGTGTGTATATATAGAATATATGTGTAGGAAAGTTATTTGGCTGATTTAGACAAGGTCGAAAAAAAACCTTGCTTAGAAATTAGGTCGTTTACCCTACCTTTGGACCCCTCTTTTTAGCACATTTTTCATGAACAAAAACCTCACCAGAACTTCATTTTGGATTGACTAAGAAGGATCCAGGCTTAGTTTTTCATTTTGATGTTTTAGACTTGTTTAAATCTTGGTCAAAGTTAGGTTTGACCAGAATTCAAATGAGCAAAACAAAATTCAAAAAAATTGAAAAAAGGAAAAACCATGTCCTCATTCAAACATCATCCAACAGATTTAAACATCATGTCAAACATAGTTCTAACATAGGTCCAACATCATTCAACGGAAATACAACATTATTCATAATGTTTCATAATTATTCATGTATAGCGTTGGGGCTTCTGTCTGTTCCTTGAGCTTCTTGCCATCACTTTGCTCCTCGTGCACCTTGTGCTCATTGCTTCTTCTCTTCTCCTCTTTGTTGTCGGTATCTTGTGCGTCTTCTTCAAACCTATCATAGAGCTGTGCAAAACATAAAGGGTAATGCGATCATGTCAAGTGATAAATGTATAGTAGTATTTGACCCTTGCAAGATTTACATACCTAGCAGAACTCACAACAACAGAAGGTTTGTCACCATTTGGAGCCTCACTTGGATCATCATTTGGAGCCTCACTTGGATCACCATGATGAACATTTGGAGACTCACTTGGATCACCATGATCACTATTTGGAGCCTCACTTGAATCATTATTTGGAGGATGTTTTGGATCATCGTCAAAATCATGCGGCTGTTGACCATCATCATTTGGAGCCTCGTCAAAATCCTCATCTGATGCAACCGGCTGTTGACCATCATTTTCATCATCTGTTGAAGCAACCGGCTGCTGACCAACATTTTCATCGAAACTCTCTCTGAATGTTGGATCTACTGTGTTATCACGATACTTACCGAAATGAGCAGACCCACCACACCTTGTACACTTACGCTTCCTCGCTCCAAGTCCAGCTCCTTTGCTGTGAGGTCTGATTCGACTCTTCCTTGGTCTACCTGCTGCTCTCTTCAGAACTGGAGTGCAAAGCTTGAATATAGGGTCCACCATGTCCCATTGTTGTTTTCCCTCCATAGCAAGCAAGGCACAAGCATATGTGGCTTTGAACCTTGCAACAGAGTAGTAATCATGCACATACTGATGTATGTTCCCTGGTGGACCTGGGAGAGAAGTGATGAAAAACAAGGCATGAATGCATGGCAACCCAGTTATCTGCCATTGCCTACAACTGCAAGTTCTAGCTTCTAAATCCACTGGATATGTCCATTCCCTCTTCTCTTTATCCAAATATGATATCTCTACTGTGGTACCCGAGCAAAGAGTCATGATCATTTCCAAGTCTGTTAATTTCTGCTTCAGTTCATTCATCACGGCAGGGATGATAATGTGGCCCATGAATTTTGCCTCGGCTATTCCTGCATGATAATGAAATTTTTGCATGTATTCTATCCTTATCCTGTCAAGCAAATCCACCACATAATGACCCTTTAGTTTCTAGATCGTTGAGTTGAAAGACTCTGCTAGATTATTGTGCACGTAGTCAACTTTGCTCAGTTCACTGAATAGGCTTCTAGCCCATAACTTGGAGTGGTGTGTTTCCAAGTATTCTTTCACTTTGGGATTCATGTATAACTGCCTCAAGTGGTAGTTGTGCTTCTTCACACTGCAAGTCAAAGATGCTGGCCATAAATTGTCGGTATACAACTTTCCTTTGAATTTCTTCATGAAATTTGCAGCAAGGTGACGCATCCATTCCCAATGCTCTACTCCAGGGAACACATTGTCCACGGCCACTTCTAAACCTTTGCAGGCATCTATATGAATGACCAACCCATTGGGATGTGCAATAGCCCGGCGCAGATTATGCAAAAAACCAAGTCCAGCTCTCCTCGGATTCTGTTTCCAGCACACCGTAGGCAACTGGAAATACAAAACTATGTGCATCAACTACACAAGTTGCTACTAACTGTCCTTTAAACCTCCCTGTGAGAAAAGTGGCATCAATAGCCAAATAAGGCCTGCAGCCTGCCAAAAAACCCCGGCGACAAGCCTCAAAGCAGACAAAAACCCTCCTAAAGCATTCCTTGGTCTTTGTCACTCCCTTGAATGTGTACTCCACGGTGTGGTGGTCAATATCTACAATACTACCTGGGCTTGTCCTCTCCACTTCACCTTTGAATGAATACAACAATTGAAAACTTTCCTGTCCGTTACCATAAATAGAATCCATAGCATGTTGTTTACCATTGAACAACCTCATGTATGGTAAATCTATCTTGAGCTTATCTTTGATGTTCTTCTGCAATTCCTTTGGACCCACTTGTTGGTTTTCTTTCACCCACTTATTTACTTCTTCTGCCACCCATCCTGACTTGGCTCTACTGATTGTATCCTTCCTAAGGGTTGATTCCTGGCATGTGTGCTTAAAAGGGTTCACTTTGACTTGAACATTAGTGCTATTTCGAATTTTAGGTGCGAGCAGCCTCCATGGACAACCCTCAGTCGGACAGTGCACTCTGTAATGTACTTGATCGCTCTTGTCAACTTTGAAAGTACGTTCTACCTTGATGCAGTATGTCACAAGTGCATTTCTACAATCATTCATGGATGCAAAAACTATACCTTCTTCCATATGAGGGTTCAAAGGGTCCCATTCAACAGCTGCAAGGTCTTCGTCCTCACCCACCGCGTCATCATCCACACGGACTACATTGTGAGCCTCATCTTGGTTTTTAGCCCGAGGTGCCTGTCGTAAATTCCGAATAACATCAGAATATAGCTTCTCTTCACCAACCCCGGAATTGTAGTCATCAGGCTCCACTTCAAGGGGGGCCCTACTGCTGTTGCCCACACTTGTCGAGCCACCACGTTGTCATGCACCAACTGAAATGTTCTGGCTAGAGATTCCATTACAACGACTTGGTTCTCCCCGAGATGTTGCACCCGTCATCCTAGGTCCAAATGCCTGCTCAAGCACATCAACTTGCAGCCTCACATGAAAATTATCTTTCTCTTTATGCCTAACAAACATGGTAACTAGCTCTTCATCATTACTAACTGTCACCCATTTCTTTTCCCCATCATAGTATTTGTATACCACTTCCTCAAGCAAACCCCAAGGATATTGGCTACAAATTACCTCCCCAAATTGTCTGAAACTCCAATTACTAGCCATTGGCAACCGATAATCAAAACCCACTTGGTATTTCTTCTTATCCTTTGCATCGAACATGTATCGGTCCCTTCTAATGTGCACCAAGAAAGCAAACCGCAACTCCATCCTAACCGGCGAAAAACAGAGACGCAATCAGCACACTAATTGGGCAAACCTACTCGAATCGAGAGTTCAAATGCACAACTAAGCTCAATCTAAACAGGAGGCGAGACTTACCCCTCGGGAACCCAGTCGTGGACGTGGCGGACCTCCGGCCCGATGCCTGCCTCGCCAAATACTCCGGGGTCGCCGATGTTCGCCATTTCGCCCTAGGGTTCTTCCTCCTAGTTCAAATAGCTCCAGCAGCCCCCCATCTTTGAGAACTCCGGCCGGGCACACGGAAGGAGGCCGTACCGCGGGTCGAGCAGGTGGCGGGCGCCCCACCCGTGGCGTCGCAGGAAGGTGGCGGGCGTCGCAGGTAGCCGTGGAGCATAGGCACAAGACGGTAGTGGCGGAGCAGGCCGTGCAGCTGGTGGCGGGCCAGGTGCTGGCCGCGGCGCAGGTGGCGGCGGCAGTGGCGTAGGACAACCGGCCGAGGGATGGGCAGAGTGAGCTAGAATCCTACAAATGATTTGGGGATTTAGTTGCACAGGCCTACATGTCAGCTCCGGACCCACGTCCACGCGGTCCCATGTGTAAGCTCTGGACCCACAACCACTAACGCCGGCGGACGGAATGGACTCAAATATGGCCGTTTGGCCTCGTCATAGTTGTTGTACATGGACTAGGGGCAAAACTGAGCACAATTCGCATCTGAGGACAAAACTGAGCAGATGGACAGCACTAAGGGCAAAAGGATAATTAACCCATATCTTATACTCCATGGACGGAGGGAGTATATGATATTGCCACTCCTATCTGTGCCTACTAGCACTCGGAGTCCAAGCTATTTGTCATCCAACACTTAAGTCAAAATTCACAAGCTGTGGCGCACAATTACTTTGTCATCCATAAAAGTAATCAGGCTAGAAAATCTACTAGACTTTGCTTCCAAATTATATTGAGTTACTTCATGAAGATGTTTTTTGAATTTATCAAGAGTGCCACTAAGCAAAGATCTACTAGCTCACAAGTTGCAAGCATACATGGAAAGGCACATCCAATTCTTCTCAAACACGAGCTCATATAAGAATCTATTGGGGCATAGGCTAAAATAGAGTTACGATTCCTCTCAAACATGTCCATGCCATCCCACATGCCATCGTCCATCAACATTTTCATCTCTCACTGTTCTCTGGAATATTTGGGATTTTTTCCAAAGAGGAGGATAACCCCCGGCCTTTGCATCAAGCAATACACACATCTAGTTTTATTAAATTTGAGCATCTACAGCTGCAACGGGCAAATCCGGCCCCTCAAACGCCCACGGGCACTGACCAGGCACCCCTCAAATAATGTAATCTACATCCGAACACCTCAATTATCATATCTCAAAAATCCATACAAACTCATGCAACTACGTGAATGCACACACATCGTCCGAGTACTCCATCACCACTAACTAAACATGCCACTGGACTACCAAAATTTGGCATGTTTGGCTATGATGGAGATTATCCACGGCTGCCTGCCCTTGCTGTCTGATGTCTACTACGCAACCTTCTCCTTGTAGACGTTGTTGGGCCTCCAAGTGCAGAGGTTTGTAGGACAGTAGCAATTTTCCCTCAAGTGGGTGACCTAAGGTTTATCAATCCGTGGGAGGCGTAGGATGAAGATGGTCTCTCTCAAGCAACCCTGCAACCAAATAACAAAGAGTCTCTTGTGTCCCCAACACACCCTATACAATGGTTTGTTGTATAGGTGCACTAGTTCGGTGAAGAGATGGTGATAAAAGTGCAATATGGATAGTAGATAAAGGTTTTTGTAATCTGAAATAATAAAAACAGCAAGGTAAATAACAATAAAAGTGAGCACGAACGGTATTGCAATGTGTGGAAACAAGGCCTAGGGTTCATACTTTCACTAGTGGAAGTTCTCTCAACAATGATAACATAATTGGATCATATACCTAGCCCTCAACGTGCAACAAAGAGTCATTCCAAAGTCACTAATAGCGGAGAACAAACGAAGAGATTATTGTCGGGTATGAAACCATCACAAAGTTATTCTTTCTGATCGATCTATTCAAGAGTCTGTAGTAAAATAACACGAAGCTATTCTTTCCGTTCAATCTATCATAGAGTTTGTACTAGAATAACACCTTAAGACACATATCAATCAAGACCCTAATGTCACCTAGATACTCCATTGTCACCTCAAGTATCCATGGGCATGATTATACGATATGCATCACACAATCTCAGAATCATCTATTCAACCAACACATAGAACTTCAAAGAGTGCCCCGAAGTTTCTACCGGAGAGTCAAAACGTGTGCCAACCCATATGGATAGGTTCCCAATGTCACGAAACCCACAAGTTGATGACCAAAACATACATCAAGTACTCACATGAATATACCATTGTCACCACATATAGACACGTGCAAGACATACATCAAGTGTTCTTAAAGATTCGATCCGATAAGATAACCCCAAAGGGAAAACTCAATCCACTAGAAGAAGGGAGAGGGGGAAGAACATCATAGGATCCAACTATAGTAGCAAAGCCCACGGTACATTGAGATCAAGACATCTCAAGAACATGAGAGAGAGAGAGAGAGATCAAACACATAGCTACTGGTAGATACCCTCAGCCCCGAGGGTGGACTACTCCCTCTTCGTCATGGAGATCGCCGGGATGATGAAGATGGCCACCCGATATGGGTTCCCCCTCCGGAAGGGTGCCGGAAAGGGCTCCCGTTTGGTTTTTGGTGGCTACAGACGCTTGCGGCGGCGGAACTCCCGATCTAGGTTCATTTATGGAGGTTTCTGTATTTATAGGAATTTATGGCGGTGGAATTGCGTCAGTTGGGCCCACGAGGAGGTCACAAGCCTGCTAGGCGTGCCCGGGGGGGTAGGGCGCGCCTAGAGGGCTTGTGACTCCCTCGTTGCTCTTATGGCCTTCTCCCAAAGCTTCAGGGGTCTCTTTTGGTCCAAAAAATCATCACAAAAGTTTTATTCCATTTGGACTCCGTTTGATATTCCTATCTGAAAAAGGTCAAAAACAAGGAAAAAACAGAAACTGGCACTGGGCTCTAGGTCAACAGGTTAGTCCCAAAAATAATATAAAATAGCATATTCATGCATATAAAACATCCAACGTTGATAATATAGTGGCATGGAACGATCAAAAATTATAGATACGTTGGAGACGTATCAAGCATCCCCAAGCTTAATTCCTGCTCATCCACGAGTTGGTAAATGATAAAAACAGAATTTTTGATGCGGAATGCTACCTAATATATGTTGTGACATGAATGTTCAGATCCATATGATTCAAAGCAAAAGTTTAATATTGACATAGAAATAATAATACTTCAAGCACACTAGCAAACAATCATGAACTTTCGAAATAACAAGGCCAAAGTAAGCTATCCCTACAAAATCATATAGTCTGGCTATGCTCTATCTTCCTCACACAATGATTTTAAATCATGCACAACCCCGGTATTGGCTAAGTAATTGTTTTCACACTTTCACTTTTTCAAACTTTTTCAACTTTCATGCAATACATGAGTGTGAGCCATGGATATAGCACTATAGGTGGAATAGAATATGGTGGAGGTTGTGAGGCAAAAGGAAGAAGATAGTCACATCGACTCGGTGTATCAACGGGCTATGGAGATGCCCATTGATAGATATCAATGTGAGTGAGTAGGGATTGCCATGCAATGGATGCACAAGAGTTATAAGTGTATGAAAGCTCGAAAGAAACTAAGTGGGTGTGCATCCAACTCGCTTGCTCACGAAGACCTAGGGCCATTTGAGGAAGCTCATCATTGGAATATACAAGCCAAGTTCTATAATGAAAATTCCCACTATTATATGAAAGTTACAACATATATGAGACTCTATATCATGAAGATCATGGTGCTACTCTGAAGCACAAGTGTGGTAAAGTATAGTAGCATTGCCTCTTGTTTTCATTTTTTTTCATTCCTTTTTTGTCGGATATTTGGCCTCTTTAATTTTATTTTTATTTTAAGTCCGGAGTCTCATCCCAACTTGTGAGGGAATCATAGCTTCCGTCCTTTGCTCACATGGGATGATGCTCTAATAATGATGATCATCACACTTTTATTTACTTACAACTCGATACTTAGAACAAAAGATATGACTCTATATTAATGCCTCCGACAGTGTACCGGGATGTGCAATGACTCATGAGTGACATGTATGAAAGGTATGAGCGGTGGCTTTGCCACAAATACGATGTCAACTACATGATCATGCAAAGCAATATGACAATGATGATGCGTGTCATAATAAACGAAATGATGAAAGTTGCATGGCAATATATCTCGGAATGGCTATGGAAATGCCATGATGGGTAGGTATGGTGGCTGTTTTGTGGAAGGATATATGGTGGGTGTTTTTGCACCGGCGAAAGTTGCGTGGTACTAGAGTGGCTAGCAATGGTGGAGTGGTGAGAGTGCGTATATTCCATGGACTCAACATTAGTCATAAAGAACTCACATACTGGTTGCAAAAGTTTTATTAGTTATCGAAGCTAGGTGTTAGACGCATACTCCTAGGGGAAGGGTTGGTAGGACTTAACCATCGCGCAATCCTGACCGCCACACAAAGGATGACAATCAATAACCCATTAATGCTCCGACTTCATCACAAAGCGGTTCACCATACATGCATGCTACGGGAATCACAAACTTCAACACAAGCATCTCTACAATTCACAACCATCTACTAACATGACTCTAATATCATCATATCCATATCTCAAAACTAATTGCAAGGAATCAAATTTCTCTTACTAATCTATGCACTTTAATATGCAAGTTTTTATTATACCCCCTTAGGATGCCCATCATATTAGGACTAGATTCATAACCTAAGCAAATTACCATTCCGTTTAAGACTCTCAAAATAATATAAGTGAAGCATGAGAGTTCAATAATTTCTACAAAATATGCATGCTCTACAAACATATAAGTGAAGCACTAGAGTAAAAGACAAACTACTCCAAAAGATATAAGTGAAACTCAATGAGTAGTTGAATAATTATGTAACTATGTGAAGACTCTCCCATATAAAAATTTTAGATCTCAAGTACGGCAAAACAAAACAAAATAAAATTACACTCCAAGGATAGCATGAATCATGTGAAGAAGCAAAACTTAGGTTCAACCGATACTAACCGATAATTGTTCAAGAAGAAAGGTGGGATGCCAACCGGAGCATCCCCAAGCTTAGACGCTTGAGACTTCTTGAAATATGGATTGGGGGTGCCTTGGGCATCCCCAAGCTTGAGCTTTTGTGTCTCCTTAATTCCTCTCATATCATGATTTCCGAAATCTTAAAACTTCATTCACACAAAACTCAACAAAAACTCGTGAGATAGGTTAGTATAAATCAATGCAAAACTTTATCATCCTCTACTGTAGCAAATCACTCAAATTATTATTTCACATTGCATACTAAATGACTCTGCATATTTAAAACTCCTATCCTCAAATATAATCATTTAACATGCAAACATACGCAAACAATGCAAACATAACAGCAATCTGCCTAAACAGAATAGTCTGTAAAGAATGCAGCAAGATCCATACTTAATTAACTCCAATAAATCTGAAACAATTCCACGCTGTAGATAATTTATAATAACATACTGTGTCCAAATTACAAGTCATTCTAACATACTGAATATTCTATGGAATTTTTGCACTAACAACAAACTTTCTGTTTTGGAACAACAACTCCTATACTTTGCAAATTGAGCATGGTAAAGGCTATCCTTGACATTTTTATTGAACTAAATGATGCAAAACATTAATATAAATAGCATCAAGCAAATTGCAACAGAACAAAATGACGCTCCAAGCAAAACACATATCATGTGGTGAATTAAAATATAGCCCCAAGTAAAGTTACCGATCGATTGAAGATGAAGGAGGGGATGCCTTCCGGGGCATCCCCAAGCTTAGGCTCTTGTATTTTCCTTTAATATTACCTTGGGGTGCCTTGGGAATCCCCAAGCTTAGGCTCTTTCCACTCCTTATTCCATAGTCCATCGAAACTTTACCCAAAACTTGAAAACTTCACAACACAAAACTTAACGGAACTTCATGAGATGTGTTAGTATGATAAAGAGCAAATAAATCACTTAAGTACTGTAAAAGATAAGATCCATAATTATTCTCACACAATACCTACTGTATCTTATCATTTCTACAATTTATATCACTTAATATAATCTATGGAAACACTAAAACAAGCAAACTATGCATTGAAAACTGAATCTGTCAAAAACAGAACTGTCTGTAATGATCTGAACAACAACCATACTTATGCACGTCCAACAATTCTAAAACAATTATGAAAATTAAGTCAATTTGTATATAAATCAGAAGCAAAAATAATCAACTCAATATCACTCTCTGGATAGAAATAAGAAATGATTTAGTGAGCTCAAAGTTTCTGTCTTTTTCAGCATGATCAAACAACTATCACCAAATTAATCATAAAGGATTTACTTGGCACTTTATTGAAACTAAAGCAATAAAACATGACTACTACAGTAGCTTAATCATGTGAACACACAAAAATAGTAAGGATACATATTGGGTTTTCTCCCAACAAGCACTTTTCTTTAATGCCTTTCAAGCTAGGCATGATGATTTCAATGATGCTCACATAAAAGATAGGAATTGAAACATAACGGGAGCATCATGAATTATATGAATAACACATTTAAGTCTAACCCACTTACTATGCATAGGGATGTTGTGAACAAACAATTTATTGGAGCAAGAATCATCTAGCATAGGAAGGCAAAACAAGCCCAGCTTCAAAAATTTCAACACATAGAGAGGAAACTTGACATTATTGCAATAAGTAGAAGCATATGATCCTCTCTCATTATAATTTTCAGTAGCATCATGAATGAATTCAACAATATAACCAGCACCTAAATCATTCTTTTCATGATCTACAAGCATAAAATTTTTACTACTCTCCACAATAGCAAAGTTCTTCTCATGATTAATAGTGGGAGTATCGTAAAAGACTTGAGAACTACAAATAGTTTCAACATTAAAAGAGCATTGTTTAACAAAAGGATACTCATAATTGTGACAAGTTTTATCATCATTCTTAATTATAGCATAAGTATCCTCACAATAATCATCATAAATAGGGGGCCTGCTTTCATCATAATAAATTTGATCATTCAAAGTGGGGGAACTAAAAAGATAATCTTCATCAAACATAGCATCCCCAAGCTTGTGGCTTTGCATATCATTAGCATCATGGGTATTCAAATAATTCATTCTAACAACATTGCAATCATGCTCATCATTCACATATTTTATGCCAAGCATTCTATGTAATTCTTCTTTTAGCACTTGAGCACAATTTTCCTTTCCATCATGTTCACGAAAGACATTAAACAGGTGAAACATATGTGGCCAACTCAATTCCATTTTTTTGTTTTCTTTTAATAAACAAAACTAGTGATAAAACAAGAAACTAAAAGATTCGTTTGCAAGATCTAAAGATATACCTTCAAGCGCTAACCTCCCCGGCAACGGTGCCAGAAAAGAGCTTGATGTCTACTACGCAACCTTCTCCTTGTAGACGTTGTTGGGCTTCCAAGTGCAGAGGTTTGTAGGACCGTAGCAATTTTCCCTCAAGTGGGTGACCTAAGGTTTATCAATCCGTGAGAGGAATAGGATGAAGATGGTCTCTCTCAAGCAACCCTGCAACAAAATAACAAAGAGTCTCTTGTGTCCCCAACACACCCAATACAATGGTTAGTTGTATAGGTGCACTAGTTCGGCGAAGAGATGGTGATACAAGTGCAATATGGATAGTAGATAAATGTTTTTGTAATCTTAAATAATAAAAACAGCAACGTAAATAACAATAAAAGTGAGCACGAATGGTATTGCAATGTGTGGAAACAAGGCCTAGGGTTCATACTTTCACTAGTGGAAGTTCTCTCAACAATGATAACATAATTGGATCATATAGCTAGCCCTCAACGTGTAACAAAGAGTCACTCCAAAGTCACTAATAGTGGAGAAAAAACGAAGAGATTATTCTCGGGTATGAAACCACCACAAAGTTATTCTTTCTGATCGATCTATTCAAGAGTCCGTAGTAAAATAACACGAAGCTATTCTTTCCGTTCAATCTATCATAGAGTTCGTACTAGAATAACACCTTAAGACACATATCAATCAAGACCCTAATGTCACCTAGATACTCCATTGTCACCTCAAGTATCCATGGGCATGATTATACGATATGCATCACACAATCTCAGAATCATCTATTCAACCAACACATAGAGCTTCAAAGAGTGCCCTGAAGTTTCTACCGGAGAGTCAAAACGTGTGCCAACACATATGCATAGGTTACCAATGTCACAAAGCCCACAAGTTGATCACCAAAAGATACATCAAGTACTCACATGAATATCCCATTGTCACCATAGATAGACACGTGCAAGACATACATCAAGTGTTCTTAATGATTCAATCCGATAAGATAACCCCAAAGGGGAAACTCAATTCATTACAAGAAGGGAGAGGGGGAGAACATCATAGGATCCAACTATAGTAGCAAAGCCAATGGTACATCGATATCAAGACATCTCAAGAAGACGAGAGAGAGCGATCAAACACATAGCTACTGGTACATACCCTCAACCCCGAGGGTGGACTACTCCCTCCTCGTCATGGAGATTGCCGGGATGATGAAGATGGCCACCCGAGATGGGTTCCCCCTCCGGCAGGGTGCCGGAAAGGGCTCCTGATTGGTTTTTGGTCGCTACAGAGGCTTGCGGCGGCGGAACTCCCGATCTAGGTTTATTTCTGGAGATTTCTGTATTTATAGGAATTTATGGTGGTGGAATTGCGTCAGTTGGGCCCACGAGGAGGTCACAAGCCTGCTAGGCGCACCCGGGGGGTAGGGCGCGCCTAGAGGGCTTGTGACTCCCTCGTGGCTCTTATGGCCTTCTCCCAAAGCTTCGGGGGTCTCTTTTGGTCCAAAAAAATCATCTCGAAAGTTTTATTCCATTTGGACTCCGATTGAATATTCCTATCTGAAAAGGTCAAAAACAAGGAAAAAAATCAGAAAATGGCACTGGGCTCTAGGTCAATAGGTTAGTCCCAAAAATAATATAAAATAGCATATTCATGCATATAAAACATCCAAAGTTGATAATATAGTAGCATGGAACGATCAAAAATTATAGATACTTTGGCGACGTATCACTGTCCTTCTCGCGGAAGTACGGGTCGAAGACGCGGTCGGGATCGAGCCGGATCTGCTTGTCGTCGAAGCTGCCCTTCTCGTCCTTCGGCGGCAGTCCGGCCATGGCACGGACCGCCCGATTCTTCTCTCGGGCGAGGGCACGTGTGTTCCTTCACAGATGTTTCGTCACAATGCGGGCGCAGATGGCTTCCTCCTCTGCGCCGCCCGTGCCTCCGCATCAGCCGCCTCTACCGCCTCCATATGCTCGCGATACGGCTAAATTTTCTTAAATAATACATTTTTTTATTAATTTGCACAAATATTATGCCCGATAAGCAATTTTCAAAAACAATACACCGTCGGCCCCCTGCCGGCCGGCTGGACCTAGTCGGCCCACAGCAGGCCGACTGAGAGCCTATGGGCTTGCTACTGGCCGATTGGCCTGTCGGCCACCAGTTCAGTGTTGGGGAACGTAGTAATTTCAAAATTTTCCTACGCACACACAGGATCATGGTGATGCATAGCAACGAGAGGGGAGAGTGTGCCCACATACCCTCGTAGACCGAAAGCGGAAGCTTTATAACAACGCGGTTGATGTAGTCGTACGTCTTCACGATCCGACCGATCCAAGTACCGAACGTACGGCACCTCCGAGTTCAGTACACGTTCAGCTCGATGACGTCCCACGAACTCTGATCCAGCAGAGCTTTGGGGGAGAGTTCCGTCAGCACGAGGGCGTGATGATGGTGTTGATGATGCTACCGACGCAGGACTTCGCCTAAGCACCGCTACGATATTACCGGGGTGGAATATGGTGGAGGGGGCACCGCACACGGCTAAGAGATCAATGATAAATTGTTGTGTCTAGGGGTGCCCCCTGCCCCCGTATATAAACGAGCAAGGGGAGAGAGGTGGCCGGCCAGGGAGGGCGCGCCAAGAGGGGAGTCCTACTCCCACCGGGAGTAGGACTCCTCCTTTCCTAGTCGGAGAAGGAGAAGGGGGAAGAAGGAGAGAGAGGGGAAGGAAAGGGGGCGCCCCCCTCCTTGTTCAATTCGGACTAGAGGGGAGGGGGCGCGCGGCCTGCCCTGGCCGCCCCTCCTCTTCTGTTGGGGATCGTTGCAGAAATTAAAAAATTTCTACGCATCACCAAGATCAATCTATGGAGTAACTAGCAACGAGAGGAGAGTTGGATCCATCTACATACCCTTGTAGATTGCTAAGCGGAAGCATTGCAAGAACGCGGATGAAGGAGGCGTACTCATAGCAATTCAGATTGCGGTTGATTCTGATCTAAGCACCGAACAACGGAGCCTCCACGTTCAACACACGTGCAGCCCGGTGACATCTCCCATGCCTTGATCAAGCAAGGAGAGAGGGAGAGGTTGGGGAAGAATCCGTCTAGCAGCAGCACGACGGCGTGGTGGTGGTGGAGGAGAGCGGAACTCCAGCAGGGCTTCGCCAAGCTCTACGAGAGACGAGGAGGGAGAGAGGTATGGCTGCGCCTAGGAGAGAATAACTCATGTGTTGGGCAGCCCCTAGACCTCAACTATATATGGGGCGGGGGGGGCTGCGCCCCCTCTAGGGTTCCCACCCCAAGGGGTGCGGCAGCCCCAGATCCCATCTAGGGTGGCGCGCAAAGGGGGGAGAGAAGGAGGTGCACCTGGGGTGGGCCTTAGGGCCCATCTGCCCTAGGGTTTGCCCCCCCTCTTCTCTTGAGGCGCCTTGGGCCTTCGTGGGGGGCTCCCCAGCCCACCTAGGGGCTGGTCCCTTCCCACTATTGGCCCACGCAATCCTCTGGGGCTGGTGGCCCCTCCCGGTGGACCCCCTGACCCTTCCGGTGGTCCCGGTACATTACCGGTGATGCCTGGAACACTTCCGGTGGCCAAATCCTCACTTCCTATATATCAATCTTTACCTCCAGACCATTCCGGAACTCCTCGTGACGTCCGGGATCGCATTCGGGACTCCGAACAACATTCGGTAACCGTGTACATACTTTCCCTATAACCCTAGCGTCATCGAACCTTAAGTGTGTAGACCCTACGGGCTCGGGAATCATGCAGACATGACCGAGACATCTCTCCAGTCAATAACCAACAGCGGGATCTGGATACCCATGTTGGCTCCCGCATGTTCCACGATGATCTCATTGGATGAACCACGATGTCGGGGATTCAATCAATCCCGTAAGCAATTCCCTTTGTCTACCGGTATAGTACTTGCCCGAGATTCGATCGTCGGTATCCCGATACCTTGTTCAATCTCGTTACCGACAAGTCTCTTTACTCGTTCCGTAACACATCATCCCGTGATCAACGCCTTGGTCACATTGTGCACATTTATGATGATGTCCTACCGAGTGGGCCCAGAGATACCTCTCGGTCACATGGAGTGACAAATCCCAGTCTCGATTCGTGCCAACCCAACAGACACTTTCGAAGATACCCGTAGTGCACCTTTATAGCCACCCAGTTATGTTGTGACATTTGGTACACCCAAAGCATTCCTACGGTATCCGGGAGTTGCACAATCTCATGGTCTAAGGAAAAAAATACTTGACATTAGAAAAGCTTTAGCATACGAACTACACGATCTTGTGCTAGGCTTAGGATTGGGTCTTGTCCATCACATCATTCTCCTAATGATGTGATCCCGTTATCAACGACATCCAATGTCCATGGTCAGGAAACCGTAACCACCTATTGATCAACGAGCTAGTCAACTAGAGGATTACTAGGGACATGGTGTTGTCTATGTATCCACACATGTATCTGAGTTTCCTATCAATACAATTCTAGCATGGATAATAAACGATTATCATGAACAAGGAAATATAATAATAACCAATTTATTATTTCCTCTAGGGCATATTTCCAACATATTCTCCACTAAGGCCCATCTTGGCCCATTAAACTCCCCGGGGGGTTCCGATAACCCCCCGGTACTCCGGTATATGTCCAAAACTCCCCGAAACCATTCCGGTGTCCGAACATAGTCGTCCAATATATCAATCTTTATGTATTGACCATTTAGAGACTCCTTGTCATGTCCGTGGTCACATCCGGGACTCCGAACTACCTTCGGTATATCAAAACAAAAAACTCATAATACTGATCGTCATCTAACTTTAAGCGTGCGGACCATACGGGTTCGAGAACTATGGAGACATGACCGAGACACATCTCCGGTCAATAACCAATAGCGGAACATGGATACTCATATTGGCTCCCACATATTCTACGAAGATCTTTTTCGGTCAAACCGCATAACAACATACGTTGTTCCCTTTGTTATCGGTATGTTACTTGCCCGAGATTCGATCGTCGGTATCTCAACACCTAGTTCAATCTCGTTACCGGCAAGTCTCTTTACTCGTTCCGTAATACATCATCTCGCAACTAACTCATTAGTTACAATGCTTGAAAGGCTTATAGTGATGTGCATTACCGAGAGGGCCCAGAGATACCTCTCCGACAATCGGAGTGACAAAATCTCAAAATACGCCAAACCAACAAGTACCTTCGGATACACCTATAGAGCACCTTTATAATCACCCAGTTACGTTGTGACGTTTTGTAGCACATAAAGTGTTCCTCCGATAAACGGGAGTTGCATAATCTCATAGTCATAGGAACATGTATAAATCATGAAGAAAGCAATAGCAACATACTAAACGATCAAGTGCTAAGCTAACGGAATTGGTCAAGTCAATCACATCATTCTCCTAATGATGTGATCCCATTAATCAAATGACAACTCATGTCTATGGCTAGGAAACATAACCATCTTTGATCAACGAGCTAGTCAAGTAGAGGCATACTAGTGACACTATGTTTGTCTATGTATTCACACATGTATTATGTTTCCGGTTAATACAATTCTAGCATGAATAATAAACATTTATCATAAAATAAGGAAATAATTAATAACTTTATTATTGCCTCTAGGGCATATTCCCTTCATTCAGGTCCAGTCGGCCAGCTGTGGGCTGACTGGGTCCAGTCAGCCATCTGTCGGCCGATACGGACTAATTGGCCTGCTGTGGGCCGACTGATGCATGCAACCATTTTTGCCCCGTATTTTCACGCAACCCTTTCCCCTCAATATTTTCCCGCCAACTATTTCCCGCCATATTTTCCCGCCAACCCTTTCCCACCATACCGCAGTCGTTCTTTCCCGCCATTTTCTCCTCTCTACCTATAAAACCCCCTTCAAACAGAGGTGGATAAGCATTCTAGTGTAGTGTAGTTGAGATGTCCCATTATCCTTTTGATCGTAGTTTTCACCCTGGGATGAGCAGGACTCTTCTGAGGCTAGCTACCGATTTTAGGATTGACAATAGGATAGTTCCATGGGACGAACTCACCGGTAGTGACACCATAATGAATGAGTTGGCTCACGAATTACGTAGGTCTGGTGGCCTGAAAGGACCTATGAGGAGGTACATAAAGAACTTCTTAGGTTGCATGAAAGGTGGAAGAAGGTAGTGGAGCCGAAGAGTGAAACTTTCAGAAGGACTGCAGCAAATAATCCGTTTTTATGGACTGGGGAGAGGGAGGATGAAGATGATATATTCATGCCGCCGCTTTCGGGTTCTGCATCGTCGAAGGGCAAGATTTCTTCATCGTCGAAGGGCAAGGTTTCTGCATTGTTGAAGGGCAAGAGTTCTTCATCGTCGAAGGCAAGAGTTCTGCATTGATGGAGGATGACGATGATGACTTCATGTAGTTTTTATGTTGTATGTTCTAAGTTTAGTCATACGTACTGTTTAATTTAGATGTAGTTCTATCTAGTTGTTTGTACTGTCTTTTTGTACGAGCATTATGTTCTATCTAAATATGATGTTGTAGTTCGGATAACATAGTACTAAAATAGAGTAGGCATATGCCTCATATGTAAGTACATAGTCATTTGTCTCTTACATAGAATAGACATAAGTCTCATACAGAAATAGATGGTAATGTCTCTACTGATAGATAGAAGCGTCAGTGGCGACATCTGGCCCGGTGGGGAGGCGGATCTATAGGCGGCGTCCATCCCCACCTGTCGGGTGCCCTAATGTGACGAGGAGGAATCTCGGACTCTCCCTGGCATGCTGTGTATCCTGTGTGGGGCCTGGTGGAGGAGTCGAAAACATGTTCATCCACTGGGTGTGCTGTGACATCTGAGCATATATGTTCTCCTCGGGATGTTGATCACTCCCCCACGTATCATGTGATGCCGACATAGACGCCTGATATCTGTAGGCTCCTGCACGATGGAATGCTTATTCATGAAGAATGAGGTCGCCTCAATTATTATTGAAAACAATAAATATGAAGACACATACCTGCTGGCTGTGATGGCTGCTCTTGCTCAAACACGAAGCTCGACGAGGAAACGTGCTGCTGTGGCTGTGGAGAAAACACGAAGCTCGACGTGGGACCATAGTGATGCGGTTGCTGCCACATTGAACTGCCAGGTTGGTCAGGACGGGGTGGCCTTGTTGCCGACTGATGTGCTAGACGTGGACGTGGTTGATGACGGTGCATGGAGGGACGCGGCTGCTGCTGCTGGTGCTGAACAACGTCGCTTCTCCGGGTGCACGTGATAGCCTCGTAGACAGCCCGTATTTTGTTCTGCATTCGTTCTAGGAAGGGTTGTAGCACAGGACAGTGGTGAAGAAGACGTCCAAAGGTGGTCACGTCGTTGTAGAGTTCGTGTGTCAAGGTAGCCTACAAATTTTCATGACGATTATTAAGTATGCACGTCAAAGTATATGACAACATTACTTAAAGAAAATATATCTTACCGCGTACTGCCTAGAGCCCGAAGTATCATAGCTCGGGTGCATATCCGACGGAGTAGGATCAGGTATCTCCTCTGGGTGAGAGTGCTCAACAATGCGTAACCGTGTTCCGGTCATGTAGCACCGCAAATAGAGATTGAATTCATTGAGATCAAAATTGTGATTCTCGTGCCATAGATGTGTGTTTGTTGTCTCCCATTCTATAACATACGACTCTAGTCTAACTAGCCAGTCAGCAGTTGTCCTGGTCATGCCCTTCCTTGTCGTCCTAAAATTGTGGTGTGTGTTCAACAATTACCTAATGCTTCGAATTGAGTACTATGAAAGATGATGCAACATTGAAAAACTGGTTAATACCTGTGGATGTGTGCTGGCACCGGGTTCTCTGTAGGGGGAGGTAGCTCCAACTGCAGAAGACCAAATTGCCTCATAACCCTCTGTTGTGCCATCTCCTCGACGAAGACATCGAAGATGATCTTCGATTTCGTCATCCAGTAATCTTGGTCCCTAGTGCATAGCACAGACATACCACCAGGGTATCTCGCATTTATGGTTGCTTTCGTGTAGGGCTTCCAGATGACCCCAGTGTACCCTAAGACCGCCGAACCCCAACTCCTCTGTCTGATCTGATCCGCCGTCTGAGCGCTTGCTATCTCGAGTGCCATAGGGATGTGGAGCACGCTAATAGTGGTGACATGGTTCTCACGGCGGGGCAGCCCTTATCCTCTCCTTTCCACATCGGGGCACCCGTTCCCGGTGGGACTCATAGTCTGCCCGGCCAGTGACAGGGAAGGAGAGGGGTTTCGGTTGCCGGGACCGTGATGATCCAGCCCCAGAGGACCCGATCGCCCGTTGAGCCGACAGTATGGAGTCGCGGCGGACAGATCCGTCTGACGGCCGGGCGCTGTCCTCCTGGGAGTGGCGGAGTTCAATGCGGACCGACATTGCCTCCTCCAACCTGCATGGGATGACACCCCAGTCGACGGATCCGGATTGGTCGGGGTCAGGTCTGGTGCCTGCCATGTCGAAGGCGGTCGAAAACCACCAGAGGTGAGCTTGGGTGGCGGAGGAGAGTGAAGTGAAGTGAAGTGAAGTGGTTAGGGTTTGGTCCGGCGAGCGGCCGGGGACGAATATATGTGGGGTCGGGTGCGCCGGCATGGACCGGGTCCGACGTAGCGGGCTCGCCCGGACGTCCCATGTTTTGGCTGGAAATGAGGGGTGCCCGTCAGCCCGACGGTTTGAGGCGCGTTTGAGACACCCCACTGGTTCAGATTTCCTTATTATATTCTGTTGACAAGTAGTATGGGTGTGGTGCCAGAGTAGGAAATGAATTCCCCCTCTGTCTATCCTGACTGACAGGTCAATGCATGCATGCCGGCCGGATGCCAAATCTGATTCAATCTAAGGCATGCACTTGATCTCGATGTACAGCTAGCTAGCTACATAGGTCAAAGCATGAGCATACACGATGGACGACAGTAGTGGTCCAAACAAGGAAAATTCGTAAGCATGGACTAAATAATGCCAGGATGGATTGATTGTTTGATTAGTTTTTGGTGGGCGTTTGGTTTGGACACACAAACTCGATGGATGCATGCATGGGCAGCGGCAGGGTAAAAAAAAGAAAGTTAAGTTGAGTAGCTATTGCTGTCCGATCCGATCCGACGGCTCATCTTTATAGGAGTACGTTGATGGGTTCATATACATTTATGTACGTATAAATTATGGCCTCTTGACTGAGTGAGTGTTGCCGACGCCGCGCCGTCCGTCTGACTCATTCACACATCACGTATGTACGTGTGTATACTGGCTGGCTGGCTGGCTGTCCAACTTAAACATGGTTCTCCGACCAATTGCTGTCCGACTGAGTATGTACGTACGTCCATCCAGGTATTTTTTCCCTTTGTTTAAAGGAAACCTCGATCAAGGTTTGATTATCCGTAGGCGAATCTTCACTTGTGTCTTGTGTGTCGCTTCAAAGGTTGTGTGTTGCTGATTTAGATTATTTTTTCCCAGTTTTCACATTCTTGAGAAGGTGTTCCTTGATTTTTTTTGTTTTCTCTTTTTCTGTGTGTTTTATATTGTTTTAATAGTCATTTTATTTTATTTTTGTTTTCTATTTTCTTCCTTTTCTTCATTTTACTTTTTCAAAATTTTAGTTCATGAATATTTATTAAAATCAATTACTATTTTCAAAATCCATGATCATTTTTCAAATTCATAAAAAATCATGAATATTTCTAAAGTTCACCCACATTTTTACATTATGTGAAAAAAATGGGATGTTCTTCGGATTCGTGAGTATTTTAATTCAAAAAATCATAGTTTCACTGGGTATGTTTTTCAAATTCACAGTATTTTTTAAAACCCATGGATATCTTTTTTATTGAACAAACTTGTTCAAATAAAAAAATAGGGTAGTCAGCTTTTCCGAGCTAGCAATGGAGTGATCGGGGAAAAAAGAAGCAAAGATAGAGCTTCATTGATCGGTTCATGTGAGCGTTATATCAACAATTTAACCGCTGGCTGTCCAAGAAGAAGCGAGTAGCTAGCTAGCGGTTGCTACGTACCAAGAGCTAGCTAGCTGAAATTAACAAGATGCTTCTCCTCCAACTGTCTGTCTGTCCCTCTTCTAGATTAGATGCTCTTCCTACTAATCGATCGTTACTCAGTGCAAACCAGATCATTCTGCCAAACTCATCATGGATGCGAAAATGTCAAACACACCTACGTCTACGTACGTCGCCTAGCCTAGAAGATTCATTTACGTAGCTTACCGCCGCCATGGCCACCTCTTCCCGCACGCCACACCTCTCCCTACCTCATTTGACCGTGCCGTGACCATGAATTGTGATTGTGATCCACGGCGGCCGCGCCACAGCTCCTCCTCCCCATCCCCATCCCCGTCCCATCCACCACCTCTTAAAACCTCGGCCGCCCACCTCCCACGTCTCCAGCCAAAACCGACTCCGCACGTACCTACATCAACGCGCGGCGCTCCCTTACTCCGCGCAATGGGCCTCCTCCTCCTCATCGCCTACGCCGCGCTCGCCGTGGCGGCGCTACGGCTGGCGCTGTCGCACAGGTCGGCGCTCCACTCGCTGCGCCGGCTGTGGCGCTGGGCCGACGACCCAACGCAGGCGTACCAGCTCCACGAGGTGCCCCGCAGGCTCCGCGTTGACGGCCTCCACCAGGACAACCCGCTCTTCCGCAAGGCCGCGGCGTACGTCTCCTCGCTGCCGTCGCTCGAGGACGCCGACGCCGTCTCCCTGCTCTCCTCCTCCGCCCAAAAGACCCACGGCGGCTTCTCGCTCCGCCTCGGCCCCGGCCACACCGCGCGGGACGCCTTCCTCGGCGCGCGCCTCCAGTGGACCTGCCTCCTCCGCGGGGACGGCGACGTGTTAGAATTATTGTATAGGGATAAAAGAGGTCTTTAACTTGTATGCAACTCTATCTCTTCTTCTCTGTTGTAACGACCTTCTCCTGGTCGATCTCCTCCTAACCGATCTCCCTCTCCCCTTGATCGGTTCTCTGTGTAAACTTATGCACCAAGGCATTGCCTCAATATATACACGCGGCCCGAGACAAAGGGTTCTACGCTTTCCAAACTACTTTACATGGTAACAGAGCCTCTTCCTCATCAGATCAAGAGAGATCGCATCTAGCTACCGTTCGCGACCGAGCCATGTCCACCACCTCCGTCTCCATGTCACCTAGCACCATGGGCGCGATCACCACCACCTCCTCCGCCTCCACCTTTGCTTCATCGTCCATAGCTACCAACACCTTCCTCGGATCGCCACCACAGGAGAAGCTGACGAGGGGAAACTTCCTCCTCTGGAAAGTCATCGTGCTTCATCAGATCAAGGGTGCTCAGATGGAGCACCACCTTGACCCCATGAGCCCGCCACCGCCAGCTACCCTCACCATCACCAAGGAGGGCAAGGAAGAGCAAGTCGCCAACTTCGCCCGCGCCCTCTGGTATGCGCAACAACAACAACTCCAAGGGTTCTTGATGGGTTCCTTTTCCCGCGAGATTCTGTCCCAGGTGGCCACGCTCCAGACGCCGGCCGAAGTGTGGCGCGCCATTAACACCATGTTCATCGCCCAAAGCCAGGCGCAGGCGATCAACACCCGCATCGAGCTCACCAACCTAAAAAAAGGTAACTTAACCATGGCAGAGTACCTCGGCAAGATCAAAACCCTCACCGATGAAGTCGCCTGCACCGCCTCGGCCCTCTCCGACCCAGAGATCGTCTCCAAGATCCTTGCCGGCCTCGACATGGAGTATAATCCAGTCGTCTCTGCGCTGGCGGCTCGAGTGGAACCCATCACGGTTCCAGAGCTGCACAGCCAGCTGGTCAGCTTCGACGCCCGCCTCACCCGCCTCCACGGCGGCGATCTTCGGCAATCCTCTGCATACTCCGCTTCCAGGGGACGTGGTCGTGGCCGTGGTCACCAGGGCACCAACCATGGTGGCGGACGCGGCCGCAGTGCTTCCGCGGGCGACGGTGCCCGCTCTGGTGGCGGCTACGGCAACAACTACGACGGCGGCTACGGCCAAAACCACGGGGGTGGCGGCTTCCACTCCAACACTGGCCGCCGCAACCCTCCCTCGCGGCCTCGCCCCCGGTGTCAGCTCTGCAAGAAGGCTGGCCATGAGGTCCTCGATTGCTGGCATCGGTACGATGAAAACTTTGTTCCTGACTCCAAGCTAGTTGCAGCAGCTATGCGCGAGCAAGGCGGGGAAGGTGTCTGGTACGTCGACTCCGGTGCTATCGATCACGTCACAAATGAGTTAGAGCAACTTGCCCTCCGGGAGACGTACCATGGCAACGATCAGATCCACACAGCTAGCAGTAAAGGTATGGAAATTTGTCACATTGGTCAAGTTTCACTTAATTCCCCCTAGTCTACAACGTGGTCTTGTTCTTAAGGATGTCCTTCATGTTCCTCAAGCTGACAAAAATCTTGCCTCAATGTCTCGTTTAGCCACCGATAATGATGTTTTCTTTGAAACTCACCCTCGCTATTTTTTCATTAAGGATCGGGCAACGAGGGCTCCTCTCTATCACGGTAGATGCATCGGCGGCCTCTACCCCATCTGCTCCGGAGTTTTTAGCAACAAGCATCATCGTGTCTATTGCGTCGTCAAGTCCTCTTTCGAACGGTGGCATCAAAGATTAGGTCATCCCTCATCAGTCATAGTTAGGCAAGTAGTCAATAAAGACAAACTTCCTTTGTCACATAGTTCAAGCAATGAGTCTATTTGTGAAGCATGTCAATGTGCCAAGAGCCATCAGCTTCCTTATCCCAAGTCTACTAGTGTGTCTCATGCCCCATTACAACTAATCTTCAGTGATGTATGGGGTCATGCTCGAGATTCTTTTGGTCGAAAAAAATATTATGTTAGCTTCATTGATGATTACAGCAAGTTCACATGGATTTATTTGCTTAAACATAAATCTGAAGTTTTTTCCATCTTCCAAGAGTTTCAGAAGCTAGTTGAGCGCCACTTCGACAAGAAAATTATTTCAGTCCAAAGTGACTGGGGAGGGGAGTATGAAAAACTCAACTCCTTCTTCCGTAGCATTGGGATCACTCATTATGTGTCTTGCCCCCATGCTCATCAGCAAAACGGTTCTGCTGAACGCAAACACCGTCATATCGTCGAAGTTGGTCTTTATCTTTTGGCTCATGCATCTATGCCCCTTAAGTATTGGGATGAGGCTTTCATTACAGCCACGTATCTTATTAACCGTCTTCCCAGTACTGTCATTGGCAACTCTACTCCTTTAGAACGATTGTATAACCAAAAGCCAGATTACAATTATCTCAAAAATTTTGGGTGTGCTTGTTACCCCAATTTACGTCCATACAATCGTCACAAACTTGAGTTTCGTTCCATACAATGTGTTTTTCTTGGGTATAGTAATCTTCATAAAGGTTGCAAGTGTCTTGAACCATCCACCGGACGCATCTATATCTCTCGAGATGTTATTTTTGATGAGACACTATTTCCTTTCTCCAAGCTTCATCCCAATGCGGGTGCTTTGCTTCGTGCAGAAATCGCACTTATCTCCGACCCTTCTACACGTCCTGATCACGGGGGTGAATTAACTGATCATGACCTTGTGCAAAAATCCAAAGAAAATTGTGTTTCTAATACCTCTTGTGCAGATTCTACTCAGCATTTTATGTGCACACAGGACAAACTAGGACCGGACTCCAATGCTGATCCTGCTGCCAGCACGCGATCCGAGCCGGATTTGCGTCAGACTGCGGGCGCGCGATCTAGTGCAGATCCGCCCCTGCGCTCTCTGGTGGCCGACAGCGGCGCAGTCGACCAGGTGGGCCGCACCAGTCCAGGCGCGTCGCGCCAACCTCCGCCAGCGCGCCCCGAGACGTCCATCGATCGAGCGAGGCGCAGGGGGAACGATTCCCTCGTTGCCACGTCGCCTTGGGACCCACCGACCGGTCCAGCCGGTTCTGCTGCGACATCACGGGACCTGCCAGGCGGTTCTGATTCGCCGGTCGGCCCTGGCTGCGCGCCAGACGAGGAGCAGCGCCAGCAGCGTCAATCTTTCTCGGATCAGGAGCCCGATCTGACTGGATCTTCTGCGCACAACACCGAAACAGCAGGATCTCCTGCGTCACAGCCAACAGAAACTGTTTCTCTGGCTCCTTCACCTCTTCATCGAAACACCAGGTCTCGGTCAGGTATTATTAAAGAAAAACAATATAGTGATGGTACAATAAGGTATAATCCGACCAAGCGTGCCTTTCTTGCCACTTCTGGTGAACCTGTTAATCTGCATGATGCTCTTGCTAATAAAGATTGGAAGGAAGCCATGGACAATGAATATAATGCACTTATAAAAAATCAGACTTGGCATCTAGTACCACCGCAACATGGCACTAATATAATTGACTGTAAATGGGTATACAAGATTAAGAGAAAATCTGATGGCAGTATAGACAGATACAAGGCAAGGTTGGTTGCAAAGGGCTTCAAGCAAAGGTTTGGAATTGATTATGATGATACTTTTAGTCCTGTGGTTAAAGCAACTACTATTCGTCTTGTTTTGTCCATTGCTGTTTCCAGAGGTTGGAGCTTAAGACAGCTAGATGTTCAGAACGCGTTTCTTCATGGTGTTCTTGAGGAAGAAGTGTTCATGCGGCAACCACCAGGTTATGAAAAACACAGCACACCACATTATGTATGTAAGTTGGATAAAGCCTTATATGGCCTGAAGCAGGCTCCAAGAGCATGGTATTCTAGGTTGAGTATGCAGCTACATCATCTTGGCTTCACAGCGTCCAAGGCAGAGACATCATTGTTCTTTTATAGCAAAGGCAATATCACTGTTTTTGTCCTTGTTTATGTTGATGATATAATTGTTGCTAGCTCAAGTCAAGAGGCCACTACGTGTTTGCTTAAGGATTTGAAGCTTGAGTTTGCTCTCAAAGATCTAGGTGATCTTCACTACTTTCTTGGCATAGAGGTAAAGCAGATCAGAGATGGAATACTTCTATCACAAGAGAAATATACAGATGATGTTCTAAAGAGAGTGGGATTGGAGAATTGCAAACCAGTCAGTACACCAATCTCCACCTCAGAGAAGCTTACAATTGACAGTGGAGAAGCTCTTGGTCCAGAGGATGCAACAAATTATAGAAGTGTTGTAGATGCCTTGAAATATTTGACTCTTACACGTCCTGATATCTCTTATTCAGTAAACAAGGTATGTCAATATTTACATGCTCCTACAACCACTCATTGGACAGCAGTTAAAAGAATTCTAAGGTATCTTCAGTATACTCAAGGACTTGGACTTCAGATTGTCAAGTCCCCTTCCTTGCTTGTTACTGCATATTCTGATGCAGACTGGGCAGGGTGTGCTGATGATAGGAGATCTACTGGTGGTTTTGCTGTGTTTCTGGGATCTAACCTTGTGTCATGGAGTGCTAGAAAGCAAGCTACTATTTCAAGATCCAGTACGGAGGCTGAATACAAGTCTTTGGCGAATGCTACAGCTGAAGTGATGTGGATACAAACATTACTTTATGAACTTGGGATTAAAGCTCTAAAAGCTGCACGGCTGTGGTGTGACAATATTGGTGCAACTTACCTTTCAGCAAATCCTGTTTTTCATGCACGAACAAAACATATTGAAGTGGATTTCCACTTTGTCAGAGAGAGAATAGCTCGAAAGCTACTTGAGATCCGGTTTATTCCTACAGGGGATCAACTTGCGGATTGGTTCACTAAACCCTTGACAGAGAGAAGACTAGACGAGTTCAAGTACAATCTCAACCTTAGCAAGGCTTGAGGTTTAGATTGAGGGGGAGTGTTAGAATTATTGTATACGGATAGAAGAAGTATTTAACTTGTATGCAACTCTATCTCTTCTTCTCTGATGTAACGACCTTCTCCTGGTCGATCTCCTCCTAACCGATCTCCCTCTCCCCTCGATCGGTTCTCTCTGTAAACTTATGCACCAAGGCATTGCCTCAATATATACACGCGGCCCGAGACAAAGGGTTCTACGCTTCCCGAACTACTTTACACGACGAGGAGGCGCTCGTGCTGCGCGTGCGCCGCCACGACCAGGCCCGGGTGCTGCGGCCATACTTGCAGCACGTCGAGTCCGTGGCCCACGAGATGGAGCTACGAAGGCGGGAGTTGAGGCTCTCCGTCAACGTGCGTGGCGGCGTGGACAGGGCGCCGAGGTGGGCGTCGGCGCCGTTCGCGCACCCGGCCACGCTCGGCACGGTCGCCATGGATCCGGACCTCAAGGCCCGCGTCCGCGCCGACGTGGAGGGCTTCGCCAAGGGCCGCGCCTACTACCACCGGCTCGGCCGCCTCTGGCGCCGGAGCTACCTGCTCCACGGCCCGCCGGGAACCGGCAAGTCAACCTTCGCGGCGGCCATGGCGCGCTTCCTCGGCTACGACGTGTACGACGTGGATCTGTCCCGCGGCGACGTCGACCTCCGCGCGCTGCTCATGCACACCACCCCGCGCTCGCTCATCCTCGTCGAGGACCTCGACCGCCACCTGCAGCTCCAAGGCCACGGCGCGGAGGCGAGGGTGCTGAGCTTCATGGACGGCGTGTCCTCGTGGTGCGGCGAGGAGCGCGTGATGGTGTTCACCATGCGGGGCGGCGCGCCCTTTCCCGCGGCGGTGACCCGTCCGGGGCGGCTGGACGTGCACGTCCGGTTCACGCTGTGCGACTTTGAGGCCTTCAAGGCGCTGGCCGGCAGCTACCTGGGGCTCACGGACCACAAGCTGTTCCCACAGGTGGAGGAGGGGTTCAACGCCGCCGGCGAGCGCCGCTTGAGCCCCGCGGAGCTGGGCGAGATCATGCTCGCCAACCGCGCATCCCCGAGCCGCGCGCTCCACACCGTCATCACGAGGCTCCAGCACCAGCGCGCGCCCACGCCAACAGCGCCGCCGCGGATGCCGCACAGAAGGATCACGAGCTGGTCCGGGGCCGGGCAGTGGGACGCGGAGGCGACGGAGGAGGCGGGGACGACAGCCTGCGCCGGCGGCGGGATGCTGGGCAAGGACGCGGCGCCGATGCGGGAGCTGAAGAAGCTGTACGGGCTGATCAAGACGAGGAGCCGGAAGGATGGCTCCGGGGTCGCGCCGTCAGAGGAAGGCGAGGCGACGGCGGCGGTGAGCGGGCGCTGGTCCGGGTCCGGCAGCAACCACGGCATGGAGCGGTGAATTTTGGGTAGTCGTAGCACAGTGTGGAGGAGTTGAGTAGTACATTTCCAGCGACGACAAGGGATACACTTTTGTTGTCCTTTTGAGCAGAGTAGCACACTAGTGCAGAATAAGCCTATAACACCGGTTTGTGAGGCCCTTTAGTATCGGTTCTGAAACCGGCACTAAAAGATGGACACTAAAGGCCCCTCTTTTAGTAACGGTTCAGCACGAACCGCTGCTAAAGGGCGATCACGTGGCATGAGCCAGCCGTGTGGGGTGGAAGACCTTTAGTACCGGTTGGTAGAACCAACCGGTTTTAGGGATTTTCGGTTTATGATTTATTTTTCCTTTATTTATGTGTTTTTCATTTAATTCTTTTTCATTTGCTGGTATTTTACAATATTATATATTGTACACGTTATGCATGTATATAAATATAATTTCTTGTAGAACATATCATATATATATATATATATATATATATATATATATATATATATATATATATATATATATATATATCACCATTAATATTCACACATACATAATTTCGTATATACAATTTCTCCGACATGGAGGCTTTACTGCTCTAGAGCTTGTAATGGAATTCTCTTTCGGGATTTATGATTTGGTCGAGTAAAAATCCCGTTATTTCTTCTTAAAGTGTTATTATACGCTCCGGTTCTAGGAGCTTATCCCGCAGGCGCATCGAACTATTAAGAAGGAGAACAATATGCATGTATTAGTTGTGTGATTAAATATCGATAATGATGTAAAAATTGTGAATAGTGTTCTGGCAAACGTACCCATAGCTATCTAGCACTTGGTCTTCTTTCGATCATCGTAATGCGAATGTTTTCGCAAACGTAGAACGCACATAAGTTGTTCACCGATGCCTGTCTCATCCACTTTACGAGAATATAATTCAATTAGATAATAATTAATCAAGCATGATAATAAATGGTATTGAAACTAGAATTAAAGAGATGGTAGCTAGCTAGCTAGTACTAATTAATTAATTACCTTGACTCGATGCCAACAAAGCTTTGGCTTCCTTGGGCATGGAACCTCCGTGATTAACCTGGCCCAAACCTCGCCCGCCGGCAAATGAATAAATGAGTTATTAATTAGTTGACATCAGGAAATGACGAACTAAAGAGGCTTACATAGTTCAATAATGATTGAAATTACTTGTTGACTATTGTCATTAAATTTGTGTAGTCCTTAGCATCTTTAACTAGAGAGTCAAATAATTCAACTCTGCTCTGATCCAGATGAATGTTTAATAAGACCCAGTGGAATCTGAATTCGCACACGTTTGAATGTATAAATTAAGCGGGCATGTGCATAATGAACACTCATCAACTACGTATATCCTAAACCATATACACTTATTAACATCTAGCTAGCTATATATATATAGTAAGCAAAAAACAGAATTTGCAGTATAAGAGAGTGTGAGTCACTTGAAGTTATAAGGAAGTAGTATATATTTTCATTTACGTTTAGGTGCTTCAAGAACGTTAGCAAGTCATCCTCTATCCCTTTCTGTTGGATTTCATTCATGTCCCATGTATGTTCGTTAACGGTATTTGGGTCAATGAACCCAATGCCAAAAATACCCGTTTTCTTTATTTCAGAGATCTTCATCCTGCATAATACCACAGAAAATAATATAGTCACTACTAGGAAAAAAGCTATAGATGATATGGCCACTAATGGCGCACCAGGCATGTGGTGCGTCATTACAATATACTAATGACGCATCTTCTTCTGATGCGCCATTAGTAATATATTACTAATGGCGCACCTAATGCCTGGTGCGCCATTAGTAGTTTTGAAAAAAAAAATTATTACTTATGGCGCGCCGTTGTACAGTGCGCCATTACTAGTTGACATAGTAATGACGCACCAAATTCAACGTGCGCCATTAGTAGTTTTGAAAAAAAAATTGTTAGTAATGCCGAGCCCCACCTTCCCTCGCACCGTCGCCCCCCTCCCCTCGCCGCCCCCTTGCCCCACCTCCCCTCGCCCCGACGCGCCCACCCCGCCTGCCCCTGCTGTCCACCGTCGCCGACGACCCACCGCACCCTCCCCCGCTGCACCGGCCGCCGCCGCCGAACCCCGGCCCGCACCCTCCCCCACTCCACCGTCGCCGACCCCCGGCCCTCACCCTCCCCCGCTCCATCGGCCGCCGCCGCCGACCCTCGGCCCGCACCCTCCCTCACTCGACCGTCGCCGACGACCCACGCACACCCTCTCCCCCGCTCCACCGGCCGGCGCCGCCGACCCCTGGCCCGCACCCTCCCCCACTCGACCGTCGCCGACGACTCACCCGCACCCTCTCCCCCGCTCCACCGGCCGCCGCCGCCGACCCCCGGCCCGCACCCTCCCCCCACTCCACCGTCGCCGACGACCCCCCGCACCCTCCCCACATATGAATATTTTTTCATATTCATAAATATTTTTTTCATATTCATAAATATTTTCAAATAACAAATTTGAACATATTTTTAAAAAAATTATTACTATTTTTATAAAAAAAATATTACTGTTATGATTTAAACAAGTTTGAACATATTTATACACAAATAAATATCAAACAGTATTTAAAATGCATAAAAAAATGTTGGGGAGCCTGGGAATCAAACCCAGGACATCCTGGTGTGTGTGCTGCATGCTGACCAGTCAGGCTAGTGGGCGGGTTCTGATGTGGATTGGGTTAGGTGGAATATAACATGAGTGCTCGAACTGTAATAAAAAAACATTCTAATGGCACACCTCTACGGGTGCGCCATTAGTAAGCTCCCCCCAGTCCACCTATTCCCCTCCCTCGCTCGACCTAACTTTGGATCCGCACACCGCCGCCGCGCCTGCACGCCCCCGTGCTCGCTGCCCCCTCCGTCCGTCGCGCCTGCACGCCGTCGACGCCGCCGCCGCCGCTGCTGTGGTCTTGCGCTGCCCCGACGCCGCCGCCCCGACCCCCGCGGGACTCCACCCCCGCCGCCCCCGCGCCCCCCGAACGGGATCGGCCGAGCGCGCGCCGCCCGCACCTCTCCTCTCCTCCTACCTCCGACGAGCGAGGGCCTCCTCCGGCCCCTGCAGCAGCCGGCGAGCGCGGCCCCGACGCGCCCACCCCGCCTGCCCCTGCCGTCTTCCGCCACCGGCCCCTGCTCTCCTTTGACTGCGGCGAGCGAGGACCCGGACGAGCTCGGACCCCGACCCCGACCCCTTCGCCGACCCCGACCACGACCCCTCCGGTGACCAGGTACCTCTCCTCCTTCCTCCTTCCTCCCTCTCCACCCTTCGGAAGGAAATATGCCCTAGAGGCAATAATAAAGTTATTATTTATTTCCTCATATCATGATAAATGTTTATTATTCATGCTAGAATTGTATTAACCGGAAACATGATACATGTGTGAATACATAGACAAACATAGTGTCACTAGTATGCCTCTACTTAACTAGCTCATTGATCAAAGATGGTTATGTTTCCTAACCATAGACATGTGTTGTTATTTGATTAATGGGATCACATCATTAGGAGAATGATGTGATTGACTTGACCCATTCCGTTAGCTTAGCACTTGATCGTTTAGTATGTTGCTATTGCTTTCTTCATGACTTATACAAAGTTCCTACAACTATGAGATTGTGCAACTCCCGTTTACCAGAGGATCACTTTATGTGCTACCAAACGTCACAACATAACTGGGTGACTATAAAGGTGCTCTACAGGTGTCTCCAAAGGTACATGTTGAGTTGGCATAATTCGAGATTAGATTTTGTCACTCCAATTGTCGGAGAGGTACCTCTGGGCCCTCTCGGTAATATTCATCACTTAAGCCTTGCAAGCATTGTAACTAATGAGTTAGTTACGAAATGATGTATTACAGAACGAGTAAAGAGACTTGCCGGTAACGAGATTGAACTAGGTATTGGATACCGACGATCGAATCTCGGGCAAGTAACATACCGATGACAAAGGGAAAAACGTATGTTGTTATGCGGTTTGACCGATAAAGATCTTCGTAGAATATGTAGGAACCAATATGAACATCCAGGTCCCACTATTGGTTATTGGCCGGAAACAAGTTCTAGGTCATGTCTACATAGTTCTCGAACCCGTAGGGTCCGCACGCTTAACGTTTTGTTGATGATATAGTATTATATGAGTTATGTATGTTGGTAACCGAATGTTGTTCGGAGTCGCGAATGAGATCATGGACATGACGAGGAACTCCGGAATGGTCCGGAGATAAAGTTTGATGTATGGGATAATAGTGTTTGATCTCCGGAAGAGTTCCGGAATTCACCGGAAGGGGTTCCGGACGTTTCCCGAAATGTTTGGGTTCGAGAACACGTTATTTGGGCCAAAGGGGAAGGCCCACAAGGTTTTTGGAAAGCACAAAAGGAAGTTTTGCGGAGTCCAGGGGCCAGACGCCAGGATTCCTGGCGTCTGGGTCCAAACGCCGGGAACCCTGGCGTCTGGCCCTGGAGTCCGAGAAGGACTCTTGCCTTTCGGGTGAAACCGACTTTGTGGAGACTTTTACTCCAAGTTTCGACCCCAAGGCTCAACATATAAATAGAGGGGCAGGGCTAGCACCAAAGATAGATCAAGAAACACCAAGCCGTGTGCCGGCAACCCCGTCCCCTCTAGTTTATCCTCCGTCATAGGTTCCATAGTGCTTTGGTGAAGCCCTGCGGAGATTGTTCTTCACCAACACCGTCACCACGCCGTCGTGCTGCCGAAACTCATCTACTACTTCGCCCCGTCTTGCTGGATCGAGAAGGCGAGGACGTCATCGAGCTGAACGTGTGCAGAACTCGAAGGTGCTGTGCGTTTGGTACTTGGATCGGTCGGATCGTGAAGACGTACGACTACATCAACCGCGTTGATAAATGCTTCTGCTTAGCGATCTTCAATGGTATGAAGATACACTCCTCCTCTCGTTGCTATGTATCACCATGATCTTGTGTGTGCGTAGGAAAATTTTGAAATTACTACGTTACACAACAGTGGCATCCGAGCTAGGTTTTCTGCGTAGATGTCATATGCACGAGTAGAACACAAGTGAGTTGTGGGCGATACAAGTCATACTGCTTACCAGCATGTCATACTTTGGTTCTGCGGTATTGTGAGATGAAGCGGCCCGGACCGACATTACGCGTATGCTTACGCGAGACTGGTTTCACCGTTACGAGCACTCGTGCTTAAAGGTGGCTGGCGGGTGTGGCTACGCCCGGTCCTTGCGAAGGTTAAAACATCACTAACTTGACGAACTATCGTTGTGGTTTTGATGCGTAGGTAAGAACGGTTCTTGCTAAACCCGTAGCAGCCACGTAAAACTTGCAACAACAAACTAGAGGACGTCTAACTTGTTTTTGCAGGGCATGTTGTGATGTGATATGGTCAAGACGTGATGCTATATTTTATTGTATGAGATGATCATGTTTTTTAACCGAAGTTATCGGCAACTGGCAGGAGCCATATGGTTGTCGCTTTATTGTATGAAATGCAAACACCCTGTAATTGCTTTACTTTATCACTAAGCGGTAGCGATAGTCGTAGAAGCAATAGATGGCATAACGACAACGATGCTACGATGGAGATCAAGGTGTCGCGCCGGTGATGATGGTGATCACGACGATGCTTCGAAGATGGAGATCACAAGCACAAGATGATGATGGCCATATCATATCACTTATAATGATTGCATGTGATGTTTATCCTTTATGCATCTTATCTTGCTTTGATTGATGGTAGCATTTTAAGATGATCTCTCACTAAAAATTATCAAGAAGTATTCTCCCTGAATATGCACCGTTGCCAAAGTTCATCGTGCCCAGACACCACGTGATGATCGGGTGTGATAAGCTCTACGTCCATCTACAATGGGTGCAAGCCAGTTTTGCACACGCAGAATATTCAGGTTATACTTGACGAGCCTAGCATATGCAGATATGGCCTCGGAACACAGAGACCGAAAGATCGAGCGTGAATCATATAGTAGATATGATCAACATAGTGATGTTCACCATTGAAAACTACTCCATCTCACGTGATGATCGGTTATGGTTTAGTTGATTTGGATCACGTAATCACTTAGATGACTAGAGAGATATCTATCTAAGTGGGAGTTCTTAAGTAATATGATTAAATGAACTTAAATTTATCATGAACTAGTACCTGATAGTATTTTGCTTGCCTATGTTTGTTGTAGATAGATGGCTCGTGCTGTTGTTCCGTTGAATTTTAATGCGTTCCTTGAGAAAGCAAAGTTGAAAGATGATGGTAGCAATTACACGGACTGGGTCCGTAACTTGAGGATTATCCTCATTGCTGCACAGAAGAATTACGTCCTGGAAGCACCGCTGGGTGCCAGGCCTGCTGTAGGAGCAACGCCAGATGTTGTGAATGTCTGGCAGAGCAAAGCTGATGACTACTTTATAGTTCAGTGTGCCATGCTTTACGGCTTAGAACCGGGTCTTCAACGACGTTTTGAACGTCATGGAGCATATCAGATGTTCCAGGAGTTGAAGTTAATATTTCAAGCAAATGCCCGGATTGAGAGATATGAAGTCTCCAATAAGTTCTACAGCTGCATGATGGAGGAGAATAGTTCTGTCAGTGAGCATATACTCAAAATGTCTGGGTATAATAATCACTTGATTCAACTGGGAGTTAATCTTCCGGATGATAGCGTCATTGACAGAATTCTCCAATCACTGCCACCAAGCTACAAGAGCTTCGTGATGAACTATAATATGCAAGGGATGAACAAGACAATTCCCGAGCTCTTCGCAATGCTAAAGGATGCGGAGGTAGAAATCAAGAAGGAGCATCAAGTGTTGATGGTCAACAAGACCACTAGTTTCAAGAAAAAGGGCAAAGGGAAGAAGAAGGGGAACTTCAAGAAGAACAGCAAGCAAGTTGCTGCTCAAGAGAAGAAACCCAAGTCTGGACCTAAGCCTGAAACTGAGTGCTTCTACTGCAAGCAAACTGGTAACTGGAAGCGGAACTGCCCCAAGTATTTGGCGGATAAGAAGGATGGTAAAGTGAACAAAGGTATATGTGATATACATGTTATTGATGTGTACCTAACTAGAGCTCATAGTAGCACCTGGGTATTTGATACTGGTTCTGTTGCTAATATTTGCAACTCGAAACAGCGACTACAGAATAAGCGAGCACTGGCCAAGGACGAGGTGACGATGCGCGTGGGAAACGGTTCCAAAGTCGATGTGATCGCGGTCGGCACGCTACCTCTACATCTACCTTCGGGATTAGTTTTAGACCTGAATAATTGTTATTTGGTGCCAGCGTTGAGCATGAACATTATATCTGGATCTTGTTTGATGCGAGACGGTTATTCATTTAAATCAGAGAATAATGGTTGTTCTATTTATATGAGTAATATCTTTTATGGTCATGCACCCTTGAAGAGTGGTCTATTTTTATTGAATCTCGATAGTAGTGATACACATATTCATAATGTCGAAGCCAAAAGATGCAGAGTTGATAATGATAGTGCAACTTATTTGTGGCACTGCCGTTTGGGTCATATCGTTGTAAAGCGCATGAAGAAACTCCATACTGATGGACTTTTGGAATCACTTGGTACTTGCGAACCGTGCCTCATGGGCAAGATTACTAAAACACCGTCCTCTGGTACTATGGGGAGAGCAACAGATTTGTTGGAAATCATACACACAGATGTATGTGGACCGATGAATATTGAAGCTCGTGGCGGATATTGTTATTTTCTCATCTTCACAGATGATTTGAGAAGGTATGGGTATATCTACTTAATGAAACACAAGTCCGAAACATTTGAAAAATTCAAAGAATTTCAGAGTGAAGTGGAGAATCATCGTAACAAGAAAATTAAGTTTCTACGATCTGATCATGGAGGAGAATATTTGAGTTACGAGTTTGGTTTACATTTGAAACAATGCGGAATAGTTTCGCAACTCACGCCACCCGGAACACCACAACAAAATGGTGTGTCCGAACGTCGTAATCGTACTTTACTAGATATGGTGCGATCTATGATGTCTCTTACTGATTTACCGCTATCGTTTTGGGGTTATGATTTAGAGATGGCTGCATTCAAATTGAATAGGGCACCATCAAAATCCGTTGAGACGACGCCTTATGAACTATGGTTTGGCAAGAAACCAAAGTTGTCATTTCTTAAAGTTTGGGGCTGCGATGCTTATGTGAAGAAACTTCAACCAGATAAGCTCGAACCCAAATCGGAGAAATGTGTCTTCATAGGATACCCAAAAGAGACTATTGGGTACACCTTCTATCACAGATCCGAAGGAAAGACATTCGTTGCTAAGAATGGATCCTTTCTAGAAAAAGAGTTTCTCTCAAAAAAGTGAGTGGGAGGAAAGTAGAACTTGATGAGATAACTATGTCTGCTCCCTTATTGGAAAATAGTTTATCACAGAAATCAGTTCCTGTGACATCTACACCAATTAGTGAGGAAGATAATGATATTGATCATGAAACTTCAGATCAAGTTTCTACTGAACCTCGTAGGTCTACCAGAATAAAATCTGCACCAGAGTGGTACGGTAATCCTATTCTGGAAGTCATGTTACTTGACCATGATGAACCTACGAACTATGAGGAAGCGATGATGAGCCCAGATTCCGCAAAATGGCTAGAAGCCATGAAATCTGAGATGGGATCCATGTATGAGAACAAAGTATGGACTTTGGTTGACTTGCCCGATGATCGGCAAGCCATTGAGAATAAATGGATCTTTAAAAAGAAGACTGACGCTGATGGTAATGTAACTGTCTATAAAGCTTGACTTGTTGCGAAAGGTTTTCGACAAGTTCAAGGGGTTGACTACGATGAGACTTTCTCACCCATAGCGATGCTTAAGTCCGTCCGAATCATGTTAGCGATTGCCGCATTTTATGATTATGAAATTTGGCAGATGGATGTCAAAACTGCATTTCTGAATGGATTTCTGGAAGAAGAGTTGTATATGATGCAACCGGAAGGTTTTGTCGATCCTAAGGGAGCTAACAAAGTGTGCAAGCTCCAGAGATCAATCTATGGTCTGGTGCAAGCCTCTCGGAGCTGGAATAAACGCTTTGATAGTGTGATCAAAGCATATGGTTTTATACAGACTTTTGGAGAAGCATGTATTTACAAGAAAGTGAGTGGGAGCTCTGTAGCATTTCTAATATTATATGTGGATGACATATTATTGATTGGAAATGATATAGAATTTCTGAATAGCATAAAAGTATACTTTAATAAAAGTTTTTCAATGAAAGACCTCGGTGAAGCTGCTTACATATTGGGCATTAAGATCTATAGAGATAGATCAAGACGCTTGATTGGACTTTCACAATGCACGTACCTTGATAAAGTGTTGAAAAGGTTCAATATGGATCAGGCGAAGAAAGGGTTCTTGCCTGTATTACAAGGTATAAAGTTGAGTCAGACTCAATGCCCGACCATTGCAGAAGATAGAGAGAAAATGAAAGGAGTTCCCTATGCTTCAGCCATAGGCTCTATCATGTATGCAATGCTGTGTACCAGACCTGATGTGTGCCTTGCTATTAGTTTGGCAGGGAGGTACCAAAGTAATCCAGGAGTGGGTCACTAGACAGCGGTTAAGAACATCTTGAAATACCTGAAAAGGACTAAGGATATGTTTCTCGTATATGGAGGTGACAAAGAGCTATTCGTAAATGGTTACGTCGATGCAAGCTTTGACACTGATCCGGACGATTCTAAATCGCAAACCGGATACGTATTTTTATTAAACGGTGGAGCTGTAAGTTGGTGCAGTTCTAAACAAAGCGTCGTGGCGGGATCTACATGTGAAGCGGAGTACATAGCTGCTTCGAAAGCAGCAAATGAAGGAGTATGGATGAAGGAGTTCATTTCCGATCTAGGTGTTATACCTAGTGCATCGGGACCAATGAAGATCTTCTATGACAATACTGGTGCAATTGCCTTGGCAAAGGAATCCAGATTTCACAAGAGGACCAAGCACATCAAGAAATGCTTCAATTCCATTCGGGACCAAGTCCAAGTGGGAGACATAGAGATTTGCAAGATACATACGGATCTGAATGTTGCAGACCCGTTGACTAAGCCTCTCTCATGAGCAAAACATGATCAGCACCAAGACTCCATGGGTGTTAGAATCATTACTATGTAATCTAGATTATTGACTCTAGTGCAAGTGGGAGACTGAAGGAAATATGCCCTAGAGGCAATAATAAAGTTATTATTTATTTCCTCATATCATGATAAATGTTTATTATTCATGCTAGAATTGTATTAACCGGAAACATGATACATGTGTGAATACATAGACAAACATAGTGTCACTAGTATGCCTCTACTTAACTAGCTCATTGATCAAAGATGGTTATGTTTCCTAACCATAGACATGTGTTGTCATTTGATTAATGGGATCACATCATTAGGAGAATGATGTGATTGACTTGACCCATTCCGTTAGCTTAGCACTTGATCGTTTAGTATGTTGCTATTGCTTTCTTCATGACTTATACAAAGTTCATACAACTATGAGATTGTGCAACTCCCATTTACCGGAGGATCACTTTGTGTGCTACCAAACGTCACAACGTAACTGGGTGATTATAAAGGTGCTCTACAGGTGTCTCAAAAGGTACATGTTGAGTTGGCATAATTCGAGATTAGGTTTTGTCACTCCGATTGTCGGAGAGGTACCTCTGGGCCCTCTCGGTAATACTCATCACTTAAGCCTTGCAAGCATTGTAACTAATGAGTTAGTTACGAAATTATGTATTACGGAACGAGTAAAGAGACTTGCCAGTAACGAGATTGAACTAGGTATTGGATACCGACGATCGAATATCGGGCAAGTAACATACCGATGACAAAGGGAACAACGTATGTTGTTATGCGGTTTGACCGATAAAGATCTTCGTAGAATATGTAGGAACCAATATGAACATCCAGGTCCCACTATTGGTTATTGACCGGAAACAAGTTCTAGGTCATGTCTACATAGTTCTCGAACCCGTAGGGTCCGCACGCTTAACGTTTCATTGACGATATAGTATTATATGAGTTATGTATGTTGGTAACCGAATGTTGTCCGGAGTCGCGAATGAGATCATGGACATGACGAGGAACTCCGGAATGGTCCGGAGATAAAGTTTGATATATGGGATAATAGTGTTTGATCTCCGGAAGAGTTCCGGAATTCACCGGAAGGGGTTCTGGATGTTTCCCGAAATGTTTGGGTTCGAGAACACGTTATTTGGGCCAAAGGGGAAAGCCCACAAGGTTTTTGGAAAGCGCAAAAGGAAGTTTTGCGGAGTCCAGGGGCCAGACGCCAGGATTCCTGGCGTCTGGGTCCAGACGCCGGGAACCCTGGCGTCTGGCCCTGGAGTCCGAGAAGGACTCTTGCCTTTCGGGTGAAACCGACTTTGTGGAGGCTTTTACTCCAAGTTTCGACCCCAAGGCTCAACATATAAATAGAGGGGCAGGGCTAGCACCAAAGATAGATCAAGAAACACCAAGCCGTGTGCCGGCAACCCCGTCCCCTCTAGTTTATCCTCCGTCATAGGTTCCGTAGTGCTTAGGCGAAGCCCTGCGGAGATTGTTCTTCACCAACACCGTCACCACGCCGTCGTGCTGCCGGAACTCATCTACTACTTCGCCCGTCATGCTGGATCGAGAAGGCGAGGACGTCATTGAGCTGAACTTGTGCAGAACTCGGAGGTGCCGTGCGTTCGGTACTTGGATCGGTCAGATCGTGAAGATGTACGACTACATCAACCGCGTTGATAAACGCTTCCGCTTAGCGATCTTCAAGGGTATGAAGATACACTCCTCCTCTCATTGCTATGTATCACCATGATCTTGTGTGTGCGTAGGAAAATTTTGAAATTACTACGTTACCCAACACCTTCCCCATTCCCTCCCTCCCTCCCCTCGACCGTGGCGACGCCGACACCGTTTGCATCTTAGATTGTAAGGGTAACTAGTTCTTAGATTGCAGTGTAGGTCATCTTCTTATACTCAATTTTCAGAATACATCTTCATCATGCGAATTTTTACTTAGTCTGAATATTAGGCTTTCTGAATCTAAGATTGAGGTTGAAATACGGTCTGCTGGATTGCTTCTGGTTTGTGCTTGCTGCTTACCATGATTTTTTCTGCCAAATTATGAATAGCAAGAGAAGGTCAAATTCTGGTTTGTGCCCTGTTTGTCTAGTCTAGGAACAAAGATATGAGTAGCAAGTCATTGTGTAATCAAGGGGAGGAGGAGGTTCTCAAATGAATGGTGGGCTTTTGAGGATGGTGTTGTGCCTTGCGTGTTGGTGATCGTTTTGCTTTTTGCTTTGGCTTTTGCTTTTGCTAAAGATTACCCCATCAGGGAAGAAGCAATCAGGACATATAAAGTATCCAGTGCACCCAACCACCCGATTTTTACATTTAAAAAAAATCCTATTTATGAATGTTGGGAAATTCTGAAAAACAATTGTGCTGCTCTAGTAACAAGAATCTATTTATGTTTTTCAATGCTTCTAAAACAAAATACAGAGATCGGTGCACCAAATTCTCCCTTGCACCAGACATCTTCCCACTAGGAATAAGTTCAAACAACTATCAAACGGTCACAATGCAGTTAATAGAAAAAAATCAGCTGGGTTCATGTCTTAACTACATCTTAACAGTTCCTCCTTTCTTTGTTGTGATGGCATTGGAGACTGCAGCATAATGAGCAACACTTTGCTTACTAAAATTCAGGAAAATAGGCTAAGCTAAGAGCCTAAGGCAGAGCAAACCATTGACTCGGATTCCTCACAATAGCGAGCACCCTGAAAATTCAGGAACCACTCTTAGGTACTACTAGAAAATGGAGGAACATTCTGTCAATGTCTCCTAATAAGATGTAGGTTACCAAGCCCTTGTCTATTGTAGCAAAGTGATAAATTTTGAATTTGAACTAATTCAGATTCTCCTATGAAGAAGGCCAGGCCTCAGAAATTGGTTAGTTTGAAGGCCAGGCCCCTTATAATGATGCATTTCTGTAATGATGATGATGATGGAACACATGGTCTTGGATTTCTGTAATGATGATGGAACATTATGAAGCATTGTACTCCAGTGTGTATGAAGGTTACAAAAAATTTAGCAACTTCTCTGATTTTATAAAGTTGTTCTTATATGGGTGAAACTTCACTTGTTTTTAGGCTAGTGCAAGGTGTTGCTTTATTGTGATGCCTCTGAATTACTTGTGATCACATTGAGAAAGACATGCTAGTTTGCTGGGTTTTGTCTCCGACCATTGTGTCGTGATGAATTTGCAGGTACCCCGAGAGGCCCTCGAGTTTGTCGGAATGTCGATTAACTTCCGTTCCCGCAAATTTGGGCACTTCATATGTCCTATTTTCAGCAAAAGGTCATGCTGAAATTTTCCGTGAATTTTAGCATGAATTTGCTAAAAATAGGACATATGGGGAACTTGCGACTAATGCATGTTTTATGATCTGTTGTAAGGGTACTAATTGGTCTCTTCTGCTGCTTATCAGAGATGGGGGGAAGTAGCCACCGCTGCTCTACGGCACCGCAGTAAGAGTTGGATGCTTCCGAGTTCTTCAGTATCATACTTGGGACTTCAGTATCATCCATGACGCAGGTATATAAAACGAGAGATCTCCCCTTCACTCCTCTCATTATGATATCTGTTGTTTGCTACATCACTCATTGTCCCAAACTGCAGAGGTTGCCTGATAGTTTTATGAACATGCTGGGTGAAGATCTGCCAAATAATGTGAAGCTGCGACAGGCCGGCAGCAGGATTCGCAGGCAGTGGGATGTGGAGTTGGTGATCAAGGAGGGCCACATGTACTTGTCTCGTGGGTGGGAGAAGTTCTACCGTGCCTACAACTTGAGACTGGGGTACTTCCTTCTCTTCAGGTACGACGCCGCTGCCACCATGCGCATTGTGAAGGTGTTCAACGCAACTATGTGTTGCATGCGCTACGCTGACGATGATGATGCCGGTACGTTCTGCCTCTTCTTATTCCTCAACATTTGGCTTTGTCTCACATCGATTGTTAACAGTCATTGTTGCATTTGGACAGGTAATGGGAGCAGCAGCAACGACACTGGCTATAGCGAAAGCAGCAGTGACTATGGCTGTAGCAAAAGCAACACCGATTCTGGCTTTAGCGAAAGCAGCAGCGATTCTGGCAGCAGCATAGACAACAAGAAGGACCAGAGTGGGGATGATCAGGAGCTGCAGGATGACGATGGGCATCAGGCTGAGGGTGACCTAGCGCTGGTGGTGGCTGACCAAGGGCAAGAGATGGTGGTGGCTGACCATGGGCAAGAGATGGTGGTGGCTGACCATGGGCAAGAGATGGGGGTGGCTGAGGATGACCTAGCAATGGTCGTGCCCGTCTTGCCTGAAGGTGGCCTCGCGATGGTGGTGGTGCGTGACAATGACCACGCACCGGTGGTGGCGCCGGCGATCCCACAGCTGGGCGACATGACCACGCCAATTGTGGTAGAAGACTACATCCCACTGCCTCCACTGCCTCCACCGCCTCGCCGCTCTTGGCGCATCAGGCTGAGGAAGGAGAAGGAGAAGAACAATGCATGAGAACTGAACTTTGTCAGGTATGTCAGATCTCCAAAATGATATATATATATATATATATATATATATATATATATATATACTTAGTTACCTATGTTATCTCTAATATGCTTAGTTTCCTATAGGTTAGCTTCATTTTACCTATGTTGGCTCTAATATGCTAACTTAGAGCTTATATGCTTAGTTTCCTATAGGTTAGCTCCAAAATAACTTATGTTAGCACAAAATGATCAAGTTTACATAATAAGCTTATAGTCTTTTTCTTATTCTTCTTCTTTTCCAAAATGACATAGGTTAGCTTCATTTTACCTAAGTTGGCTCTAATATACTAAATTAGAGCTTATATGCTTAGTTTCCTATAGGTTAGCTCCAAAATAACTTATGTTAGCACAAAATGATCAAGTTTACATAATAAGCTTATAGTCTTCTTCTTATTCTTCTTCTTTTCCAAAATGACATAGGTTAGCTTCATTTTACCTAAGTTGGCTCTAATATGCTAACTTAGAGCTTATATGCTTAGTTTCCTATAGGTTAGCTCCAAAATAACTTATGTTAGCACAAAATGATCAAGTTTACATAATAAGCTTATAGTCTTCTTCTTATTCGTCTTCTTTTCCAAAATTCTTCTTATTCTTCTTCTAGTGTTCTTCTTCTTCTAGTATTCTTCTAGTCTTCTTCTTCTTCTTCTTCTTCTTCTTCTTCTAACTTCTTGTTTATCATTTTGCAGATTTGATTTAATTCACGGAAGCTTGCATGGATGGAGTGCTTCTTTTCAATTTGTGTTTTTATTTTGTATCAATGTGAAACTTTTCTGAATTGATGGGTAACGTTGTTGGATGAACAATGTGAAACTTTTGTAATATGTAACGATGGAACTATGTGTTGGCTATGTATGTATATATGATGGAACTTGTGTGTTGGCTATGATTGTTATATGGATGCTTGTTGTATATATATGTGTTGGATATCTCATATGTGAAATAGTGACCTGAGATTAAGAAAAAACAAAAAAAATTAAAAAAATTGTTACTAATGGCGCACTACCATGTGGTGCGCCCTTAGTATAGCAGACACTAGTGGCGCACTGTGGGCAAAACTAATGGCGCACTGCGTGGTGCACCATTAGTATACCAGATACTAATGGTGCACCAGTGGTGCGCCATTTGTAAAAAATACTAGTGGCATGATACTAATGGCGCACCAGTAGTGCGCCATTAGTAGGCAAAACCGGTTCGCCATTAGTAGGCCTTTTCCTAGTAGTGAGTGATGATCGATAATTACAGGTAATGATATCAACGAGAGCACTACAGCTAGCTTGAGACTTAAATTACAGAAAGAAAGCACTGACAGAAAATAGCAACTGACGAGAGATTTGTCGATTGCGTCTGCTTTGAATAACTGAAATAATTCTGAAAACTCAACCCACAGATCTTTCTCATGATAGTAATGCTCTTCCTCGACTTTCACCATGAGGGACTCTCGATTGGTAGTCTTGGTAATATGCATGTACCATTGATGCAATTCATAGATTCTCGTTGGGAGCTTCTCGACCTCCTCAGGCTCGAGCATAGGTTCGCCGCGGACATATTTCCGTGCGACATCCTCCTCCATGAGCTTATCTTTCATGGGCTCGAGCCATAGAAATTGATAAACATTATCGCAACCAGCCTCGGCAGCCATCTGTCTTCGATAGTCGGTTATCACCACCCCATCCCTGTTCGTGCCCACATGTGTTGGTACAATGAGTGGGGGGGTCGATTGCACCATCTGTTTTCCCAGCTGGGGAATAGTTTTCCCGCTTTTTTGGCCAACTGCTTCTTTGCTCCAGCTCGAGCTCGCCTTATTTCTCTTTGCTTGATCTAGCTTCTTGAGTGTGCGCTCATAGTCTGAGGCAACAGGCTTGGGAGCTGGTTTTCTAGCCATACGAATAAAGTGATCAACGACTTCATCGGGGTTTCCGCGTAAAATGGGCTTTCAAGTCCTCCTTGACTTTGGCATCGATTTCCTCTAGAGTCAAGTCGTAAGGTCTCTTCGGAAGAGGCGCGAGGTTTGGACCAAATCCGTATTCTCGTCTCTTGCTTCCTCTTGTACCGCTAGACGCCATAGCTGTGGTGGCTCTCTTCAAGTGTTCCCTAGGCGGCGAAGACAGCTCACGCTGTGCAGGAGCACTGGGCTGACGCGGTGCCGGACTTGGCAGAGGAGGACTGGCCTGACGCGGTGCAGGACTTGGCAGAAGAGGACTGGCCTGACGCGGTGCAGGACTTGACAGAGGAGGACTGGCCTGACGCGTTGGCGGAGGAGCGGGAGATTACTGACGCTGGGGCAGACTTGGAGGAGCGGCAGACTGTTGACGCTGTGGAGGACTTGGAGGAGCGGGAGACTGTTGACACTGTGGCGGACTTGGAGGAGCACTGGGCTGAAGTGGTGTCGGTGGCCTTGTTGGAAAGATGATGCAATCTTTTCTCCATAGAATGATACGATGTACGGCCTCTCGCAGTCTGCACTCGCCGTCACCTCCATGAATGTCAAGTAGTAGATCCGAATATAGTGGCACCACTTCATCAACCATGACACGAGCATATTCATCTAGAATCTTGTTGCAATGGTAGGTTGCGCCGGTTGGGTTTGTATAAGCAATTGCATCTGCCACCTTCATGGATATGTTCTTCACTTTTAAGTGTAGCTCACAATTAGTGTTCTCCATGATTTCATCCACAGGGTATTTACACTACAAGAAATATGTCAAGTAGTGACCTTCTCTTAGTGACCCTAGCTGAATTGGTCGTAAATCCACGGACATTTCGCTTAGAAGGGCTCAAACCCTGAATTGCCTTAGACCAAATGGTCATAAAAGCAGACAAGAGTGGTCCATGACCTTATTTCTACCTGATTACGACCAATATAAATGGTCATGAGGTTGTGAACGTGGATGCATTAGTACTTATTGCTATGACTAGGCGCCACCTCATCAGTTTTGCCTATGTGTCATGTCCATGTGTCAATTTTTTCCCTAGGTTGTGAAGCAACCTATATTTCTATTATTCCAAAAATTCCCAAAAAATTCTCATAAATTGTTTGGATCATATCTTCATCAAATATGTCAAAAACCTTCCTTGCCTAGTTCAAAAATAACTCAACAATATTCATTTTCCTATTCTGTTCAGAGCAGCACTTTGTGAAGGAAGTGTTATTTATATATTCTTGATTTCCCTAAAAAATTGTGAAGACATTCTTCTTAGTATATGATCATCCTCAGCCAAAACTCACGCCCATTGGCCATGTGCGTTTCCCGTACCGCTAATCAAACACTTGGCTACTAATTCATGTTTGAGCATAGTTCGGTCTCCTCATGAGAATCTTATGTTATAATTTTCTTCCTAGCACCTACCGGCGGAGTGTCCAACCCACTAGACATGCCTAGGCCGCCCAGAACACATGGCAACGCCACGGTCACGCGGTGACCACGCGGCGGGCATGCGAGCTTATGCGCTCTAGAGTTGGAGCCCTCAGACACTGTCCAAACCTCGATGTCTCGCCATCAAACCATGTATTTCTGATTAAATAGATACTTATTTACCTAGAAATGATTTTTGGAAAAAACAAAGAGCAAACTATGAGGCACCTGCAGTTCAAATTTGACCCGCTTCCAACTGAATCGACGGGAATTTGTCTTTTTCACCAGAGGTGGATCAAAACTTTTGACACCCAATCATTTTGTGAATTGTGCATTAAATATGGACTGGTATTTTATAAAATTGATTAGGTCCAATTTTGCAACAAATATACGGTAGGTCCTTCACAAAAAAAACTCATTTCGGGCACTCGGAAAAAAGGAAAATGTATTCTCCGTGAAAACAAAATGAAAACTCCCTTAGGCAACATTGTTTGGAATTCCAAGATGTACCCTTGTGCACAATATGAGATCACTTGAACAAACTATGCCATGAATGTGTCCATAAGATTGATCATTTGGCTTGAAAGCCATGAATCTTCACGCATGATAGCTCGTTTCTGAGAACACTTTTTTAAAAGAATTGTCGTATTACAAGTTTATTATTTTTTCTGGAAACTTGGTCACATATAATGACACAATGCGAAGGTTTTCCAATTTTTTGATTTTTTTGAATTTTTTATGCCCGTTTCAAAATGCGGTCAAAACGGCGGGCTTGACCGTTCCTAGCTAGTGGTTGAATCTTGGAAAGCTTTTGATGTTTCTCTTATTAAATAGATACTTATGTACCTAGAAATGATTTTTGGAAAAAATAAAAAGCAAACTATGAGGCAGCTGCAGTTCAAATTTGACCTGCTTCCTGCTAAATCGGCGGAAATTTGTCTTTTTCACCACAGGTGGATCAAAACTTTTGACACCCAACCATTTGGTCATTTGTGCATTAAATATGGCCTAGTATTTTATAAAATTGGTTAGGTCCAATTTTGCAACAAATATATGGTAGGTCCTTCACAAAAAAAACTCATTTCAGGCACTCGGAAAATGGAAAATGAATTTTCCGTGCAAAGAAATTGAAAACTCCCTTATGTAACATTGTTTGGAATTCCAAGATGCACCTTTTTGCACAGATCATTTGAATAAACTATGCCATGAATGTGGCCATAAGATTGATCATTTGGCTTGAAAGCCATGAATCTTCACGCATGATAGCTCGTTTCTGAGAACACCTTTTAAAATACTTATCGTAGTACAAATTTATTATTTTTCCTGGTAACTTGGCCACATATAATGACACAATGCGAAGGTTTTCCAATTTTTTGATTTTTTTTAATTTCTTATGCCCGTTTCAAAATGCGGTCAAATCGGCGAGCATGACCGTTCCTAGCTAGTGGTTGAATCTTGGAATTTTTTTGGTGTTTCTCTGATTAGATAGATACTTATGTACCTAGAAATGATTTTTGGAAAAAATAAAGAGCAAACTATGAGGCAGTTGCAGTTCAAATTTGACCCGTTTCCAGCTGAATCGGCGAGAATTTATCTTTTTCACCAGAGGTGGATCAAAACTTTTGACACCCAACCATTTAGTCAATTGTGCATTAAATATGGCCTAATATTTTTTTAGATTGATTTGGTCCAATTTTACAACAAATATATGGTAAGCCCTTCACAAAAAAATCTCATTTCGGGCACTCAAAAAAAATGAATTTTCCATGAAAAGAAAATGAAAACTCCCTTAGGCAGCATTGTTTCTAATTCCATGATGCACCCTTGTGCACAATATGAGATCATTTGAACAAACTATGCCATGAATGTGGCCATAAGATTGATCATTTTGCTTGAAAGCCATGAATCTTCACGCATGATAGCTAATTTCCGAGAACACTTTTTTAAAATAGTTGCCGTATTACAAGTTTATTATTTTTCCTGGAAACTTGGTCACATATATGACACAATGCAAAGGTTTTCCAATTTTTTGATTTTTTTTGAAATTTTTATGCCCGTTTCAGAATGCGGTCAAAACGGCGGGCTTGACCGTTCCTAGCTAGTGGTTGAATCTTGGAAAACTTTTGATGTTTCTATGATTAAAGAGATACTTATGTACCTAGAAATGATTTTTGGAAAAAATAAAAAGCAAACTATGAGGCAGCTGCAATTCAAATTTATCCCGCTTCCTACTAAATCGGCGGGAATTTGTCTTTTTCACCAGAGGTGGATCAAGGCTTTTGACACCCGACCATTTAGTCAATTGTGAATTAAATATGGCCTAGTATTTTATAAAATTGAGTTGGTCCAATTTTTCAACAAATATATGGCAGGTCCTTCACAAAAAAAAACTCATTTTGGGCACTCGAAAAATGGAAAATTGATTTTTCGTGAAAATAAAATGAAAAATCCCTTTGGCAACATTGTTTGTAATTCCAAGATGCAAACTTGTGCGAAATATGGAATCATTTGAACAAACTATGAGGCAGCTGTAGTTAAAATTTGACCCGCTTCGTAGTGAATTGACGAAAATCCCACCTAGTATGAAACTACCTCTAGTTATTTGAGGGAACCGTATGTAAACACTGTCATAAAAGAGAAGGGAACGTACCGCCGGGTGTCGTGGTGCTGCGTTGGATCTCCCCGACGCTGCAATGGAGCTTCATCGGGCACCGTGGTGCTGCGTTGGAGCTCTTAGCACGCCGTTGAGAGCTGTAATGGAGCTTCATGGGGATGTTATCGGTGCTGCGTTGAAACTTTTTCATGCTCGGTGCTGTCGTGACATATTGATGTGATCGAACGATAGCCAATGCGCAGATCTGGCGGCTAGCTAGGCAGATGATTTATAGACAAAGTCATCTGGCTGACTCGTAGTTTTTTGCTTATTGTTAATCGATTAAGACCAATTTACATGGTCATAACATCATCAAAGCCTATACTTCCTTCTGATTGGTGGATGGACATGTCACGCGGATCAAGCATCACAGACCGTCGGATACTCCCAGATCCAACGGCCCACACCCCCCTCACCTCTCACCCCTCGTCCCATCCGCAGCCCAACCACCCAAACCCTACCTCCCCTCCCACTCCAGCCACCACTGCCCCCTTCTCCCTCCCACCCAGGCCCCGCGCCCACGACCCCAACCCCACCCCCTTCTCCTTCCCTCTTCCCTCAAATCTCGATCTACCGCCGCCCCCAGCCCAATCACACCGCCACCATCGACGACCATCACCGTAGACGAGGTCGAGGCCGACCCAAGATCGAGCCCATGCCCAGACTCGCGATGTGCACAACGGGGATTCACAGGCAACCCCACACAAATCAGGACCTCGATCTGGATCGAGCAGGCGCTCTCCACCGACGGGGCTTGGGCTGGCCGGTGTCCCACGTTGACGTCCTCCTCCCTCCCGCTCCCGGCAATGCGCTCGGTCTCCGCAGCCGGCCTCACCTCCATAGTCACAGGTACTTTTCCTCACCCTTCTCCCTTTCTTGGTCCTCTCCTCTCTGCTCTCTCTCCCCCATTTGGCTTTGACTCACTGGATTCGCTACTGCTGGGAGGTCCATCGAGCAGGATCTGCATGGAGATGGCACGGGTGCTGGCGGCACATGGGGCACGGAACCCACGTCTTCATAGCCGCCTGGAACCTCACCGCCACCGAGACCATGCACCAGGCCGTCCTGGCCGAGACCCCTGGCGCGAGCGTGGACGTGATGGAGCATCCGTCTGCAAATTCTTATTCCTCGCTGTGATGGAGCGGGATGTTGAGAGGGATCTGTCCACAGAGCCATCCCTTTCCCTCCTTCGTCACCTCCGTCCGCAACTTCGCAGCCGACTTCGCTGTTAGGGGCCTACCGCTCAACATCCTCATGTACATACTACTACTCCCAATCATGCACATCTAATAGTTCAGGTTCTGTCAGCGATTGCCAAGACCATTTAGGTTCAGGTTCAGCGAGATGGCTCTCTGAACCATGAGTAGGTAGCACAACGCATGCCTTGCCGTCTGATAGTAGTTGTGCTACGGTTGTACTACTGTACCATGTGTTCCTACTACTAGCTCTAGTCGTGGATGCTGGGTAGCTCCCTGTTTTCTCTATTTTTATGTAATCCTAGATAGAACCATGCAACTGTGGATGAAAAACACTGCAATTCAATCTAAAATTGTCATCATGATCCTAGCAAATACTCCTCAAATTACTGTAAATTGTTGCATGATTAGGGGCTAGTGTAGATGCAAAATAAGGTTGCACTTTTATAGGAGATAAGCCACTGATGTTGGATGCTTGGTAGTTGTCTTGTGTTGTGTGCATGTTTGTACTAGCAGTATGCCCGTGAGCAACAAGCATACGATTTGTGCCTATGCTCTACTGTATTGGCCTCATTGGTCATCGCTGATTGACCAGGACTATAGCTTATTCCTTCAGCGTACTATCGCTTTCTCAAGTCAACTCAAGCAACAATTCATGTGGCTCGCTCAATCGGGTGGGCGGCGTATTTATTCAGTATATTCTCTGAAATTGCAAGTTCTGAAATGTATCATTTTTTGTGCAGTGAGAGAGCTGAACGGGGCGAGGCTGGAGGCATCGGTGAGGGCGTACGATGGCGCCGGCCAGAGCAAGGTGTCCAACAAATGGTTAGGATGTTACCTCCGCCCGTGGGTTTGCGATTCCCCTCGGTACGGGGGCGGTTTCTCTCTTACCTCTGCCCACGGGTTTGCGATTGGCATGCCTAGGCTGTTTAGGATGTTAGTTTAGAAGTAGATTTTGGCTTGGTGGTTCCTTAATTACCGTGTCCGCTGTAGATTGCGTGGTTAGCCTCTCTATTCTGGTATTGGATTTAGATGATGTAGTCTGTTTTGATTTGAACCCATATACTGCTGTTGTCAAACTACTATTGTCATTAACCTGATGTTGCTGCTGTTGTAGGAGAAGAAGGAGCACGCCCAGGAGAAGAAGGAGCAAGCCCAGGAGAAAAACAACGAGCAGGAGAAGAGGGGGGCAAGCCCAACTTAAACTATTGTTGTTTATGTTGTTACACGCTTGTTGATCCGTCAGACTCCACGGGTGCTCCGCATCATCCACACATGTCAGTTTTATTATCAAAATCTGAACTGTAGTAGTCATAATATTGGGTTGTTGGGAGCCTCACCTTTTTGTGCACAATACATTTAGCACACATGTCCACACTAAGTGCTTATGAAATAGCTATGTGTCCTACACAATAAGTGCTTGTTCATGTTTGGTTTTCCCTAAACTTTGTTTGTATGCTTGAGAGCAAATTAAGTTGATTCTTTGATCGAGCACTAAGACTATGCATGGAACATTAGTTTTTAAGATCTAAAACTGCTTGTCGTTCCTGTGATGATGTAGTTTAGTAGATCTCAACTGAACCATGTCTGTATTATGTGCCAGTGTAGCTGTACTGATTCTTTGGTTTTCATCCGTGCAACAGAGGACAAGGGCGTCATGGCCAACCAAGGCGCATGGTGCTCGCAAGCGACGAGCGGAGGTTGTTTGACATCGGCACAGAGGAGGAGGAGGGGCACGGACGGAGGACAGAGCACCTCTCTTCTTCCAGGTTCTTCTCCTTATCTTCACTTAATGTATGTGCCTGTGCTGCAGCTCACCCATGGTCTTGTTTGTCTTGTAGGTTAGTGAGCAGCTTCAGGAGGAGCTCAAGCACGACCACCAAGAGGCACCACCGCAGCAACAGGTAGCACGTTCATCTCCACCTCCCTCTCCCTCTGCTCCCAATCCTTTTTATTAGATTATGTTGAGTACATTCTGAACCCCCTGATGTGACACAAGTATATGCACATGCTATGATTTAAGTGTTGCTTGTGTATGGTAAATAGGTTGAGCACCCACCGCTGTTTGATACTATTTTGTTTAGGATTCTGTTCCTCTATGCGTGTAATCTCCAGACCATGATCAAGCACACACACACGGTTGATTTGCATGGAACGATTACTACTAACTAAAGAAGGAAGCAGACTTCTTCACATAAAGGAAGATATGTCTGTTTTTGTAATATAAACAAATAAAAAAAGATTGTTTGCATACAATCAGATCATTCTCACTTATTAGTTGAGTTCTAAGTACGTAGAATCTTTAGTTCTCTGGTTATATTATAGTCAGAATTATACTGTGTGACAATCTTTAGTTCTTGGTTATATTATAGTTAGAATTATACCGTGTGACTGAGTTTTGTTGGGAGTGTGCATGATTTTATCCATAGCTGGCACTATGGATATAGCTTTGTGTGTAATCTGGAGTTGTTCTCGTTATTGTTTTATCCATTTATTGGTGTTACATGTGTAGCCAGTAACCAGGACCTGCACTTGTGCCAAGCATATTCATATAGTCTCTATTGTCTTGTATGAATATCTCATTTTAACTAGCTCAGCTAAAAAAGCTTGGTACTAGCTGAAATCTGTTTATCATTATATAAAGAATTGTCCTTTACCCCTTTACTACTTTTTTCTGAATGGAATGTTCATATTATATTGGATCCAGTTTTTCTGATTCTTCTCAGCCGATTCATGTAACAGGGCGACTGTGGAAGGCATGTTATATTTCTGTCAGCCCAGTCCTGGCTATGTCTGTCCGTGAGTCCGACATTTGATCGCTGTTGAAGGAGCTCCATGCTGAAGAAGAGAACACTTGTAGAGCTTGTAAGATTACTTGCAGAGCTTGTAAAGTACTGTAGATCTTTGCATTTGTAGAGCTTCTAAAGCATTGTATATGTTAGAGCTTGTATTACGTGTCAGTTATAGAGCTTGTAGTGAATGTGGCTATTGTTATTTGAATAATTATGTATGTTTTCTGCTTGCCTATTTAAATACTGGTTATTTTCATACTATGAAATTCAAATATGATGTCAAATTGAAATATGAAGAATCTGAGCTAAGCCTAAGAGCTGGGACCCATTTATCAGAACCTGACAAGTGGGACCTGTTTGACTAATGGACCCATTTTATAAAAAAAGAAAACTAAAACTGCTAGTACAAAAAGGCCATGGCCCAAAAAATAATAATGCCGAATTGTAGGGCTTGGCTTGTGTAGTTCACCAAAATTAGCAGCGAAAAAAATATAAATGGGCTGAATTGTTGGGCTTGGCCCATGTAAAACACTGAATCGGACCGGGCTGATTCTTGTGCCACATCAGCTTGCCATGCTGGATGCCTACGTGGTCTGGGGATGTTGCTTGTGACCAAAAATTTGGTCGTGGAACCAACGACACTTTACACATCGCAAAGAAGGTCGCTATAGTCAGTTTACGACCGCCAGCTTTTGACCTTCTGTTTTTGGTCACAAAAAGGTCGCAAATGAAAAACTATGACCTTTCAGTGACCAATAGTGGTGGTCACAAGTTGACATATTTCTTGTAGTGTTATCCAGCAGTAGTGACTCATTGCGTGGGCCGGCGGAACCCACGCTGCTTATCGGCATCGATGGGTCGGTGCTATCCAATGTTGGATCCGCTACCTGCTGAGACCCCCTTCCCTGGCTAAGTGAGTCGATCTGTTGCTGTTGCCGCTGTAATTGGAGTGCCATCTCCGCTTGCGCTGATTCTAAGCCTTTGATGCGTTCTACTTCCCGCATCCTCTCCTCCTCCTCCAGCTTCCTCTTCTTCTCCTCCGCCATCTTCTTTCTCGCACGACTTCTGTAGTCGGCGGTCCAGTCCGCAAACCCTTCATACCACGGAACAACGCCTTTGCCTCTTGTTCTTCCGGGGTGTTCAGGATTTCCCAGGGCGCGTGTAAGCTCGTCATTCTCTCGATTGGGCGTGAACACCCCCTTTCGAGCGAGATCTATTGCCTCAACTAATTTGACGTTGGCTCCTTTAAGATCAACCTTCTCCAAAACCTCCCCTATCTTTGGGTCCAACGTCCCCCCATGCTCATAGAACAAAGTCCTGCACCTGGGGGCCAGGTCAATGTAACTGGTTCGACACCTGCATCAATCATATCTTGCTCAGACTTCTCCCACTTTGGTTTGGCCACCTTGTAGCTGTTGGGGAACACCGTAATTTCAAAAAAAATTCTACGCACATGCAAGATCATGGTGATGCACAGCAACGAGAGAGGAGAGTGTTGTCTACGTACCCTCGTAGACCGTAAGCGGAAGCGTCAAGTGACGCGGTTGATGTAGTCGTATTTTCTTCGTGATCAACCGACCTTAGTACCGAAAGTACGGCACCTCCGTGATCTGCACACGTTCAGCTCGGGGACGTCCCTCGTACTCTTGATCCAGTTTAGGCCGAGGGAGAGTTTCGCCAGCACGACGGCGTGGTGACGGTGATGATGTTGCTACCAACACAGGGCTTCGCCTAAGCACCGCTACGATATGATCGAGGTGGAATTTGGTGGAGGGGGGCACCGCACATCGCTAGGCAATGATCTAGAGATCAAACTTGTGTCTACTAGGGGTCCCCCCCTCCTCCGTATATAAAGGAGTGGAGGGGGAGGCCGGCCGGCCCTCCTAGGGCGCGCCCCATGTAGGATTCCTACTAGGAATCCGATTCCTAGTAGGTTTCCAACTTGGGGAAGAGAGGGGGAAGGAAGGAGTGGGAGAGAGGGAAGGCAAGGGGGGCGCCCCCCTCCTAGTCCTATTCGGACTCCCAAGGGGAGGGGCGCGTGGCCTGCCCTAGGCCGGCCCTCCTCTCTCTCCACTAAGGCCCAACAAGGCCGATTGTTCCCCCGGGGGGTTCCGGTAACCCTCCGGCACTCCGGTAATATCCGAAACTTCTCCGAAACTCATCCGGTGTCCGAATATAGTCGTCCAATATATCGATCTTTATGTCTCGACCATTTCGAGACTCCTCGGCATGTCCGTGATCCCATTCGGAACTCCAAACAACCTTCGGTACATCAAAACACGTAAACTCATAATACTGATCGTCACCGAACGTTAAGCGTGCGGACCCTACGGGTTCGAGAACTATGTAGACATGACCGAGACACATCTCCAGTCAATAACCAATAGCGGAACCTGGATGCTCATATTGGCTCCTACATATTCTATGAAGATCCTTATTGGTCAAACCGCATAATAACATACGTTGTTCCCTTTGTCATCGGTATGTTACTTGCCCGAGATTCGATCGTCGGTATCTCCATACCTAGTTCAATCTCGTTACCGGCAAGTCTCTTTACTCGTTCCGTAATGCATCATCTCGTAACTAACTCTTTAGTCATACTGCTTGCAAGGCTTATAGTGATGATCATTACCGAGAGGGCCCAGAGATACCTCTCCGACAATCGGAGTGACAAATCCTACTCTTGATTCATGCCAGCCCAACAACTACCTTCGGAGACACCTGTAGAGCATCTTTATAATCACCCAGTTACGTTGTGACGTTTGATGGCACGCTAAGTGTTCCTCTGGTAATCGGGAGTTGCATAATCTCATAGTCAAAGGAACATGCATAAGCTATGAACATAGCAACATCAATAAAACTAAAATGATCTTTATGCTAAGCTACTGAATGGGTCTTGTCCATCACATCATTCTCCTAATGATGTGATCCCCACTACAAGAAATATGTCAACTAGTGACCTTCTGTCAGTGACCCTAGAAGAAATGGTCATAGATCTATGACCATTTCAGACCAATTGGTCAAAAGCTGTTCGGGGGGCTCCAAACCCTAAACCATTGCGACCATTTTGGTCAGAAAGGTCGTAATTTCCTTACATGAAATGGTCATAAAGCAAACAGCGCTAGTCCACTGCCTTATTTCTAGTTGTTACCGACCAATATAGATGGTCATAGCCTTGTAAATTGTGGTGGGTTGCTATGACTAGGCGCCACCTCATTAGTTTTGCCTATGTGTCATGTCCATGTGGCAGTTTTTGCCCTAGGTTGTGAAGCAACCTATATTTCTGTCATTCCCAAAATTCCCAAAAATTCACATAAATTCTTTGGGTCATATCTTCGTCAAATATGTAAAAACCTTCCTTGCCTAGTTCAAAAATATTCATTTTCTTATTATGTTCAGAACAACAGTTTGTGAAGGAAGTACCACTTTGGCATGTCCAAATAGTATCCATTTTTTACAGTGCTTTCCTATGCCCAAATAACCATCCTCCACAATATGCCAGCTCAATCCATTCATTATTTTGAGCCAAGCTTCAACATTCGTATTTATGTCCAGTGTGGTAGTTTGCAAAGCAAGTACCACCTAGGCTCCTCCTTTTGAGCTGAAAATTTGTGAAGACGGTCTTCTTAGTAACTGATCATCCTCAGCAAAAACTCACACCCATTAGCCATGTACATTTCCGGTACTGCTAATCAAACACTTGGCTGCTAATTCATGTTTGAGCATCAACCGGTCTCCTCGTGAGAATCTTATGTTGCAATTTTCTTCCTTGCACCTACCTGGGGAGTGCCCAACCCACTAGACATGCCTAGGCCGCCCAGAACACATGGCAGCGCCACGGTCATGAGGTGACCACACGGCAGGCATGCGAATTTACGCGCTCTAGAGTTGGGGCCCTCGGCCACCACCCAAACCTCGACGTATCGCCACCAAACCATGTATTTATGATTTAATAGGTCCTTATGTAACTAGAAATGATTTTTGGAAAAAATAAATAGCAAACTATGAGGCAGCTGCAGTTCAAATTTGACCCGCTTCCAACTGAATCATCAGAAATTTGTCTTTTTCACGAGAGGTGGATCAAAACTTTTTACACCCAACCATTTTGTCAATTGTGCATTAAATATGGCCTAGTATTTTATAAAATTGATTTGGTCCAATTTTGCAACAATTATTTGGTAGTTCGTTCACAATAAAACCTCATTTCGGGCACTCGAAAAATGGAAAATGGTTTTTTTGTCCAAAGAAAATGAAAACTTCCTTAGGCAACATTGTTTGCCATTCCAATATGCACCCTTGTGCACAATATGAGATCATTTGAACAAACTATGCCATGAATGTGGCCATAAGATTGATCATTTCGCTTGAAAGCCATTGCTCTCCACACGTGATAGCTCGTTTCTGAGAACACTTTTTATAATAATTAACGTATTACAAGTTTGTTATTTTTCCTGGGAACTTTGCCACATGTGATGACACAATGCGAAGGTTTCCCAATTTTTTGTTTTTTTTTTGAATTTTTTATGCCCGTTTCAAAATGCGGTCAAAACGGCTGGAATGACCGTTCCTAGCTAGTGGTTGAATCTTGGAGTTTTATTGGTGTTTCTCTGATTAAATAGATACTTATGTACCTAGAAATGATTTTAGGAAAAAATAAAGAGCAAACTAAGAGGCAGCTACAGTTCAAATTTGACCCGCTTCTAGCTGAATCGACGGAAATTTGTCTTTTTCACGAGAGGTGGATCAAAACTTTTTACACCAAACCATTTTGTCAATTGTGCATTAAATATGGCCTAGTATTTTATAAAAATGATTTGGTCCAATTTTGCAACAATTATTTGGTAGTTCCTTCACAATAAACCCTCATTTCGGGCACTCGAAAAATGGAAAATGGTTTTTTTGTCCAAAGAAAATGAAAACTTCCTTAGGCAACATTGTTTGCCATTCCAATATGCACCCTTGTGCACAATATGAGATCATTTGAACAAACTATGCCATGAATGTGGCCATAAGATTGATCATTTCGCTTGAAAGCCATTGCTCTCCACACGTGATAGCTCGTTTCTGAGAACACTTTTTATAATAATTGCCGCATTACAAGTTTGTTATTTTTCCTGGGAACTTTGCCACATATGATGACACAATGCGAAGGTTTTCCAATTTTTTGTTTTTTTTTTGAATTTCTTATGCCCGTTTCAAAATGCGGTCAAAACGCAGGGAATGACCGTTCCTAGCTAGTGGTTGAATCTTGGAATTTTATTGGTGTTTCTCTGATTAAATAGATACTTATTTACCTAGAAATGATTTTTGGAAAAAATAAAGAGAAAACTATGAGGCAGCTACAGTTCAAATTTGACCCGCTTCCAACTGAATCGACAGAAATTTGTCTTTTTCACGAGAGGTGGATCAAAACTTTTTACACCCAACCATTTTGTCAATTGTGCATTAAATATGGCCTAGTATTTTATAAAATTGATTTGGTCCAATTTTGCAACAATTATTTGGTAGTTCCTTCACAATAAAACCACATTTCGGGCACTCAAAAAATGGAAAATGGTTTTTTTTGTCCAAAGAAAATGAAAGCTTCCTTAGGCAACATTGTTTACCATTCCAATATGCACCCTTGTGCACAATATGAGATCATTTGAACAAACTATGCCATGAATGTGGCCATAAGATTGATCATTTGGCTTGAAAGCCATTGATCTCCACACGTGATAGCTCGTTTCTGAGAACACTTTTTTATAATAATTGCCGTATTACAAGTTTGTTATTTTTCCTGGGAACTTCGCCACATATGATGACACAATGCGAAGGTCTACCAATTTTTTTGTTTTTTTTTCAATTTTTTATGCCCGTTTCAAAATGCGGTCAAAACGGCGGGAATGACCGTTCCTAGCTAGTGGTTGAATCTTGGAATTTTATTGGTGTTTCTCTGATTAAATAGATACTTATTTACCTACAAATGATTTTTGGAAAAAAGAAAGAGCAAACTATGAGGCAGCTACAGTTCAAATTTGACCCGCTTCCAACTGAATCGGCGGAAATTTGTCTTTTTCACGAGAGGTGGATCAAAACTTTTACACCCAACCATTTGGTCAATTGTGCATTAAATATGGCCTAGTATTTTAGAAAATTAATTTGGTCCAATTTTGCAACAATTATTTGGTAGTTCCTTCACAATAAAACCTCATTTCGGACACTCAAAGAATGTAAAATGGTTTTTTTGTCCAAAGAAAATGAAAGCTTCCTTAGGCAACATTGTTTGCCATTCCAATATGCACCCTTGTGCACAATATGAGATCATTTGAACAAACTATGCCATGAATGTGGCCATAAGATTGATCATTTCGCTTGAAAGCCATTGCTCTCCACACGTGATAGCTCGTTTCTGAGAACACTTTTTATAATAATTGCCGCATTACAAGTTTGTTATTTTTCCTGGGAACTTTGCCACATATGATGACACAATGCGAAGGTTTCCCAATTTTTTGTTTTTTTTTTGAATTTCTTATGCCCGTTTCAAAATGCGGTCAAAACGCTGGGAATGACCGTTCCTAGCTAGTGGTTGAATCTTGGAATTTTATTGGTGTTTCTCTGATTAAATAAATACTTATTTACCTAGAAATGATTTTTGGAAAAAATAAAGAGAAAACTATGAGGCAGCTACAGTTCAAATTTGACCCGCTTCCAACTGAATCGACAGAAATTTGTCTTTTTCACGAGAGGTGGATCAAAACTTTTTACACCCAACCATTTTGTCAATTGTGCATTAAATATGGCCTAGTATTTTATAAAATTGATTTGGTCCAATTTTGCAACAATTATTTGGTAGTTCCTTCACAATAAAACCACATTTCGGGCACTCAAAAAATGGAAAATGGTTTTTTTGTCCAAAGAAAATGAAAGCTTCCTTAGGCAACATTGTTTACCATTCCAATATGCACCCTTGTGCACAATATGAGATCATTTGAACAAACTATGCCATGAATGTGGCCATAAGATTGATCATTTGGCTTGAAAGCCATTGATCTCCACACGTGATAGCTCGTTTCTGAGAACACTTTTTTTATAATAATTGTCGTATTACAAGTTTGTTATTTTTCCTGGGAACTTCGCCACATATGATGACACAATGCGAAGGTCTACCAATTTTTTTGTTTTTTTTTCAATTTTTTATGCCCGTTTCAAAATTCGGTCAAAACGGCGGGAATGACCGTTCCTAGCTAGTGGTTGAATCTTGGAATTTTATTGGTGTTTCTCTGATTAAATAGATACTTATTTACCTACAAATGATTTTTGGAAAAAAGAAAGAGCAAACTATGAGGCAGCTACAGTTCAAATTTGACCCGCTTCCAACTGAATCGGCGGAAATTTGTCTTTTTCACGAGAGGTGGATCAAAACTTTTACACCCAACCATTTGGTCAATTGTGCATTAAATATGGCCTAGTATTTTAGAAAATTAATTTGGTCCAATTTTGCAACAATTATTTGGTAGTTCCTTCACAATAAAACCTCATTTCGGACACTCAAAGAATGTAAAATGGTTTTTTTGTCCAAAGAAAATGAAAGCTTCCTTAGGCAACATTGTTTGCCATTCCAATATGCACCCTTGTGCACAATATGAGATCATTTGAACAAACTATGCCATGAATGTGGCCATAAGATTGATCATTTCGCTTGAAAGCCATTGCTCTCCACACGTGATAGCTCGTTTCTGAGAACACTTTTTATAATAATTGCCGCATTACAAGTTTGTTATTTTTCCTGGGAACTTTGCCACATATGATGACACAATGCGAAGGTTTCCCAATTTTTTGTTTTTTTTTTGAATTTCTTATGCCCGTTTCAAAATGCGGTCAAAACGCAGGGAATGACCGTTCCTAGCTAGTGGTTGAATCTTGGAATTTTATTGGTGTTTCTCTGATTAAATAGATACTTATTTACCTAGAAATGATTTTTGGAAAAAATAAAGAGAAAACTATGAGGCAGCTACAGTTCAAATTTGACCCGCTTCCAACTGAATCGACAGAAATTTGTCTTTTTCACGAGAGGTGGATCAAAACTTTTTACACCCAACCATTTTGTCAATTGTGCATTAAATATGGCCTAGTATTTTATAAAATTGATTTGGTCCAATTTTGCAACAATTATTTGGTAGTTCCTTCACAATAAAACCACATTTCGGGCACTCAAAAAATGGAAAATGGTTTTTTTGTCCAAAGAAAATGAAAGCTTCCTTAGGCAACATTGTTTACCATTCCAATATGCACCCTTGTGCACAATATGAGATCATTTGAACAAACTATGCCATGAATGTGGCCATAAGATTGATCATTTGGCTTGAAAGCCATTGATCTCCACATGTGATAGCTCGTTTCTGAGAACACTTTTTTTATAATAATTGCCGTATTACAAGTTTGTTATTTTTCCTGGGAACTTCGCCACATATGATGACACAATGCGAAGGTCTACCAATTTTTTTGTTTTTTTTTCAATTTTTTATGCCCGTTTCAAAATGCGGTCAAAACGGCGAGAATGACCGTTCCTAGCTAGTGGTTGAATCTTGGAATTTTATTGGTGTTTCTCTGATTAAATAGATACTTATTTACCTACAAATGATTTTTGGAAAAAAGAAAGAGCAAACTATGAGGCAGCTACAGTTCAAATTTGACCCGCTTCCAACTGAATCGGCGGAAATTTGTCTTTTTCACGAGAGGTGGATCAAAACTTTTACACCCAACCATTTGGTCAATTGTGCATTAAATATGGCCTAGTATTTTAGAAAATTAATTTGGTCCAATTTTGCAACAATTATTTGGTAGTTCCTTCACAATAAAACCTCATTTCGGGCACTCAAAAAATGTAAAATGGTTTTTTTGTCCAAAGAAAATGAAAGCTTCCTTAGGCAACATTGTTTGCCATTCCAATATGCACCCTTGTGCACAATATGAGATCATTTGAACAATCTATGCCATGAATGTGGCCATAAGATTGATCATTTCGCTTGAAAGCCATTGCTCTCCACACGTGATAGCTCGTTTCTGAGAACACTTTTTATAATAATTGCCGCATTACAAGTTTGTTATTTTTCCTGGGAACTTTTCCACATATGATGACACAATGCGAAGGTTTCCCAATTTTTTGTTTTTTTTTCAATTTTTTATGCCCGTTTCAAAATGCGGTCAAAACAGCGGGAATGACCGTTCCTAGCTAGTGGTTGAATCTTGGAATTTTATTGGTGTTTATCTGATTAAATAGATACTTATGTACCTGGAAATGATTTTTGGAAAAAAAAATAAAGAGCAAACTATGAGGCACCTGCAGTTCAAATTTGACTCGCTTCCAGCTGAATCGGCGGAAATTTGTCTTTTTCACGAGAGGTGGATCAAAACTTTTTACACCCAACCATTTGGTCAATTGTGCATTAAATATGGCCGAGTATTTTAGAAAATTGATTTGGTCCAATTTTGCAACAATTATTTGGTAGTTCCTTCACAATAAAACCTCATTTTAGGCACTCAAAAAATGGAAAATGGTTTTTTTGTCCAAAGAAAATGAAAACTTCCTTAGGAAACATTGTTTGCCATTCCAATATGCACCCTTGTGCACAATATGAGATCATTTGAACAAACTATGCTATGAATGTGGCCATAAGATTGATCATTTGGCTTGGAAGCCATTGATCTCCACACGTGATAGCTCGTTTCTGAGAAAACTTTTTTTATAATAATTGTTGTATTACAAGTTTGTTATTTTTCCTGGGAACTTGGCCACATATGATGACACAATGCGAATGTTTCACAATTTTTTGATTTTTTTTAATTTTTTATGCCCGTTTCAAAGTGCGATCAAAACGGCGGGAATGACCGTTCCTAGCTAGTGGTTGAATCTTGGAATTTTATTGGTGTTCTTTGATTAAATAGATACTTATGTACCTAGAAATGATTTTTGGAAAAAATAAAGAGCAAACTAGAAGGCATCTACAGTTCAAATTTGACCCGCTTCTTGCTGAATCGACGGAAATTTGTCTTTCTCACGAGAGGTGGATCAAAGCCTCTCACACCCAACCATTTGGTCAATTGTGCATTAAATATGTCCTAGTATTTTAGAAAATTGATTTGGTACAGTTTTGCAACAAATATTTGGTAGGTACTTCACAAAAAAGCTCATTTCGAACACTTAAAAAATGAAAAAATGATTTAAAAGAACTCATTTCTCATAACTCTTTAAAAAATATTTATCTTAATTCAAGTTATGATTATTCCTGAAAACAATAGTCAAATTTGCTGACACAATAAAAAAATTCAAATTTTTAGGTCATAATAAAATAGCTAACATGATATAGCACATAATTTTAGTCGATTATGACCAATTTAAATGGTCAAAATATCATACCTGTATACTGCGTTCTGATTGGTCCAGGGGCCTCTCACGCGGATCATGGGTAAATCACCGTTGGATCCCCTGGATCCAACTGCCCGCACCAAACATGGATGTGTCCCCGAAACCCTAGCTCTATCATGTGGTCATTTTCCATCCACCCCCGCTTCCTTTCTTTCCCTCGCTCTCTACTCCTCCTCTCCCCTTCTAGATCCGACGGAGCTCCTCTCGATCCCCTCCCCTTCCTCCCCGCCAGCCGCCGCACCCATTCTCTCCAGATCCAATCCAAGCCCCCCTCGTCCACCGTCCCCTTCCTCCGCCGTCGATGTTCGCGCTCAAGGCCTCCGCCTCACCCGCCCTCGCCATTGCCTCCTCGGCGGGGTTGCCCTTCTTGGCGTCCGCCTCCGCGGCGCCGAGGGCCGCGCGCCACCGGGGCCAGGAGGGTCTCGCTCCGTGGGGGCGCACCCGCGACCTCCTCCACCCGCCGCTCCCGCCCCGGCGCCGGCGCCAAGGCCATCCCCGCCCACCAGGTCTGGGATCCCGCTGCGGGGTTCGTCGTCAAGGTCCTCGCCGTCTCCGAGTTCTTCGTCAAGGTCCCCGCAAATCCTCTCCTCACCCCCTAGATCGGAATCGGCGCCTCCCTCCGCCGCCGGCCGCCATGTCGCTGTCTCTGCTCGGGGCCAGCTCCCCTCCCTCCCCCTCTCTCCTCACTTTCTCGTTGCACGGTGCGGGTGGAGGTTGCTAAATTGACCTTGTTTGTTCGCTTGGTTCCTTCCTGCTGCAGGGGCTCACCAAGTCGCTGGCCATGACCGTGCTCTCCGAGGTCGGCGACAAGACCTTCTTCACCGCCGCGGTACCCCACCCCACCTCACCTCCTCTCGCTCATGTTCCGCTGCTGTACAAGAGACGTCGGACTGCTGTCGTCCTCTGCTCCTACTTGGCTGCTGAGGTACTCCCGGATCTCGTCCATGAATCTCTCTCCCCACTCCGGCCCTCCCCCTTGACAAATTTCCTCACAATTCATTCTGCAGTACAGGTGTTCGTTTGTTCTTCCTGCTCCAGGCATCCGGTGGTCGTCCTCCTCTTCTCCATGCCATCCATGGCCACAACAAAGGTAACACTCCGATCCGGTTCGTGTGTATTCTGCTATTGTGCAGCCTGTTTGTGGGGTTGTCAGCAAGCCATGGTGTAGATTAGGATGTGCCCATTCAATCTAAATTGATGGGTTATGACTACTGGTTTCAGATCTGTTCCTCTTGTAGTCCGTCTCATATATGATGTAATGCTTTGTGTTGGTTAGTTCTGCTCTGTTGTATTGATGATGTATGAAATTCACTCTTGTGCTAGTTGCAAGTGCGAGAATCTGAAAACTAGTATGATGACAGTGACCGTTCAGAATGTGAGTCTCTCATGCGGGCAGGTAGAGCATGAGGGGAGAAAATCCTTCTGTTTGCACACTCTAAATTAGTAGTATCATATTACTTTCTTTTTTACATCATATTTATGTACGGTAAATGTCGTCTCATCAACTATGAAGAGAATTGGTGGTGGTTAGGGTGTTCTGTTTCTAGTTTTAGGTTGGGATGAGATGCATGTTTGCATGCTTGTGCTTGATCACTAGTGCAGAACTGGGCAATAGCACCGGTTCGTAAGGCCCTTTAGTGCCGGTTCCATAACCGGCACTAAAGTGTGGTCACTAAAGGCCCCCCCCCTTTAGTACCGGTTCAGCATGAACCGGTGCTAAAGGGCAACCACGTGGCACGAGCCAGCTCCGGGGGCCTGGAGCCCTTTAGTACCGGTTGGTAAGACCAACCGGTACTATAAGGTTTGGGGGTTTTTAGTTTTATGATTTGTTTTTCATTTAATTTTGTGTTTCCATTTTAATTCTTTTTCGTTTGCTGGTATTTTACGATACTACACATTGTAAACGTTATGCATATATATATATATATATATATATATATATATATATATATATATATATAATTTCTAGTAGAACCAATCATCGAGTTCAACATGATTGTCATGATATTATAAGCGTTCATATATAACACCACAAAAGCAAATCACTTAAGTTCAGAACGAAGAACACGGACATGAAAGGACAAGTACTAATTAAGAGCAGCATGAAGAACTAGCTAAATCACTCCTGCTAGCTACTCTCTCTCTGGTAAAATAGCATAGAACATGTATAGCTCTCCTGATTGATCATACTGGAGCATGCCGATGAACCTGTCTCCTAATCGTGGGCTGCGCTTCTCATTGCTGCCCCCTAGTACTTCTCTGCGATCATTAACAATTTTCCTCCAATCTTTCACTATTAAGCATTCATCGCTTCTAGAAATCCTGAATGCATTCATGTGCAATGCAGGATATCTTGGCCTTAAGCTAACAATTGACATCTGACCTTTAGTCTCGATCCCCTGAGGCACAACTGTCATCGGGAGTCCCTGTTGAAGAACATCGTATAGTACTTAATTAATATACTTAGCAATGAAAGTTTAGCAAAAAAATATGTATGCAAAATATGCACTGAGGAAAAATAGTAAATATCTTACCATCATTCCTAAATAGATGTGACCGTAGTTCAATACCATCACTATTGGTCGCACGTTTTGAGTACTAACATTTCCAAGTGCAGGAAATTTTTTGTCTTGACAGTATGAAGATCCTCAAGCCATGAAACATAATGACTTATCTCCTCGCAGTTTAGTTCAGCTCCGGGACAGTAGAAGGTCCTGTCTACCAAGCGCCGGACATGTTTGGTTGAATGGAGATAAGCTGTCAATAGAAATTAGTTGTCAGTTATTTTTGAAATAAGCAATATCAAAGACAAAAATATATTTGAGAAGAACTCACATAATGGTAGAACTGGAGGCGTCTGCACATCGACCCATATGTCTCTATTACCTTCAATATCATCTTCCGGCGAATATCAAAGGTGATAACCATACCAGGCTCAAATGCATAAGCCTTGCATAGTGCTTGCCAAGTTTTGCATTCAAAATAGGTGTACGTGTGTGCATTGTATACTTTGATGTTGAAAGTATAACCATCATACTCAGTTTTCAGGTAAGCTCTTTTTACCTCCATAGTTTCCATATCTTTGAAACATATCTTATCCAAGACAAAAATTCTTGCATGGCATGGGATGCGCTAGTAGAATAGTGAAAATTAAAAATTATAAGTCAGGAAAATGAAGCATATATAAGTCATGCTTAATTACGAAAACAGACTTGTCATTGTGACTTAATGTATCGAATTCGAAAGTCTCATCCAGCTTGATGCTGAATCGCCTACCATCAACAAGGAAATTTCTGTCGCACTGGCCGCGCTCGTCTTCACAGTATGTGCACATACCGAAATTTTTTCCGTCGTCAGACGACATTTCCTATGTTCATATTAGGCGAAACATTAAACACTTACTAATTCAATTAATTCAACTACTTCTATTAATTCAACTAAGCATTTACTAAAAATAAACTAGTTATATTAATTCAATTAGTTCAACAAAAAGCATTTACTAAAAATAAACTAGTTATATTAATTCAATTAGTTCCACTAAGCATTTACTAAAAATATACTAGTTCTATATATTAATTCAACTAGTTCAACTAAGCATTTACTAAAAATAAACTAGTTCTATATATTAATTCAACAAGTTCAACTAAGCATTTACTAAAAATAAACTAGTTCTATATATTAATTCAACTAGTTCAACTAAGCATTTACTAAAAATAAACTAGTTCTATATATTAATTCAACAAGTTCAACTAAGCATTTACTAAAAATAAACTAGTTCTATATATTAATTCAACTAGTTCAACTAAGCATTGACTAAAAATAAACTAGTTCTATATATTAATTCAACAAGTTCAACTAAGCATTTACTAAAAATAAACTAGTTCTATATATTAATTCAGCAAGTTCAACTAAGAATTTACTAAAAATAAACTAGTTCTATATATTAATTCAACTAGTTCAACTAAGCATTTACTAAAAGTAAACTAGTTCTATATATTAATTCAACAAGTTCAACTAAGCATTTACTAAAAATATACTAGTTCTATATATTAATTCAACAAGTTCAACTAAGCATTTACTAAAAATAAACTAGTTCTATATATTAATTCAACTAGTTCAACTAAGCATTTACTAAAAATAAACTAGTTTTATATATTAATTCAACAAGTTCAACTAAGCATTTACTAAAAATAAACTAGTTCTATATATTAATTCAACTAGTTCAACTAAGCATTATATTTACTAAACATTAAACACTAATTATATACTAATAATAATAATCTAAATTATATACTAATTAAACATAAAAAAATTCCATAGTAATTAAACACTAATTAAAGACTAATTTCCATATAAAAAAATTTGATAACTAAAACAATAATAATCTAAATAATCTAAACTAATTCATACATATGTGTGTGTGTGTGTGTTAATCATGCTCTTGTGTGTGTGTGTGTGCTCGGGGAGGGGCGGCGCCCATGGTGGCCGCCAGGGGCGAGGGAGAGGGGTTAGAGGGGGAGAGCTCACAGCGGGGCGACGGCGACGGCGAGGCGACGGCGACGACGGCGGCGACGGGGACGGGGGCGGCGATGGAGACGAGGGCGGCGACGGGGACGGGGGCGGCGACGGGGACGGGGGCGGGCCCGGGGCGGCGACGGGAACGGGGGCGGCGACGGGGACGGGGGTGGCGACGGAGACGATCGAGGGCGGCGGCGACGGCAACGGAGACGGAAACAGAGGAACAAACAGAGAGGGAAAACGAAATTTTCGGACGTGTTGTATATATAGACCCCCCCTTTAGTACCGGTTGGAGCCACCAACCGGTACTAAAGGCCTGTTTTGGCTAGGCCAAGTGGCGGGAGGCGACCCCCTTTAGTACCGGGTGGTGGCACAAACCGGTACTAAAGGCCCCCCTTTAGTGCCGGTTTGTTCCACGACCCGGTACTAAAGGCCTCGCGCTGCCACCCCAAAGTTTAGTCCCACCTCGTCGGGCGAAGGGCAGCCGCACTGGTTTATAAACCCAGCCGCGGCTACCACTTTGAACTCCTCTATATAGCAGGCTGGTGGGCCTAAACTCTGCGCGCTGCCCTATGAGTCTGCTGGGCCTTTAAGGCCTGTAATTACACACCTGTGGCCTATCAGGCCCACAGGGCAGCGCCCCAATTTTTTTATAGTTTTTTTCTTTTCTCCTTTATTTTCTTCTATTTATTTTTGTGTAGTTTTTTGTATAGTTTTTTCTTTTTTGTTATATTTATTTTCTTCTATTTATTTGTCAGTAGTTTTTCATCTAGTTTGCCAAAATTCAACATTTTCAGAGTTCATTTTGTAGTGATTTTCAATTTCACGGTCATTTTGTAAACGATTGAAACATAGCAAATATATTTTTTTCTTTTCTGCTTATTTTTTCTTCTATTTATTTCTGAGTAGTTTTTTCTTTTCTGCTATATTTATTTTCTTCTATTTATTTTTGTGTAGTTTTTTAATATAGTTTTTTTCTTTTCAGCTATAGTTTTTCTTCTTTTCTGCTATTTTTTCTTTTCTGCAAAACTTGATGGTCAAAGTCTGGAGTTATAACTTAAAAAAAAGAAATGTCGACGTGCAATTAGTTTTTGCCATAACAGAAGAAGTCCGGAGTTGTAATAAGTTATTAAAAATAAAAAAGAGGTGCAATGCTCGTTAATTTGCTTCAAGCCTTTCGGAATAGTGTAAACTGCACTGCGCATAGCTCCGTGCAGTCTACCGTATTCTTGAAGGCTTGAAGCTAAGCAACGTGAGCATTGAGCCTCTTCTTCATCGTCTCTGCACTCAGGGCTTATAAACCGCTCCTAGTCCCTCTCACTTCGCGAGGTGGGACTAAAAAACAGCTTACTAAGAAACTGTAGTACTGGTTCATCCATGAACCGGTACTAAAGGTGCTCGTGGGGCCCAGCCTTACCTGACACAACCTCATTAGTACCAGTTCGTGGCACGAACCGGTGCTAAAGGTTCGCCACGAACCGGTACTAAACAGCTCCTCCCGCCTAGCAGTTGGTGCATACTGAACGCAAAAAATATAAGAGCATTTAGATCATGATCTTATATTTCTTTACAGTCTAAATTGTCAATATGATCTTATAACATCAAAAATACTTTGATCATCAATGATCTTTGTGTGTACAATCTGAATTGTCAATATGAGTCATCAACGATTTATAAACCGATGAAGACTCATATTGCAGCCACAAATTCTACACATAGAGTTCAATGAAGACCAAGTGCTTGTGATAGTTTGAGAAATAACATATTTAAGGTGGTAAAAGGCTTGTTAGGGGAGCGAGGTGGGACTAAAAACAGCTTACCATAACCTCATTAGTACCGGTTCGTGGTACGAACCGGCACTAAATGGTGATGGTGGGGCCATAGCCTGACCGCAGGCTGACACAGCCTCTTTAGTACCAGTTCATGGCATGAACCGGTACTAAAGGTTCGCCACAAACCGGTGCTATTGATCGCCGCCACGAACCGGCACTAATGTACACATTAGTGCCGGCTGAAATTCAAATCGGCACTATTGTGCTTCATATTTGACCCTTTTTCTACTAGTGGATGTTGATCATCTGGTGCATTAGTATGTAGTTCTCATTGTCAGTTCTTGTTTTCTTGATTCATTTGTACTATATGATTCAGGTTTTATACTTTGCCAGTAGGTAGCTCATGCTGCCCGCTTGCTTCTGCTTTGAATATTGTGGTCTGCATGCTTTAGTCACTATGCCCTTAGTTCTTTTTTTGTAGGGAGCTATGCTTATCATCAGAAACTCTTGGTGATGATGTTATTCCTCTTTTGGTTCATGTGTTGCAATTATATACCACATAATTCTACACCATGTGGTGGACTTAAGTATCTTAGTGACTTCATTTGAGTGTGTATTTCTGTTAATTCTAAGCTTGTGTTGCTGTGAAATTGTACCTCACTGACCGTCTGTCTATTTATTGTGTACTTCTTGCATGAGGAGGTGACTAGTGATGCGGCGCGCCAAGAAGCAGTAGGGGAAGGGGGTCTCCTGCTCGAGGAGGCGGAGGAGTAGGGGCGGGCCCAACCGGCAGCCCTATCCTGCTTGTGGGGGAGGGGTAGGAGGGATCTGCTCCTCTGCTTCCATTGCGATCGCGGCAGGTAGCTCCTCCATCTCCGTCCCCCTCTTCCTGTGCTCACTACTTCTGCTGCTAAGTTGACGAATATGTGATGCACTTGTCCCAAGGAATTTTAGAAGGATCTGTATGAACAAGTCATGTTTTTTATTTTATTTTATTTAGGTTGTTAGTTACCAAACAGAGAGAGAAGATGAGCTCATGCTTGGATTTGTTTCTGCCAGTACATGATTTGTATGTATGCAATCATCATCTTGCATGTGCGAGCTAGTTCCTTGCTTGGGCATCGCGTCGATGACCAAGTGTTAGTGCTGATTTGTTGTGGTGGTGCTCATCTGGCCATTGATTTCTTGCTGATAATTTGTCTACTCCACTTGTTTGCTTTTACTTAAACCTTTGTTTGCATGTTTCTAAAATACAGAGAAGAACACCATGTTTTCTGGTAAAATATTTGTTGGCTATGATATGAAATTCCATGATGTGTGTGTTGTTTCAGTTTCTGTAGCTACAACAAAGTCCCAGTTTACTCTGTACTTGCTGCTGATGATTGCTAGCTAAATTTACAGCGGCGGTGTCCAGGAGGAGAGCAGCAGGCTGGAGCAGCCGCCGCTGGTTTTCTTACTGGTTTTTTTAAATGTCACAACTTACTATGCCGCTACCTAGTAAAAACCAACTTACTATGCCGCTACCTAGTAAAATTATTTCTGTGTTTGATGCATGGCCTATCTTACTTCATGCTTATACATTCTGTTCTGTACCTAACTTATATTGGACGCTGACTATTCTGTAAGATGGATCTAACCATCATTAAGTGCACAAGTTTTCAGGATAATTCGCAACTGCATTCAAAAATTCTAGTGGGAGTTACACATGTTTTCTCATGATAGATTGATTTGGACTGAAACATGATTTTCCATCCCGTTTTCCGTCGACAAATATACAAGTTATACAAGTTATATCAGCAAGTTACTGTATGTGTTAGAGAAATCAGTGTTGATTTATTTGTTGTTCTTTTTTTCTTTCTAATTTCTGGATGAGAGCAAACTGGTGTAGCTAGCTGGATTATGCAGCCATGAATCAGGAAGTAGCATATTCAGTTTTGCTAATAGAAAATAAATGTATTAAAAACTTTAAAAACTGCATAATAAGTGCTTGTTCATGTTTCGTTTTCTCTAAACTTTGTTTGTATGATTGATGGCAAATTTACTTGGTTCTTTTCTCTAAACTGTGCTTGGAACATTCGTTTTTATGATCTAAAATTGCCTTCCTGTGATGATGCAGGTGCCCAGTTTGTGCTCGCTACCGAAGGAGCTCCATGTTGAAGAAGATTGAAGACACTTGTAGAGCTACAGGGTTAACACCAGGGCACCGTATCACGTGTAGAGCTTGTAGAGCTTGTATATGTTAGAGCTTATTATGTGTAGAGCTTGTAAAGTATATGTTATTTGTACAATAGGAGCTCTGTCACTAGTAGAAAAGGGGGCAATGGTCCAGGCCGGGTCAGCCCATTAGTCCCGGTTCAATCCAGAACCGGGACCAATGGGGGCATTGGACCCGGTTCGTGAGCCCCGGGGGCTGGCCGGGCCACGTGGGCCATTGGTCCCGGTTCGGCTGGACCTATTGGTTCCGGTTAGTGGGACGAACCGGGACCAATGCGCCAATTAGTTGCCTATATCTACCCCTCGCCCGCGAGCAGAGCACTCCCAGTGCTCTGTTTTTCGTGGCCGGCGAGGGGAGAGCTTTGTGGTGCTCTAGCTCACCTCCTATGCACACGAGGTGTTCGATGGAATGCCCGAGCCACACTACTTAAGCTTTCCCCTCTCCAAGCTCGACCTCCAAGCTCCATTTTCCTCAATATTTGTCTAGGTTTAGTGGTCCGTTACGTCCCGTCCCCGTCTTCACCGCCGTCGATCGCCCGCGCCGATCTCGTCGCCAGCACCACCGTGGTGAGCCTCTTGTTCTTATCTTCTTTCTAAAAGGAAAAAAAATCTTACTTGTATATTTATATAGATACTTGTATAATTTTCTTACTTTTATTATTGCATCTTATATAGTGCGAAGGTTTTGGTATCTGCTCCCGTCGGCCCTCGTCCTGTCTATGATTCAGATGTGGTATATATTATCTTTTCATAACTATTGGTTCATTTATTGTTTATGACAATTATGCCGACCAACGCGACATAGATTTTATTTATCTAGGAGGTTGTTGAACCGGAAATTCCAACTGACCCTATTGTCGAGAGGTTAAATTTAGTTGAAGAAGAAAAGAATTTGTTGAAGGAAAAAATTAGAAAAATTGAGGAGGAGAAGATGATATTGAAGTTGCATGTTGCGGATGTCGTCGATGATCACAAGATCAAGATGGATGCAATGCGCTTGAAGATTAGAAAGATTAGAAAATATGCCATTCATACCGAGGCTTGGTATCATTATGTCGTAGGATCAGTTGTTACATTGGTTGCAATTATGATCGCATTTGTTTTCGCATTGAAATGTTTTACATAGTTTCAATGTATGGTTTAATTAATTTAGATGCTCTGCAGAGCTTTATGTTGTTAGATGAGAACTATGTATGTACTTTGGTTTTAATGTGATAATGAACTTCTATTAATTTGGTCACTTAATTATCTATTCATGATGTTCTGTAATGATTTTTGACACAGTTAATTATGTATAATGCATGCAGATGAACCGACAATGGATGTACGGTTCAAGACACACCTCCGAGTACATTAAGGGCGTGCATGATTTTCTCGAAGTGGCTGAGGCAAACAAGCAGAATGGTTTTATGTGTTGTCCATGCCCTATATGTGGGAATACGAAGTCTTACTCTGACCGGAAAATCCTCCACACCCACCTGCTTTATAAGGGTTTCATGCCACACTATAATGTTTGGACGAGGCACGGAGAAATAGGGGTTATGATGGAAGACGGCGAAGTAGAAGAGTACGATGACAACTATGTGCCCCCTGAATAGGGTGATGCTACTGAACATCAAGAGGAACCAGACGATGTGCGCGATGATGCTGCAACGGGCGAAGCTGCTGAAGATCAAGAGGAACCAGACGATGTGCCCGATGATGATGATCTCCGCCGGGTCATTGTCGATGCAAGGACGCAATGCGAAAGTCAAAAGGAGAAGCTGAAGTTCGAGCGCATGTTAGAGGACCACAAAAAAGGGTTGTACCCCAATTGCGAAGATGGTAACACAAAGCTCGGTACCGTACTGGAATTGCTGCAGTGGAAGGCAGAGAATGTTGTGCCTGACAAAGGATTTGAGAAGCTACTGAAAATATTGAAGAAGAAGCTTCCAAAGGATAACGAATTGCCCGACAGTACATACGCAGCAAAGAAGGTCGTATGCCCTCTAGGATTGGAGGTGCAGAAGATACATGCATGCCCTAATGACTGCATCCTCTTCCGCGGTGCGTACAAGGATCTGAACGCATGCCCGGTATGCGGTGCATTACGGTATAAGATCAGACGAGATGACCCTGGTGATGTCGACGGTGAGCCCCCTAGGAAGAGGGTTCCTGTGAAGGTGATGTGGTATGCTCCTATAATACCATGGTTGAAACGTCTGTTCAGAAACAGAGAGCATGCCAAGTTGATGCGATGGCACAGTGAGGACCGTAAGAAAGACGAGAAGTTGAGAGCACCCGCTGACGGGTCGCAGTGGAGAAAAATCGAGAGAAAGTACTGGGATGAGTTTGCAAGTGAGCCAAGGAACGTATGGTTTCCTTTAAGCGCGGATGGCATTAATCCTTTCGGGGAGCAGAGTAGCAATCACAGCACCTGGCCCGTGGCTCTATGTATGTATAACCTTCCTCCTTGGATGTGCATGAAGCGGAAGTTCATTATGATGCCAGTTCTCATCCAAGGCCCTAAGCAACCCGGCAACGACATTGATGTGTACCTAAGGCCATTAGTTGAAGAACTTTTACAGCTGTGGAATGGAAATGGTGTACGTACGTGGATGAGCACAAACAGGAGGAATTTAACCTAAAGGCGTTGCTATTCGTGACCATCAATGATTGGCCCGCTCTCAGTAACCTTTCAGGACAGACAAACAAGGGATACCACGCATGCACGCACTGTCTACTTGACACTGATAGTATATACCTGGCAAGTTGCAGGAAGAATGTGTACCTGGGCCATCGTCGATTTCTTCCGACCAACCATCAATGTCGAAAGAAAGGCAAGCATTTCAAAGGCGAGGCAGATCACCGGAAGAAGCCCGCCATGCGTACCGGTGAGCACGTACTTGCTATGGTCAGTGATTTACACGTAATCTTTGGAAATGGTCCCCGCGCACTAGCTGTTCCGAGTGACGCTGGGGGACACGCACCCATGTGGAAGAAGAAATCTATATTTTGGGACCTACCCTACTGGAAAGACCTAGAGGTCCGCTCTTCGATCGACGTGATGCACATGACGAAGAACCTTTGCGTGAACCTGCTAGGCTTCTTGGGCGTGTATGGGAAGACAAAAGATACAGCTGAGGCACGGGAGGACCTACAACGTTTGCATGAAAAAGACGGCATGCCTCCAAAGCAGTATGAAGGTCCTGCCAGCTATGCTCTTACCAAAGAAGAGAAGGAAATCTTCTTTGAATGCCTGCTTAGTATGAAGGTCCCGACTGGCTTCTCGTCTAATACAAAAGGAATAATAAATATGGCAGAGAAAAAGTTTCAGAACCTAAAGTCTCATGACTGCCACGTGATTATGACGCAACTGCTTCCGGTTGCATTGAGGGGGCTTCTACCAAAAAACGTCCGATTAGCCATTGTGAAGCTATGTGCATTCCTCAATGCAATCTCTCAGAAGGTGATCGATCCAGAAATCATACCGAGGCTAAGGAGTGATGTGGTGCAATGTCTTGTCAGTTTCGAGCTGGTGTTCCCACCATCCTTCTTCAATATCATGACGCACGTCCTAGTTCATCTAGTTGACGAGATTGTCATTCTGGGCCCCGTATTTCTACACAATATGTACCCCTTTGAGAGGTTCATGGGAGTCCTAAATAAATATGTCCGTAACCGCGCTAGGCCAGAAGGAAGCATCTCCATGGGCCATCAAACAGAGGATGTCATCGGGTTTTGTGTTGACTTCATTCCTGGCCTTAAGAAGATAGGTCTCCCTAAATCGCGGTATGAGGGGAGACTGACTGGAAAAGGCACGCTTGGAAGGGACTCAATAATATGCAGGGACGGATATTCTTGGTCTCAAGCACACTACACAGTTCTACAGAACTCTACCTTGGTGAACCCGTATGTCGATGAACACAAGAACAGTCTGCGCTCCAAACACCCGGAGCAGTGCGACGACTGGATTACATGTGAACACATCAGGACTTTCAGCAGTTGGTTGGAAGCACGTATCAGAGGTGACAACACTGTTTGTGATGAGTTGTACTTGTTGTCCAGGGGACCATCTTTGACTGTATTGATTTGGAAAGGATACGAGATAAACGGGAATACATTTTACACGATTGACCAAGATCAAAAGAGCACCAACCAAAACAGCGGTGTCCGCTTTGATGCAACAACCGAGAGAGGAAAGGACACATATTATGGTTACATAGTGGACATATGGAAACTTGACTACAGACATGATTTTAAGGTCCCTTTGTTCAAGTGCAAATGGGTCAATCTGTCAGGAGGCGGGGTACAGGTAGACCCACAGTACGGAATGACAACAGTGGATCTGAAAAATCTTGGGTACACTGATGAACCGTTCGTCCTAGCCAATGATGTGGCACAGGTTATCTATGTGAAGGACATGTCCACCAGACCGAGAAAGAGAAAAGATAAGGAAGCGAATACATCATACGATGAGCCAAAGCGCCACATAGTTCTTTCAGGAAAAAGGGACATTGTGGGAGTGGAGGACAAGACAGACATGTCTGAAGATTATGAAAAGTTTCATGAAATTCCTCCCTTCAAAGTCAAGGCTGACCCCAGCATCCTGATAAACGATGAAGATTATCCATGGTTACGGCGCAATAAGCAAATGACACAAGCGAAGAAAAAGTGAAGACTTTCTCCCGCAACTATTATGATGATACCATGCCAACTTTGTAACTGACGAGTATGATACCATTGTCCGTTTTGTACATGCACATGCTATGTGGGTCAATTTATGATACCATGCCAACTTTCAACCTTTTCAGAGTTCATTTGAAATGCTTTAATATCTTATGGTTCGGCCCTCGTAATAATTAAAAATAGCAACAATAAGTATTTTGTTGTAAGTAGAAACAAAATAAAATAAATAAAGCAATAAAGAAAACAAAAAAGCAAAAAAAGTGTTTTCAAAATTGAAAACTAATGGCACTAACAGCAAGTTTATAATTTTCCTAAAACTAAAAGCAAAACACAATTAAAAAATAAAGCAAAAAACAAAAGAAAATAAATAATGCAGAAAACAAAACAAAAAATCAACAATAAGTATTTTGTTGTAAGTAGAAACAAAATAAAATAAATAAAGCAAGAAAGAAAACAAAAAAACAAAAAAAGTGTTTTCAAATTTGAAAACTAATGGCACTAACAGAAAGTTTATAATTTTCCTAAAACTAAAAGCAAAAACAATTAAAAAATAAAGCAAAAAACAAAAGAAAATAAATAATGCAGAAAACAAAACAAAAAACTGGAAAAAAATAAATATAGCAACAATAAGTAAAGAAAAAAAATGCCTCCTACTGGGCCCCCACGGCCTGAATACGACATGAAACCCTACTATGGGCCAGGATTCAGGCCCGTAGTAGGCCCAGAAGGCCCATCAGGCAAAGCAATAGCAAGTAGGCCCGAAAGCCTGCGGTGGAGAGGAGCTCAAGAGGGGTGCGGCAGTGGGCTTATAAACCACTGCGTGCCCCTCATAACTAGCGAGGTGGGACTAAACTTTGGCCTCGAGGCGGGCAGCACAGGGGCCTTTGGTCCTGGTTGGTGGCACCAACCGGGACTAAAGGGGGAGGCATTAGTCCCGGTTGGTGCCACCAACCGGTACCAAAGGCCGCCGATTCCCGCCCTTTGGGCTGCCGAAAAAGAGGCCTTTGGTCCCGGTTGGTGGCACCAACCGGGACTAAAGGGTGCATTAGTCCCGGTTGGAGCCACCAACCGGGACTAAAGGGTTTGCTATATAAGCAACACTTAGCAGTTTCCAGCCAAATCGCCCACTTCTCCCCCGACGCCCCCTGCTCCTCCTCGTCGCCGTCGCCGCCGCCACCGACGCCGTCAGGCTGCTCGCCTGAGCCGTCGCCGCCGCCCCCTGTGAGCACAGCCTGCTCCCGCGCCCCTCCCGTCCCGCACCCCTGCGCGGCCACCGCGCGCCGCTCCTGTCCTGCGCAGCCACCGCGCGCCGCCCCTGTCCTGCGCGGCCGGTGCGCGCCGCCCCTGTCCTGCGCGGCCGCCGCGCCGCCGCCACTGCCCTGCGCGGCCGCCGCGCGCCGCCCCGCCGCCCCTGCAATTTCCATAGCATTTTCTTGCATTTTTTTGTGTATATGTTTTTGTATGTGTATATATATATGTGTACACGTTCATAGTATTTTTTTCATAAGTGTATTTGTCACGACCGGTTTTTCAATAAAATACTTATAGAGAAAATCGATCTTTTGATCCCAGTATAGGAAAAGTTGTCCTAACTGGTAGACAAATACTTGATAAACAGAGGACCAGTAGCATTAAATATATTACAGGGTTGAACGGAGGTTGCTCAACAATTTATTACAAACACGCCAATATCATACATAAGGGCGGTTATGACACAGGGATGTGGTGACATGCTACTAGCTCGAGATAAAAGTGGTGGTGGATAACTTGACTCCAAACTCGCAGCTCATCGAGCGTCGAGGTGAGGCTCGATGAATTTATTTCTGGGGTGGCGGAAGCGGATATAATACAGTGACCAAATGCAGGATTGCACGGGACTGACTGGGACTCCTCTAGGCGTCGGACTCGCTATCGAACTCTTCATCCATGAGATCGCCTTCATCAACATCTGGCCAAATCAACAAGCTAGGTGAGTACTTTGAAAGTACTCGCAAGACAGTTCGGACAAAAGATATACAAATGCATGCATGAATGTGTCATGAGCAAAAATAATGATGCTCATTCCAATAATAAAATTTGCACGACTTGATAAGTAAAACAAATAACTGAAAACCGATCGGGTGTCTGGAGCGATGCCTCGAAAGGTAAACAAATAAAGCTCATGCCGCAGTCGGGCGTCTAAGCGACACCACATAAAGGGCTTATAAAAGAAATGCCACAGTCGGGCGTCTCAGCGACACCACATAAAGGGCTTATAAAAGAAATGCCACAGTCGGGCGTCTCAGCGACACCACATAAAGGGCTTATAAAAGAAATGCCTCAATTGGGCGTCTCAGCAACACCACATAAAGGGCTTATAAAAGAAATGCCACAGTCGGGCGTCTCAGCGACACCACATAAAGGGCTTAAAAAAGAAATGCCACAGTCAGGCGTCTCAGCGACACCACATAAAGGGCTTATAAAAGAAATGCCACATTCGGACGTCTGAGCGACATCGCAGAAAGGGCTTATCTTGATAATAAATAACAAGTGTGCCACAGTCGGACGTCTGAGCAACATCACAGAGAGGGCTTATATCAAATGTAAATAACAAGTATGCCACAGTCGGATGTCTGAGCGACATCACAGAAAGGGCTTATATCAGAAGTAAATAACGGGTTAGTACATCCACAAGAATAATCTTTTAACCGGATTTAACACTCATGTAGTCCACCGGGGTTTTGTCACTGAGGCTGATATCTGACAAGATAAGATGAACATAGTACTTGGATATGCACAATATGATTTAAAGGATTTGTGACTCTGCAGAGTTTGTACTAACTGTCCACAGCCAACGGATTTCCGTAGTCACGAAGGACTAGTTCCGTTTACGGTATTTCGGTAGAAACACATTTAACCAGTACACACCCATTCCACCTCATGATGCCAGGAATCACCCTAGACAACATCCAAGAAAAACTTTGAGACGGGGAGGTCACAACCTCGAATAGCATGGGATCAAATTTCTATACGCGCGCTCTAAGGGGTGCCCCCCTCTCGGTCCCAACCGGAAACACCCATGCCCCCTGACCGGATGATGGGCTTTAATCCAGGGCCATGGAACCCTCATCCCAGCCTCACTATTTGGTGTGTACGAGGAAAACGGTTTGAACCTTACTAAGCCATATTCCTTGCAGAAAACATGTGGCAGTACAGGAAAGGAAATGAATGGGAATGTGATTTGATTCACGATGACACTGAAGTCAAATAGATTGGCATAAGACTGGCATGCCACAACACTGCCATCTTACCCATCCTCATGCCATCACATGGCCATGCAAATATGTATCAAACAACATATGGGTTTCCGAAATTCACTTTCCACTTCTTTGCATGAAATATAACATTCAAAGAAATGTTCATAAACATGCCATGAAACTCCTAAATGCAAACACGCATCAAACACTCATCATATCAAGAGTTCAAACATTCTTGCCTGGTTCGGAATAGTCGGAGTCTAACTGGGTGAAGTTCGCGGCTCCGTCACCTCCTCCGGTATCTACGGTATAAGAAAAATATGCACATAACGTAAATACCGCGGGTGCACAAAAGTATTCCAAAAAAGTTCTCAATTAAATCTAATAAAAAACTAGACAAAATTTTAAAGAGAACAGAAAAAGAATCAAACAAAAATCCTTTTCTGTTTAAAAGATATAAGGGTTTTGATTCAGGGACCTTTCTGTAATGAAACAGAAAACTCTCAGGGGGTTCTGCAGAAAAGTCCAGAAAACGATTCAAACTGGAAAGCGCATTTTGCCAGAATACGCTTTCGGAAAATGGTTTGTTTAATAAGAATGAGAGACTGACAGGCGGGTCCCACCCGTCAGGTTTGAAAATTCAAATGAGGGAGACGGGGCTCGTCGGCGCCCGAGAGCTGCGGTGGTCGCCAACGGCGATCCACGGCGAGGCAGGAGGATCAGGTGGTACCTCCGTGTTCAGTACGTCCTTCCGTGTCGGTGGGTGGTGGTGGTGGTCACCGGCGAGCACTGTGTCGACGGCGGCCCTGGCTCCGGCGGACGGTGGTTCGGTTAGTCGCGGACCTCGTCGGAGAGAGCTGCTGGGGTCAAATTGGAGTGGGGGGTTAGTCTCCTAGAGGTGTCATGAGGCTACGGGCAAGTCTAGGGCGATGGAGGAGTTCTCACCGGAGAGAACGCTGCCGGAGCCCGAGGCGGACGGAGGTGGCCGGAGTTGAGGAAGAAGGGCCCCTCGAGGCTCTTCCAGTGGCTGGGCGGGGTCTGGTGAGGTGGTGGAGATGTGTCGGGTCGAGAGCGAGCTCGGAGGCGCTATTTATAGCCGGCCCGAGGTGGTTGCCGTGAACGGGATAAGTCCGGCGAGCGAATACGGCGGCGATGTGGCTGGACGGTTGGTTCAGGGGCTTGAGCATCGTCTAGACGGAGCACTGATTCCATTCCAGTGTCTAACTCAGCATGGCAGGGGCGGTTACGGCCTGTCCCCGACGGAACGGCCGTACAGCACGGCGGCGGCAGAGAGCGCGCCCTAAGCGTGCCAGGCCACGGCGACGGTGCTGCATGCGTGCGCTAGCAAGGGAGATGGCCACGCGGAGCTCCCAGGTGGCTTGGGCTGTGCCGAACGGCGTTATGCCGCAGGGTGCCCCCTGTCGGCCGCCACGGGAGGTTCTGTCGCCGCGGAAGACACCGGCGCAGGCGGGCCAGGGTGCCACCGACGCCAGGAACGAGCCAAGTGCGCGTGCAGTGCTCCGGATAGGGAGGAGGGGCCGTGCGCAATGCGCCAGGCGCACAGTTGACATGTGACTAAACCCTGACGAAGAAACGACACTAAAACTCTGAATTTTCTGAAGATGCATAGTAATAGTGCAGGCCAGGTGTTCGACAGAATGATTTTAGCATGTGGGGATTTTTCCTTGAGTTGGTTTTCAGTGGAGTGGCCTCTCATTGCAACTGGGGGTTGCCTGAATTTTGGTGGAATTTTTGGAGAAGGGGAGATATGAATTTCACCAAATTTGACAAATCTGGTCCAAACTTGCAGAGGGTGAATTTTGAAAATTTTGAAAAGAAGAAGAGTGGATCTTGATTGTTCTAGGTTGTGGGTGCTAAGGACTATCCAGAGGGGTTGATTTGATATCAAAGTTCAAAGGCATTAAGGTACTTGCTTTGCAAATTACCTAGGCTCAAAATAAACGATAGAATTGTTTTGGGAAAAGAAATAAATGAGATAAAATCCAAAAATGGATTTAACTAGTTGGGACAGAATGTTTGGGTTGTCCCAAAGTGGAAGGAGGGGTTTTGGGAGAATTTTACCACAAGAGGCATGGTAAAAACAAGAATAGATCAAAACCAAAGAATAGCCCAAAACCAAAAAGGTTTTCTTTTTAGAAGTAACTAAATCCAAGAAAAGATTTTGAGAAGGAAAACTCAGAAGAGAGGTTTTTAAGAAGGGTTTAAATGACCTTCTTTAAACGAAGCAAGGCTCTTGCTGAAAACAAAACAACAAAAAATTTGGAGTGTCACAGCACCTACCCCCTTAGGAAAAATCTCGTCCCCGAGATTTCAGCTGATCCTTAAACAGGTGTGGGTGCTCTGTCCGAAGAAAATCCTCTCTCTCCCAAGTTGCTTCATTCTCGGTGTGATTGCTCCACTGAACTCTGAAAAACTTGATGGTTTTCTGTCGGGTCCTCCTCTCAGACTCCTCTAATATTTTTATTGGGCGCTCCCGGTAGGTGAGGTCTGGTTGCACGTCAATATTTTCATGTGATACTTGCTTCTCTGGGTTGCTCACGTACTTTCTCAACTGCGAGATGTGGAACACGTTGTGGATATCGGATAAATCTCCGGGTAGGTCTAGCTGGTAGGCTACCGTGCCTCTTCGGGCCACTATACAGAATGGTCCGATGAATCTTGGTGCTAGCTTTCCCTTAACCCTGAATCGTTGCAGACCCCTCATAGGAGAAACTCTTAGGTATACAAACTCTCCGGGTTCAAAACTGATTTCCCGATGCTTTCGATCGTAATAACTCTTTTGCCGACTTTGAGCTGTCTTGAGTCGATCTCTAATCGTCTTAACTTTCTCCTCAGCCTCTTTGAGCATATCTGGGCCGAAGATGTGGCTGTCCCCGGTTTCTGACCAGTTTAGCGGGGTACGACATCTTCTCCCATACAGAGCTTCAAAGGGTGCCATTTGTAAGCTGGCTTGATAACTGTTGTTGTATGCGAACTCTGCATATGGCAAGCTTTCTTCCCAACTGGTTCCGTAGGTGAGGACACAGGCTCTCAGCATGTCTTCTAGAATTTGGTTTACGCGTTCAGTTTGCCCATCAGTCTGGGGGTGGTATGCGGTACTGAGTGCTAGTTGGGTTCCCAGTGCCTGTTGTAGGTGATCCCAAAATCTAAAGACGAACTGTGTGCCTCTGTCAGATATGATAGTCTTTGGGACTCCATGCAGGCAGATGACACGGGCAAGATAAAGTCTGGCCAGTCTCTGAGTGGTGTGAGTTGTCTTCACCGGGATGAAATGTGCTACCTTAGTTAATCTGTCGGTGATGACCCATATGGCATTATTTCTGTGTCGTGACCGTGGTAGTCCAACAATGAAATCCATTCCAATCTCGTCCCACTTCCACTCGGGTATCTTGTTTGGCTGTAACAACTCGGCTGGTTTCTGGTGCTCGGCCTTGATGCGTTGACAAGAGTCACAGCATGCAATGAACGTGGCTATGTCTCTCTTCATACCGTGCCACCAAAATTTTTCCTGAAGGTCTTTGTACATTTTTGTTCCTCCAGGATGGATTGAATACGGAGCGGTGTGGCTTTCAGCCAGAATCTGTTGTTTGAGGTCCTTGATATTTGGTACGCAAAGTCTCTCTCCGTACCACAATACTCCTTGCTCATCTACGTTGAATTCTGAGGCCTTGCCCAAACTCACTTTCCTTTTTATGCCATCAATGCTGGGGTGTCCATGCTGAGCCTCCTTAATCTTTTCCATCAGGGTAGGCTGTATTTCCAAATTCGACACACTGCCTTCGGTAACCATTATTAAATTGAGTTTGGCAAATTCCTGTTGAAATTCTGGCCTCAACTTTGGTATACTGTCGTTGTCCGTGCTGGGATTCCGACTAAGGGCATCTGCCACAACATTTGCTTTTCCGGGATGGTAGTGGATTCCAACATCATAATCCTTCACCAACTCTAACCAGCGTCGTTGCCGTAAATTAAGTTCCAGCTGTGTGAAAATATACTTAAGGCTCTTATGGTCTGTGTATATTTCACAACGATTTCCAAGTAGGAAGTGTCTCCATTCTTTGAGTGCATGGATGACCGCTGCTAATTCTAAGTCATGAGTGGGATAATTTTCCTCATGCTTGCGAAGTTGTCTGGAGACATATGCAACTACCTTGCCTTCTTGCATCAATATGCATCCGAGGCCTTTCCGGGACGCGTCACAATATACCTCAAAATTCTTGTGTATGTCTGGCCTAATTAACACTAGTGTCGTTGTTAATTTCCTTTTTATCTCTTGGAAGCTTTTCTCTTAGGCTTCCGTCCATTCAAACTTCTTGTCTTTCTTGAGTAACTGCGTCATTGGCTTTGCTTTGGTGGAGAATCCTTCATAAATCTCCGGTAATAGCCTGCCATTCCCAAGAAACTTCGTACATCCGTTACGCTAGCTGGTGGTTTCCAGCCAAGTACGGCCTTGACCTTTTCCGGGTCTACTGCAATACCTTCTTGGGTTAGCACGTGGCCCAGAAAACCCACCTGTCTTAGCCAAAATTCACATTTGCTGAATTTGGCGGACAGTTGATGTTTCTTGAGTTCTCCTAGTACAATCCTGAGATGCTCGGCGTGCTCTTCTGGTGTTTTGGAGTATATCAGAATATCATCGATGAATACCACAACAAACTTGTCCATATACTTCATAAATACTTTGTTCATGAGGTGAACAAAATATGCGGGGGTGTTTGTTAGCCCAAATGGCATCACTGTGAACTCATACAGTCCATATCTGGAAGTGAAGGCTGTCTTGGGAATATCTTCTGTTCGCACTTTTAATTGGTGGTATCCCGATCTCAAGTCGATTTTTGAGAAGACTTTGGCCTGAGCGAGCTGATCAAATAAATCATTTATTCGGGGCATTGGGTATTTGTTCTTGATTGTGACCATGTTAAGAGCTCGATAGTCTATACACAATCTCAGTGTTCCATCCTTTTTCTTGGCAAATAAAATTTGGAGAACCCCAAGGTGAGGAACTGGCTTGTATGTATCCTTTCTCCAATAATTCTTTTATTTGCTTCTTCAATTCTACCAATTCGGATGGTGCCATTCTGTATGATTTCTTGTAAATGGGAGCGGTTCCGGGTGCTAGCTCAATGCTGAATTCTATCTCTCGGTCTGGTGGCATGCCTGGTAGTTCTTCTGGAAATACGTCTGGAAATTCACACACTACTGGAACCTTGTTCAGCTCAGAAACGTCCACCTTGTTTAATCTCGGTTGCCGAGGTATTTGTCTCTCTTTGTCTGAAACTTTTATTGTCTTCCCGTGATGGTGTGTGAGAATCACGGTCCGGTTGAAGCAGTCAATAAAACCTTTGTTGGTGGTTAACCAATCCATCCCTAGGATGACATCTAGTCCTTTACTTTCCAATACAATAAGGTTGGCGTAAAACTTCAATCCTTCAAATTCAATAACCACACCTTGACAGTAACTCTGGGTCACTTGCTTAATTCCAGGGGACTTGATAATCATGGATTTTTCCAAGGGAAGCATTGAAAAATTATTTTGCAAAGCAAAACTCTTCGAAATGAATGAGTGAGAAGCTCCAGAATCAAACAAAACCATGGCAGGTATTGTGTTGACAGGGTACATACCGAGTACGATATCTGGGGTGTTCTGTGCTTCCTCTTTGGTCACGTGGTTCAGATGACCCTTCATGTGGTTGTTATTGGGGTTGAAATTGTTTCGCTTTGGCGTTGTATTATTGCCACCATTGTTAGGCTTTGGCGTTGAGTTCCTTGGCTTGGGGCACTGCTTGGCATAGTGCCCTTCTTCTCCACAAGCGTAACAAGTAACGCCTGGGCGATATGTGAACTCCTTGTCTCTTGCATGAAATTCTTGATTGGGCGTGAATTATTCGTCGGGGTTTTGTGTGTTCCACCCTTCTGAAAATTCCGTCTTGCTTCTATGGTTGCGAGCAAAAGTAGACTGGTCCCTTTTGCGTTTGCGGAAATCTTCCAAGTTGCGTCGCTCATTTTCCAGAGTAATGGCCTTATCCACCAGTGTTTTAAAATCTGGGAAGGTATGCACAACCAGTTGGCATTTAAGTGCGGGTGCCAGGCCTTCCAAGAATTTTTCCATCTTCTTGCTCTCGGTCATGCGCTCTTCATTGGCGTAGCGAGACAGCAGAGTGAATTGGATGTTGTATTCTGACACTGTCATGGTCCTTTGCTTGAGGTCATCAAATTCTCTCTTCTTGATTTTCATAACACTCTTAGGAATGTGTGCCCCACAAAAACCTTCTTTGAAATCCTCCCAGGTTATTTCATTTTCGTTGGGGTGCATGTGCAGGAAATTTTCCCACCACGATGCAGCTGCTCCAGTGAGATAATGTGGTGCATACAATAATTTTTCACGGTCTGAACACTGTGCAATAATTAATTTTCTCTCCATGTCTTGAAGCCAGTCATCGGCCTCAAGGGGCTTGTCAGTATGAGAAAATGTTGGGGGACGCGTCTTCTGTAACTCAGACAACTTGGATTGCTGCTGATACTGACCACGGTGATTTCTCATATTGATGAATTGGTTCATCATTTCCTGGTGTTGTTGCTGACTCTGTTCATACAGACGACACACTTGAGTAAATGCTGTTTCACTGTCCTGTTGACTTGTCTGTCCCTGAGTGAAATTGTGGTTTGGTGGTGTGCCATAATTTTCTTCGGGCTGATTTGGCATGGAGCGCGTCCATGGACGAGACATCTTTCACTCTGGGGATATATTTTGTGAAACTCGTAAGACAAGAAAGAGAGTCGCAAAAGTCAATAAAATCACACATAAAGAAAATTTTAAAACTCCAGGATTTTTTTTGAAAATACACGATTGCGCGTGGAGAAGGACTATTACATATCTTACACACGTGCATAATTATACATTACATCACTCAGGATATGCGTACATAATCCTGACATGTTATTGAGACTAGTGCACTTCTCTAGATCCTACATGATGCGCAAACAGGCTACTTCTCACAACCTATGTACATATAAACATATCACACAAGTCGGTACATCGCGTGGCGTCTAAACGTACTCAGTCGAAGATGGTGAGGATCTCCCTTGGCCTGCCGAGGGTGAGACGCAGTGACGCTGGGGACTCAACCTCCTCCTCGCTAATAGGTTCCAAACGAGAAACGTTGCGCTGAGCTGATGGAGCAGGTGCCATAGGCGGAGTAACACGAATATGAGTGGGCGGAATAGATGGATTAGCACGTATGGGAGTGGGTGCAATAAGTGGTGCAGAGCGAACGGGAGTGGGTGCAATAGCTTGGTTAAATTCCTCAGTGGTAGGCAGACGACGAGCAGTGGCGAGAATGGTAGGTGCATGAGAAGCTGAGGACGAGATGAAAGTCAGCGGTGGAGCGGTGTGCAGGAGTTCCCTCCTGTTGGAGGCACAGCCATGGACTGAGTCCATGCGGGCAGCTACAAGGTCGTCCACCATGCTGTCGAAGGCTGCCTCCAGGGCTCGGAGGTACTCGACAAGCATCTCAAAGGCCTCATCTCGCTCTCCTCTAGGGCAAGAGAATGAGTAGTGACAGGTGTATGGCACGTGGCATGGAAGGTAGCGGTAGCGACGGGTCTTCATTGTAGGAAGGACATCCCGAAGACGAGCTATCGCCTCGCGGGCAGCCATCTGCATAGCATGCCTCTCTGTAGGCATGGCTCTCCCCAAGAATCGGAAGCGGCGTATCTCAGCACGCCCTCCCTTGAATTGCACCGCGGCCTGGTGCATGGTCAGACTGTCGTTGATCTTGTGTGGATAAAGTGTGAAGACTGGGCGCACGGATGGCCCCATCGCGACCTGAACGATGAAGGAGAGGAGCTTGACGAACCCCTCAGGCACGTTGGCGAACATTTGTGACTCACAGTCGTTGCCAGCCATCTACAAAAGTAGGCAAAAATTCTGAGCGATCAGATCATAAACTTTATGCCGACTGTCAGAAAAATGACTACATTTGTAAAAACATGAATAAACTCTATCATGCTAATAACCGATTAGCGATCGCACCTAGTGGCTTCCTACAGTCAGTCTGGCTCTGGTACCAAGTCTGTCACGACCGGTTTTTCAATAAAATACTTATTGAAAAAATCGATCTTTTGATCCCAGTATAGGAAAAGTTATCCTCACTGGTAGACAAATACTTGATAAACAGAGGACCAGCAGCATAAAATATATTACAGGGTTGAGCGGAGGCTGCTCAACAATTTATTACAAACACGCCAATATCATACATAAGGGCGGTTATGACACACGGGTGTGGTGACATGCTACTAGCTCGAGATAAAAGTGGTGGTGGATAACTTGACTCCTAACTGGCAGCTCATCGAGCGTCGAGGTGAGGCTCGATGAATTTATTTCTGGGGTGGCGGAAGCGGATATAATACAGTGACCAAATGCTGGATCGCACGGGACTGACTGGGACTCCTCTAGGCGTCGGACTCGCTATCGAACTCTTCATCCATGAGATCGCCTTCATCAACATCTGGCCAAATCAACAAGCCAGGTGAGTACTTTGAAAGTACTCGCAAGACAGTTCAGACAAAAGATATAACAAATACATGCATGAATGCGTCATGAGCAAAAACAATGATGCTCATTCCAATAATAAAATTTGCACGACTTGATAAGTAAAACAAATAACTGAAAATGGATCGGGTGTCTGGAGCGACGCCTCGAAAGGTAAACAAATAAAGCTCATGCCGCAGTCGGGCGTCTAAGCGTCACCACATAAAGGGCTTATAAAAGAAATGCCACAGTCGGGCGTCTCAGCGACACCACATAAAGGGCTTATAAAAGAAATGCCACAGTCGGGCGTCTCAGCGACACCACATAAAGGGCTTATAAAGGAAATGCCTCAGTCGGGCGTCTCAGCGACACCACATAAAGGGCTTATAAAAGAAATGCCACAGTCGGGTGTCTCAGCGACACCACATAAAGGGCTTAAAAAAGAAATGCCATAGTCGGGCATCTCAGTGACACCACATAAAGGGCTTATAAAAGAAATGCCACAGTCGGACGTCTGAGCGACATCGCAAAAAGGGCTTATCTCGATAATAAATAACAAGTGTGCCACAGTCGGACGTCTGAGCGACATCACAGAGAGGGCTTATATCAAATGTAAATAACAAGTATGACACAGTCGGATGTCTGAGCGACATCACAGAAAGGGCTTATATCAGAAGTAAATAACGGGTTAGTCCATCCACAAGAATAATCTTTTAACCGGATTTAACACTCATGTAGTCCACCGGGGTTTTGTCACTCAGGCTGATATATGACAAGATAAGATGAGCATAGTACTTGGATATGTACAAGATGATTTAAATGATTTGTGACTCTGCAGAGTTTGTACTAACTGTCCACAGTGAACGGATTTCCGTAGTCACGAAGGACTAGTTCCGTTTACGGTATTTCGGTAGAAACACATTTAACCAGTACACACCCATTCCACCTCATGATGCCAGGAATCACCCTAGACAACGTCCAAGAAAAACTTTGAGACGGGGAGGTCACAACCTCGAATAGCATGGGATCAAATTTCTATACGCGCGCTCTAAGGGGTGCCCCCCTCTCGGTCCCAACCGGAAACACCCATGCCCCCTGACCGGATGACGGGCTTTAATCCAGGGCCATGGAACCCTCATCACGGCCTCTCTATTTGGTGTGTACCAGGAAAACGGTTTGCAACTTACTAAGCCATATTCCTTGCGGAAAACAAGTGGCAGTACAGGAAAGGAAATGAATGGGAATGTGATTTGATTCACGATAACACTGAAGTCAAATAGACTGGCATAAGACTGGCATGCCACAACACTGCCATCTTACCCATCCTCATGCCATCACATGGCCATGCAAATATGTATCAAACAACATATGGGTTTCCGAAACTCACTTTCCACTTCTTTGCATGAAATATAACATTCAAAGAAATGTTCATAAACATGCCATGAAACTCCTAAAGGCAAACACGCATCAAACACTCATCATATCAAGAGTTCAAACATGCTTGCCAGGTTCGGAGTAGTGGGAGTCTAACTGGGTGAAGTTCACGGCTCCGTCACCTCCTCCGGTATCTACGGTATAAGAAAAATACGCACGTAACGTAAATACCGCGGGGTGCACAAAAGTATTCCAAAAAAATTCTCAATTAAATCTGATAAAAAACTAGACAAAATTTTAAAGAGAACAGAATAAGAATCAAACAAAAATCCTTTTCTGTTTAAAAGATATAAGGGTTTTGATTTAGGGACCTTTCTGTAATGAAACAGAAAACTCTCAGGGGGTTCTGCAGAAAAGTCCAGAAAACGATTCAAACTAGAAAGCGCATTTTGCCAGAATACGCATTCGGAAAACGGGTCGTTTAATAAGAATGAGAGACTGACAGGCGGGTCCCACCCGTCAGATTTGAAAATTCAAACGAGGGAGATGGGGCTCGTCGGCGCCCGAGAGCTGCCGTGGTCGCCGACGGCGATCCACGGCGAGGCAGGAGGATCGGGTGGTACCTCCGTGTTTAGTACGTCCTTCCGCGTCGGTGGGTGGTGGTGGTGGTCGCCGGCGAGCACTGTGTCGAGCGGCGGCCCTGGCTCCGGCGGACGGTGGTTCGGGTAGTCGTGGACCTCGTCGGAGAGAGTTGCTGCGGTCAAATTGGAGTGGGGGGTTAGTCTCCTAGAGGTGTCATGAGGCTACGGGCAAGTCTAGGGCGGTGGAGGAGTTCTCACCGGACAGAACACTACCGGAGCCCGAGGCGGACGAAGGTGGCCGGAGTTGAGGAAGAAGGGCCCCTCGAGGCTCTTCTAGTGGCTGGGCGGGGTCTGCTGAGGTGGTGGAGATGTGCCAGGTCGAGAACGGGCTCGGAGGCGCTATTTATAGCCGGCCCGAGGCGGTTGCCGTGAACGGGATAAGTCAGGCGAGCGATTACGGTGGCGCTGTGGCTGCACGGTTGGTTTAGGGGCTTGAGCATCGTCTAGACGGAGCACTGATTCCATTCCAGTGTCTAACTCAGCATGGCAGGGGTGGTTACGGCCTGTCCCTGACGGAACAGCCGTACGACACATCGGCGGCAGAGAGCGCGCCCTGAGCGTGCCAGGCCACGGCGACGGTGCTGCATGCGTGCGCTGGCAAGGGAGACGGCCACGCGGAGCTCCCAGGTGGCTTGGGCGGTGCCGAACAGCGTTATGCCGCAGGGTGCCCCCTGTCGGCCGCCACGGGAGGTTCTGCCGCCGCGGAAGACGCCGGCGCAGGCGGGCCAGGGTGCCACCGACGCCAGGAACCAGCCAAGTGCGCGTGCGGTGCTCCGGACAGGGAGGAGGGGCCGTGCGCAATGCGCCAGGCGCACAGTTGACATGTGACTGAACCCTGACGAAGAAACGACACTGAAACTCTGAATTTTCTGAAGATGCATAGTAACAGTGCAGGCCAGGTGTTTTACAGAATGATTTTGGCATGTGGGGATTTTTTTTAGCTGGTTTTCGGTGGAGTGGCCTCTCATTGCAACTGGGGGTTGCCTGAATTTTGGTGGAATTTTTGGAGAAGGGGAGATATGAATTTCACCAAATTTGACAAATCTGGTCCAAACTTGCAGAGGGTGAATTTTGAAAATTTTGAAAAGAAGAAGAGTGGATCTTGATTATTCTAGGTTGTGGGTGCTAAGGACTATCCAGAGGGGTTGATTTGAGATCAAAGTTCAAAGGCATTAAGGTACTTGCTTTGCAAATTACCTAGGCTCAAAATAAAGGATACAATTGTTTTGGGAAAAGAAATAAATGAGATAAAATCCAAAAATGGATTTAACTAGTTGGGACAGAATGTTTGGGTTGTCCCAAAGTGGAAGGAGGGGTTTTGGGAGAATTTTACCACAAGAGGCATGGTAAAAACAAGAATGGATCAGAACCAAAGAATAGCCCAAAACCAAAAAAGGTTTTCTTTTTAGAAGAAACCAAATCCAAGAAAATATTTTGAGAAGGAAAACTCAGAAGAGAGGTTTTTTAAGAAGGGTTTAAATGACCTTCTTTAAACCAAGCAAGGCTCTTGCTGAAAACAAAAACAACAAAATTTTTGGAGTGTCACAGTATTTTTTTTGTTCATTGCATTTTTTTTCATATATATAATGTATATATGTATGTGGTAGCTATATATATGATGAATGGATGTGGCTATATATATATATATATATATATATATATATATGAATATAATGTTCATAGCATTTTTTATTTATATATGTTTTTTCATATATGTATTAATTTTTTATTTAGGTTGTTAGTAGATATCGATTTTAGGTTAGTGCATTTTAGGTTAGTGTAGAGGATAAAGTAAAATAAGGAAAAGGGAGAAAAGAGGAAGAAGGAAGAAGGAAGAAAGAAGAAGAAAAAGAATGAGAGGAAA